>NC_090414.1:22198720-22522083 GCF_036365525.1 Heterodontus francisci
TGGACAAATTGGCTGACTCTTTCAAAGAACAGCACAGGCACCATGAACTGCATCATTTTATGATTTTAACCATCACTCTTGTCTTTTGCATCTTGCAAAACTGCGATGAGGTTTTCACTCTGGTGAGGCTACTGTTGAGGTGAATTTTGTTCATTATTATGACCTTTTTACAGTACAGCACTGATGTTAATTTCAGCCTTTGCTTTGGCGGCAGGATTATAGAGTAAATTAATGTGGCTCCATTGCCTCTGGGGGCATTGAGATCCAGCCAAATGGCTTTTTAAAAATAAAAACTGTGCTGCCTCTTATGCAGGCCATTTATTTTGATACCATCTAGGCTGCGTGTATAGCCTCATCACTCACCGATACGAGCTTCGAAGTTACTTTGAAAACATTTGTTCTCTGAATGTGAATTGCATTGGCAAGACTACATTATTTCCCGTTACTAGTTTGTCCTTTGATTATTTTTGCAACTAGTTGGCGTCTTGGGATGTTTCACTACATTAAAGCCGCTATATGAATGTAAGTTGTTGCTAGGATACTTCAGAGGACATTAAGAGTGAAATACAGAGAGCGGGATTGGAGGCACACATAGGTGAGAGGTCTCTGAAGAGCCTTAGTGAATCATTTGGTTTTTAGTTCCGAAATGACCAGATTTACTGAGTTTAGTTCTACAACCTCTTGTGGGATATGAACTCTGGGTTGTTAGTATAGTGTTATAACCCCGACACCACTGTACTCTTATTTGTGTTTGCAATATTACTGGATGTGTACTTAATAAAGTTGTAAGCCACTTCTCTGTCCACTATTTTAGTGAAGGTAAAATACTTAAATATTTGAAATAGTGCTTCCTTAAAATAGTGTGCAAATGATTGCGACATGAATGTAACACGTGCACTAATGTCAGTAAGGTAGGGTAATAATTATAAACAGTGTTGTTTTCATACAAACCGTTTGTTCTAAATTCTTGTTTGCACTATTTTAAACAGCCGTTAAATCAGTAGGCGAGACTCTGTGACTGAGAGTGACTAAGGACTATTAATACCAGAATTACTTCAGAATTCAATTAGAGAACTCGGGAGCTGAGAAAGAGGAAAGGAAAAAAAAGTACAACACTGACCAGATCCACCTTTGTGGATTCATGTAGATTAAATCATCACATTTGGTCAGGAGAAGGTTACTGGGGGCTGGAGATAGCTATCTATTAATAAATAACTGGTGTACGCGCCTGACATTTCATCTGATTATTGTGACAGTGTCTTGCTGGAAGCAGGATCTGCGTGGCAGTGTGCTTGAGCCAGATACATTAATTCATCAATTGTATAATTTTCCTGAGCTTCCTGATGACCCAGGGAATTTATTCAGTGAGTGGCTGACCCAAATTTATGCAAGAACAAGTTGCATAAGGGATTTGTATGGAAAAAAATTAGAGGCTTAATTTTTGTTATATGAAGGTTAATGCAGAAACAGCAACTTGGACTTGGAGTTCCTCGAGGAAAAAGTGGGTTCTGAGCTGCAGCAATGGGTTTAGAAGAGATGATCGAGTGGGGGAGAAAGGGATTTTGAGAAGGCTTTAAAAGCTGGGAGAAATAGTAAAGGTAAATAAATTTAAGGAGCGAATTCCAGAGAGTAGGGCTGAGATAGCTGAAAATGTCACTGAAAGGAACAGAGGGAAGAATACATTGGAGACTAAAGTCAGTGGTTTGTAGGGCACAGGCTAGACTTGAGCTTGAAGAGGTTGCAGAAGTTTGGAGTAGAGGGGCCATGATGGGATATGTAAACAAGACCAAGTGGGTGGGGTGCATATGGTTGGTGTGGGGGGCGGGGGGAGGTGTTGAAGGTTTACAGCTGTGGCTCAGTGTGCATTGTTCTCACCCCTGAGTCAGAAGGTTGTGGCTTCAAGTCCCACTCCAGGACTTGAGCACAAAAATCAAGGCTAACACTGCTGTGTAGTACTGAGAGAGTGCTGCACTGTCGGAAAAGACATTAAAGCTAGGCCGCGTCTGCCCTCTAAGGTGGACGCAAAAGACCCCACAGCATTATTTGAAGAAAACTCGGGGAATTATCCCCGGTGCCCTAGCCAATGTTTATTCCTTGATCAACATCACTTACATATTACCTGGTCAATATCACACTGCTTTTTCGTGGGATCTTGCTGTGCACAAATTGGCTGCCACATTTGCTACATTATAATGGTGACTACACTTCAAAAGAAAGCTGCAAAGAGCTTTGGGATGTTCTGAAGTCATGTAGGATGCTATAGAAATGCAAGTTGTTTTTTTTACAAATAGCAATTGAGGGGGATGGTAGCATAGTGGTAATGTTACTGGGCTAGTAATTTGGAGGGCAGGATGAAAGGTCTGTCGACATGAGTTCAGATCTCACCAAGGCAGCTGGGGGATTTTAAATTCATTAAATTAAATAAATATGGAATAAAATTCTAGTCTTATTAACAATGATTATGAAACTACTGGATTGTGTTAAAAACCCCTCTCGTTCATCAACTTCCTTCAGGAAAGAAATTTTCTGTTTTTACTCAGTCTGGCCTACATCTGACGCCAGACCCACAGCAATGTGGTTGACTCTTAACTGTCCTCTGAAATGGCCTAGGAAGCCACTCCGTTGTAGGTGGCTCACCACCACCTGCTCAAGGGCAATTAAGAATGGGCAATAAATGCTGTCCTTGCCAACAATGCTCACATCCTAAGAATTAATTTTAAAAACCCTGCATTTTATGTAGTGCACAGAGACCAATTGAATTGCTTCACACAACTTTGCAGTGCAGTGCTACACCCATAAATGCAGCAACCACTTATTCTGCCAGTAGCATCCCTCATACGCAATGTGGTGAATGGCCGGTTAATGTACTTTTAGTGGTACTGGTTCAGGAGGTGCGGAGGTGGTTTGGTCAGGGTGCTATGAGAACTTACTGCTCATCTTACAGTAGATGTGTAGAACCTGAACTGTTGAAACAGACAGCTGGGAGCTTGGTTTAACCCATCTGAAGAAATAAATCAATTTAAATGGGGATTCTTTCAGAAGAAAAGCTCCATTACGTCCAGTCCTATTTAGATTCGAGCTTATTGCTCAGCATCCCTCGATGTGTCTAACCTGATGAACACTGTGCATTGAAGCCTTTGGGGTATTGTAAAAAAATACTGCTGTAATTTTGGGAAGATAAATGGTTGGATAATAATGGTTGTGTGTTGGAGATTGTCCAGTACAGCTGGGTGCTTCAATGGACAGGCTAGAGCACTGAGCCTCAGTGAGCCAAATAGCCCTTTCTTATTCATGCTTTTCTTGTGCATTATCTAAAAGCTAACTGTTGACAGCAAAATGTACTGAAAAATACATGCTTAAATTTACATGATATTCCAGACTAATTCTGTGGAGAAACACAAGCATTCGCTGTTGGTTAAAGCTGTCAGCTAGTTGGGCCTGGATTTTGCACAAAACCAGAGAAATCTGGTGAACGTGTGTTCTGCAGTGTCGGGGTCATTTGTTTGTCTCTCAGCATTCAGATGCTGATGGTTGCGACCAGATAGATCCAGATCATTTATGACGTGGCTAAATTAAAATGAGCAAGAGCAGCCAAGCATAGAAATCACTCCCAGATGCTGGAACATAGTTGTACTATAGAAGTCACCCGACTTAATCAGAAAGTCACATCCTGTTTGAATCAACAACTATATGAGCACCTTTTAAAGTAGAAAAACGTTCTGAAGCATTTCACATGAGGCATAACCTTTTCAGCTGGTCAGATCTTGGACATTTTACTTATTTTGAGGTTTTTAAAAATTCCTTTTGTCATGCAGATCCCCACATGCCAAGAATGAGGCATATTAATTTTGTCATATGAACATTGATTTTAAACTGTTGCTGGAGCGAGGAAATGACTTGTTTAACAGTTAGCTGTGGCTGTAAAAAAACATTTACATACTAACAGTGCTTGTGGAGACAAAGGACCATTTCCTGACACATTCAATCCACAATGGACTTTGATCACCAGACATTGAAGGTGAGGAAGCTCACATTCCAGGATGACTGCTAAGATGGCTGAATCCACAAACCGACGTGGTCAGACCAGCTAGTCACATGACTAACCTGGGCAACCTGAGTTTTTTTTTAATTGTACAGGCAGTTTGAGAGAGAGAGACTGTTTGCTCCTGGACTGTAATGGCCTCTTCTGGCTGGCTTGCCACAGCCTCTCTTGTCGGCTCCAATCTCTTTCTCAAGGAACTCCAAATCCACTGAAGACGTGAACCACAGGAGGGAAAGGTTTCCTACATCGAACAAGATTTAAGAAGAATTACTGGGCCCCAACGAAAAGCAAGACCTACCTACAATCAAGGACTCTATAGCGAGCTTGAAGATCAGTAACCAAAACCATCTTCAGATATTGCCTCAAACTTTTCCAATTTATTTCTTCTCTTTTCTGTCTCTGTCTGCATGTGTGTGTCGCATATGCATGCTAGCGTGGGCGTGTCACATATCCATAGGTGTTAACCGAGTTAGAGTTTAAGTTTAATAAATTTCAATTTTTCTTCTTTAAACCTGAGAAAACCTGTTTGGCTGGTTTCTTTGTCTTACAATTGGAAAGCAGTGAACAAGGATTCACCAAGGGGGAGTTAAAAAACACGGGGTCTTTAAAATTAAACACTGTTACGGTAAGACCAAGTGAAGAGGGAACCCTAGACCCCTTTCTCACCTTGTGGTAACACTTTCTAATTTCTCTTGCCCCACCCCTTCCCCCCCAACGCACCATGGAGCTGACCCAGGAAAAAGGCCAAGGGCCAAAATACAAGATTCCACAAAGTTAAGGCGGATTCTAGATTAATGTGAATTGGGTGCAATTATTAACTTTTTTTAACAGTACAGGTGCAATATTCCGATCCTCTAATACCAGCTTAGTTCTTGTTCCCTGCTCTTTTGTTCCACCAGCGGTGGCCAGTGCTGCAGTCACTTTGCTGCTGTCCTCTGGCACTCCCTACCTCAGCATTTCTGATTTACCACCCACTTCCCGGCCTTCATAGTTCACCGTGATACCTTCCTTTTCAAACATGCTTTTGTCCCCTCTGACTGTGCTCCTCTTTACTCTCCCCCCTCCTTCCAGCTTAGTGACCACTTGCATAAAGTTTAGAAGAGCACTAAAGAATGTTGAAAAAATGGTTACAGTGCAGGGAGATAAACTAGAGGTGAGAGGAATTATGTATTGGACAAGAACTTTTTCTTTTGTTCTGCTATGAGTGCTAATGTGTTAGCAAGAGCCTGTCTGGGTTTTGCCAGTATATTTCTGATCAGTGCTGGTGTGAAACGTCACCATTTAGATGGGTCTGTTCTTTACTGACACTGAGTTGGCACCTGTGATTAGGATGAGTTTACCTGATTGTGGGAGTTGGATTGAGGTTGTATTTGAAGCTGATCCCCACCTCCATGTACCTCTGTCACGATGAATCTGAATTGCCTTGTTGTAGTGCTTCTGTTGAATTTGGTAGAAGGCAATAGTTAAACTCTCAAGGGATTGTTCAGTACGTTTGTCTGTTGATGTAATTGAGAGAGAATTATTTGCAGGGCAAATTTATTTCACTCCAGAGATCAATAGTGAAGGCTTTACCAAAACCTCTGAAGTGGGTCTAAAGAGTCAGACAGGAGAATATTGCTGTTACCCAGCCTTGATGACATATTGTTGACCAGGCAGCAGGGCCACACCTGTTAGAATGGGCTTTATTCTGATCTTCTCTGCCCCTACAAACCTGCACGCCTAAAGCAGCATTTCACGTGAACAGGAAGTGGAGAAGGATGAAAAGAACAAAATTTTGCATAGCCATTTTCCATTGTAAACTAACATTGCGTTCCACTGGCAATGCTTCCTCATGGGAAGTGAAAGGAAAGCTAATATGAGATTCACCCAGGGAGATTATATATTCTAAATCTTAACTCTTGCTACATTTATGGGTGTTAACAATAATCCAGTACTTTGCTCAAGTGACCATACTCCCTGTGTGAATCTGGCTGGTGTCTCTGGGTAATTGATAGTAGAAGGTAATACTGCTGAGCTCAATTCTGTCTTCTCTGCCATTCATACACACCATTGGATAATTTCAAGAGTGCATACTCTGGCTGATGTTTCCCTCCCTGGCCCAACAACTGGTCCAGATGGAGAAATTAAAACTGGGACCTTCCTAGTGTGTACAACTTGCCACTATTCTGGGTGGTACGTTTATCTGCTTGATCTTTGGGTGAGCTCAGTTCAAGGACACTATTGAAGATCCTCGCTTCAGGTTACAGACTCTTGTTGTTAGATCTGTGGCCGGATGCTTACTGTCGAATGGCATGTGATTGTTTTGAGACCTGTGGATGGTTGCTTGCTATTGAATGGTACATGATGGGTTTGAAACGTATCAATCGAAGACGATGGCCTTTCACAACCTCAGGATGTCCTCAAGTACTTTTTGAAGTGCAGTCACTGTTGGAATGTAGGAAATATACCAACCAGTATTCATACAACAAGGTCCCATAGAGTCATAGAGAGATACAGCACTGAAACAGGCCCTTCAGCCCACCGTGTGTGCCGACCAACAACCACCCATTTATACTAATCTTACATTAATCCCATATTCCAATCCCATATTCCTACCCCATCCCCACCATCCCTCAACTCCCCTATCACCTACCTATACTAGGGGCAATTTACAATGGCCAATTTACCTATCAACCTGCAAGTCTTTGGCTGTGGGAGGAAGCCGGAGCACCCGGCGGAAACCCACGTGGTCACAGGGAGAACTTGCAAACTCCGCACAGGCAGTACCCAGAACTGAACCCAGGTTGCTGGAGCTGTAAGGCTGCGGTGCTAACCACTGCACCACTGTGCCGCCCATAATGAATTAATCACCAGATAATCTGTTTTTAGTGATAATAGTTGAAGGATAAATATTAGCCAGATCACTGAGGTGAATCCCTTGCACAAAATACTGCCATGGGATCTTTTATGCCCCATTTGAGCAGTTAGATGGAGCCTCAGTTTAATGACTCCTCCGACAGTGCAGCCCTCCCACAGTACTGGCACCTGGAATGTCAACCTAGATTTTGTGCTTTAGCCGCTTGAGTGGGATTTGAACCCACAACTCATAGGCAAGAGTGCTACCACTGAATCAAGGATGACCGCTAAATTCATATGAATTAAAAGTAGTGGGTGTAATAAATGATGGTTAACTGAATTAAAGTGATTACATATCATGAAATATTGGGATTTGAGGATGAGTGGATTCCATTATTAGCTTATAGGTAAACTGTAATGCTGCGTATCTACCCAAGACTGCCCTTCATTCATTTTATTACTCTTGCTACTGAGCTCAGATTGTGAATGGTAGCTGGTTTATAGTTGTTGGGAGGAAAAGGGGGAAAAAAGGACTTGCATTTATATAGCGCTTTTCACAACCACAGAATGTCACTTTACAGCCAATGAAGTGCTTTTGAAGTGTAGTCACTGTTGAAATGTAGGAAGCGGGACAGCCAGTTTGCTCACAGCTAGCTCCCACAGACAGTCGTGTGATAATGACCAGATAGTCTGTTTTAGTGATGTTAATTGAGGGAAATACTGGCTGGGACACCGGGGAAACAGCCCTGCTCTTGGAAATAGTGCCATGCGATCTGTTGCATCCACCTGAGAGGGCAGATGGGACCTCGGTTTAACGTCTCATCCGAAAGACAGCACCTCCGACAGTGTAGTGCTCCCTCAGTACTTGCACTTGGAGTTTTGGCCTTGAATCTGTGCTCAAATCCTGGAGTGGGGCTCGAACCCACAATCTTCTGACTTAAAGGCGAGCATACTACCATCTGAGCCAAGGCTGATATAGCTGAGGCTGATTCTGACCCCTCTCAATGCCCATACTGTATAGTCTTCAGTTGCATGAGCCATGGCTAATTTTCTTCTATTCAGTTCAGGGTGCTAAGGCCAACTTTAGCATCCCATTGCAGCCCAGGTTGTGATTCACTAATCCATAATCTCCCGAGCATGGTGGCTTGTGCTGAGATATAGTTGGTTTTGATTGATGATTGACATTTAAAAAAAAAATTCAGTGGCTTAGTGGTTTGGATTTAAGAACTGGTGGATTTTTTTTTAAGACAGTTATCTGTGGGGAAAAATTCTTTAGTTCAACTTTAATCCCCTTCTTTTCTGAGGGTGTTGACGTCGGCTTGGTTATGGTTTAATGGACATCCGTCAACCTTCCTTTAATGGCCACTCTTTGTGTGTGGCCTCTGGTAGTCAGTGTTGGCAAGCTGTATAATTATGGAGGACATCACAACTATGCTGTTTGCTCATAAATTCCTATCCTCACCCGATGTTCGCATACATGTACTTCTCAGCAAGTGTCTTTGGATGGTAATCAGGAGTGGGAACCCTGCCTATTTCCCCAGTGCAGGGGCATTGTAGCCGGGATACTGCACCCCAGCCACAAACAGCTAACTCAGCCTGGTCTACAACTCAAAGCTGGTACCTTCTTGTTTAATGCTTTTACCAACTGAGCAAAGATTGGAACCTGTAACGTTACAGGAAAAGTCCTGTAATGCTTTGGCAGTTATTTAACTAACTGGGGATAGTGCCTTCCCTTGGGGTTGGAAAGGTTCTGGCAGTTTGATCACTGTTAACTTTGATCTTCTGGCCAGGGATTTGTGCCTCTGTTCTCACCAGTCTGTGATTTTCAGCAAAATTGTGAGCTGATGAACTCAAGTGAAAAACTTCACATATACTTACTTAGGAAAAGGAAATGTGTATAATTTTTGAAAGCTATTGGCAGCTTAGCATTGAGGTACTGGCTTTGTTCTTCGAATGTCAGTGTCAGATGTTCTGCCACTATGGTACGAACCTAGGAATTTACAGGACCAGAGGATTGTCAGAGGATACAGCAGGATATAGATCGGTTGGAGACTTGGGCGGAGAAATGGCAGATGGAGTTTAATCCGGACAAATGTGAGGTAATGCATTTTGGAAGGTCTAATGCAGGTGGGAGGTATACAGTAAATGGCAGAACCCTTAGGAGTATTGACAGGCAGAGAGATCTGGACGTACAGGTCCACAGGTCACTGAAAGTGGCAACGCAGGTGGATAAGGTAGTCAAGAAGGCATACGGCATGCTTGCCTTCATCGGTCGGGGCATAGAGTATAAAAATTGGCAAGTCATGTTGCAGCTGGATAGAACCTTAGTTAGGCCACACTTAGAATATTGCGTGCAATTGTGGTCGCCACACTACCAGAAGGACGTGGAGGCTTTGGAGAGGGTACAGAAGAGGTTTACCAGGATGTTGCCTGGTCTGGAGGGTATTAGCTATGAGGAGAGGTTGGAAAAACTCGGATTGTTTTCACTGGAACGACGGAGGTGGAGGGGCGACATGATCGAGGTTTACAAAGTTATGAGCGGCATGGACAGAGTGGATAGTCAGAAACTTTTTCCCAGGGTGGAAGAGTCAGTTACTCGGGGACATAGGTTTAAGGTGCGAGGGGCAAAGTTTAGAGGGGATGTGCGAGGCAAGTTTTTTACACAGAGGGTGGTGAGTGTCTGGAACTTGCTGCCAGGGGAGGTGGTGGAATCAGATACGATAGCGATGTTTAAGAGACATCTCGACAAATACATGAATAGGAAGGGAATAGAGGGATATGGGCCCCGGAAGTGCAGAAGGTTTTAGTTTAGGCAGGCATCAAGATCGGCGCAGGCTTGGAGGGCCGAATGGCCTGTTCCTGTGCTGTACTGTTCTTTTGTTCCTGGGGTCTCAAAGTTCAAAAAATACCTATACCCAACCGTGCCTTATTCCACTCAATCAGCTGTTTATCCAGCTTCCTCTTTACACTATCTGCACAGCGGCAACTCTCTGTGTGGTGTTAAATGTCTGTTCCTTTTTTCCCTTCTCAGTTAAGTCTGCATCCCTGGTTGGAGTTTGTGGGATGTTTCGGCAGCAGTTCACCTCTATGCCTTAGAATCTTGAAAAGAGAAGCAATCTAATGATAATCAACTGATGTCATGTGCAGGCTGCTGGGGCCATCTCTGCATTGGTCCAAGAATGGACTGCCCTAGAATCCGGTTATTTTATACAGTTTTGAGGTGGGAGGAGGGGGTGAGGGCAGCGGCAGCGGCGGTTTGAGATTGCTCAATTAACAATTCATGAATATTCAGGAGGCCTGTTTGTCTCTCTTCACCATATACTGTTTCTACAGCCAAGGAGGTGCGAGGTTTCTGCTGTGCTGTGAGGTCCACAAGAGAAGCTCAGCTGGCTCTCCTAGCCAGGGATCATCTGTTCTCTGTTTACTTACTGCCCTAGCCTGAGCTTAAAATCAAGCGTTCGAGCTGCGAAGCTTTAAAACATTAAGTAGAAATAAATCATATAGATCAGTGCTGACATTTGCTGTTGGTTTTCAATGCTGATGGTGCATGTAAACAAAGAGAGGCTGAAACCCTCTGGGAAGTGTGAATTACATTGTTAGTTGGAATATTTAAAGTAATATTTACATTAAAGTTCCCCCTTGAGAGAATGTAAAGAGAAATGGAGTGCCCCAGTTATTGCTGATTACATTTATGGCTTTGTCAGGGGTCAGTAAATTTCGGACTGCTTTTATGTTGATACGGGGCACCAGAGGGGGTCACAGTGACCCCATGTGCCGCTGTCCATGTTTTTCTTCACCAGCCTGCCCCCTTTTCAAACGAAACAGTGAGCGTAGAAAATCTTCCTGCCATGTTCTTGATGTCACACAGTGACCAGGGAATTTCCCCTAAGTCTATCTGAACTTATATGGCACTTTTAACACAGAATTTTAATTTACGTTCTTGGAATAGAATCATAGGATGATTACAGTGCAGAAAGAGGCCATTCAGCCTGTCGTGTCCGTGCTGGCTCTCTGGAGGAGCAGCTCACCTTGCCCCAGTCCCCTGCCTTTTCCCCACAGCTCTACAAATTTTTTTCACTTCAGATAATTATCCAATTACCTTTTGAAAGCCATAATTGAATCTGCCTCCACCACACTGTGAGGCAGTGCATTCCAGATACTTAACCACGTGCTACATGAAAATGTTTTCCCTCGTTGCCACTGCTTTTGCGAATCACCTTAAATCTGTGTCCTCTGGATCTCGACCCTTCCACCAATGGGAATAGTTTCTCCCTATCTAAACTGTCCAGACCTCTCATGATTTTGAACACCTCTATCAAATTTCCTCTTAATCTCCTCCAAGGAGAACAGCCCCACCTTCTCCAACCTTTTGCATGTAACTGAAGCTCCTCATCCCTGGAATCAGAATCTTTTCTGCACCCTCTCCAATGCTTTGCATCCTTCCTAAAGTCTGGCGTTTATCATAACTTTTTTTTTTCTCTTCTATGCCCCTATTTATAAAGCCCAGGATCCTGCATGCTTTAACTGCTTTCTCAAGCAGCCCTGACACTTTCATGTTGTTAAGCTGACTTGTAATTATTACTTCTTAACAGAAAAGTTTAAAGTGCGTAAGATGGAAGTTGACTTTTTTTTTGACGCTGTAAAGCCTTACTTGAATTGCCTTGACTGAGAAATTGCAATCAGAGCCTGCCTGTCCTGATTCCAGAACAGAGTGGAGTGGAGCAGAGTGACATTCTCTCCTCCAGGGAGTCCCGCTCTGCTTCACCCTGGATTCTACCTCCAGATTTACAATGTAACATTAATGCTGGTGTGAAGTGAAACTGCTTTGTCCCAGTATTATGCTTGCAGAGGCCAAGAGCAGTTTGCTGCTCGATTATGAATGCTCAGCCTACACAGCAAGTAAGTGGGAGATATAATGGACGAAAAGGAAATGCTTTTTAAAATGTTGCAAGGGAGTTCTTCCAAAACTACTAGTGGAGCAGCAAACTCTGTTAGATTTTATGATGTCACTGTGAATTGCTGTAATATTTTATCAATTGCTATGCACATTGAAAGAACAGCATTGAACAGTGAGGTTTTTCTTAACTGCAAGTGCAGTTTCAGTCTCAGTCATGCTGCTGGGCAGGTGGGCGAGTCTACCTCAGAGCAGCTCTCAAACCTCCTACCAGCCAACTTGAGAGTGGTGTTGGACCAGGGAGCAGGACCGCTTTAGGCAGGGCAGCATTGGATGTAATAGGGAAATAGGTTTTTACTTATGCAAATCAATTCCATGATTTTGAGGCAGAGCTTGAATGCTTCAAAATCATGGAATTGATTTGCATAAGTATACTTCCCAAGCCCCAACACATTGCCATGAAAGTGTTGCTGAGCAGGTAATTTGAAAATTGATCAGCTCCTTTTTAAAAAAAAATATTTCAGTTTCACACTCTGCTTCAGTGAAAGTTTCAGCTCAGTTCAACCTTTTTTTCTGTAAACATTCAGTACTCGGTGAGATTATAATACAAACCATGCAAAGCCCTTCACTGCAAGTTAATGCCTTTGAATGATCATCTTCAAATTGTGCCATTCATTAATCTTGACGGCGTCACTGCATTTCCGGTGCAATTAAAGGCTTTGGCCAAGACCTGTAAGGCTGGAAGTAACATAATTTAGTGTCGCAACTACCTAGAAGGGTAATATTTACTGTGAATGAGAAACAGATACTGGGGCAACCGGCCTGCCATAAAAAGGGTTCTAACTTGAATCAACGGACAGTGACACAAAATTCGCTTCTCGGCCTTTTGGCTAAGATCAAGTGTAGTATCTGTTCTTATCAGTGCTTATTTGATTGAGAAGAGACCATGATCATTGCCTTTTGATCCTGGGGAAGCTTTGAGTAAAATGGCTATAACCAATTTTCGAGCTTCGGGCCAGGGAGTGCGCAACACCGTTCGGGTGGTCGTGAAGGACAAGGAAGGAGATGCACCGGTCGATCGCACCTTCTTCATCAAGAAAATTCTCTTCGATAGCTGCGGATTTCAAGCCACGGACGTCTTCTGCCTGCAGGATTTCCCCAGCAGTGGATACTTCGACGTGACGTTCCGGAACGTGGCGGGATGCATCAAGTTCATGAAGGCGTTCAAGGAGAAAGGGGACCGCGCGCCACTGTCGATCCTCACAGCGGAGCCGCTCTTCACGCTTCCGTCACAACGGGACCGGGTGGTGACGATTCACCTCTACAACCCCCATGTTCCGGTGGTGGATGTACTCATCTTTCTCGCCAGGTACGTCGAGGTGGCGGGCAGCAGCACTGATGTCAAGGACCCCTTTGGGATCTGGACCAGCAAGCGGCAGGTCAAGGTGACCTTGAAGGTAGATCCCAGTGGAGCCATCATCCACCCTCCCTCCAGCTTCGCTATCGGGGGAAGTCGAGGCTTCTTGGTCTACGCTGGGCAGCCCAGAGTTTGCCGCACCTGTGGCAAATCTGGTCACATGGCAGCCAACTGCAGCACGGTGGTTTGCAAGAACTGCAAGGAGGAAGGCCATCAGACCAAGGACTGTAAGCAGACTAAGTGTTGCAACTTGTGCGGTGCGGCAGGCCATCTCTACAAGACCTGCCCCAAACGTTGTCTCAGCTATGCTCAGGCGGCAAGGTCCAAGGAATGGCCGGGCGAAAGTTCGACGAAGGCGTCCGCTGTTCGAAAGCAGACCAGCAACCTTCTCCGCAGTGAGGAACTTCAACCTGAGAAGGAAGGGGAGGCGGCTGAAACCAACGACCCAGCACCTACCCAGCGCCCGGAAACCCCTCCTCCGCAGACAGAATCAATGGAGGAGGAGGCAGCAGATGGACAAACAGGTCAGTGGCAAGTGGTCCAGAGGAAAACCACAAAGAAAAAACATCCCAAAGCCACCACCCAAACCAGTGGCAAGAGGAGGCTCTCTTCTGAATCAGACTGCAACAACTCCTCTTCACTGGACGGGGAAATGCTGGAACGACAGCCCCTTCAAAAGAGGCGGCAGAACTCCGAGATGGATGATAAAGCATCCCAGCCCCCGGGCACTGGAAGCTGTGATGGGCCCGGCGTGCCCCAACCCCAATTCCCCACACGTAACGACGTGGCCAACGCATCTCAGCTCCGGGACACCGGGAGCAAAGACACGTCTGGCGCACCTGAGCTCCGGGAGACCGGGAGCTGTGATGTTTTCGAGGAGGAACAGATGGAAGCAGCTGAGGACAACCCAATGCTCTCTGCCTACAAGACCCCCCCGATGTCACCCGAGCGGCACAAACCCTGCATGAAAAATCAGGAGGGGTTTCTGAGCCCAACCAACGTGAAACTGCTTGCGCATACGATGGGTATGCAGGAACATCCCGAAGGGGAAGGACTGGGACTAGCGAGGACAAATGGTATGGGAAGCAACAACTAATTTTTAGTAAAAAATGGGTATAAGAATTGCTTCCATTAATGTGCGTAGCATTAAATCGACTACGCGATGTGTTTCAACCTTGGATTACCTTGCCAAGGTCAAAGCTGACCTACTGTTTCTGCAGGAGTGTGGAATACCACACCTCAGCACCTACAGGCAGTGGTCGCGATGGTGGTCCCACGGGCCATCGATCTGGTCGGGGGGTAATGACTGCCGTTCCTCCGGCCTGGGTATTCTGCTGCGGGGAGGTAACTTCACCATCTCCGAAGTTAAGGAGGTGGTGGGCGGCCGCCTCCTCGTAGCAGACGTGATGTACAACAACGCTCCGCTCCGGTTGATCAACGTGTACGCCCCGGTACAATGCAGCGAGCGGCTGACCGTCTTCCAGCAGCTCCCACTGCTGCTGGCGACGTCCAGGCCGGTCATCCTAGGCGGTGACTTCAACTGCATCATCGATGCGGCTGGACGATCCGGCAGTGACGACAGCAAACTGGACGCTACGTCCAGATTCCTCATAGAAACAGTTAAGGATGCCAAACTGCACGACGTCTTCAGCAAACCTGCAGACGGAGCGCAGCGCAGATACACATGGTCAAGATCGGACGGGTCTGCCCGTTCCAGGATTGACTTCCTGTTTGTGTCCCGTGCTGTCACGGTCGGATCCACCGACGTCAAGCCGGTGTTCTTCTCCGACCACTGCCTCTTACTGGCCGACTGGCACTTACAGGACGACCAGCGGGTTGGCAGAGGGACGTGGAAGCTCAATGCGACACTGCTGACCCCAGAGAACGTTGAGGAACTCAAAAGGGATTACAAAGGTTGGAGGACCGTGAAACCCCTCTTTGAGTCTCCAGTTCACTGGTGGGAAGCGATTAAGGAGAACATCAAGAGGTTCTTCATCCACAAAGGTGTTCAGAAGGCGAGAGAGAGACAGAGGGAACTGTCCCGACTCCAGAAAATTATGCAAAATCTACTCCGGTTGCAGTCAATGGGGGTCGAGGTCAAGGAGGACCTCCAAGAGGTGAAGAGCCAGCAGGCCTCGCTCTTTGCCAAGGAGGCCTCCAAGATCATCTTCCGGTCCAGAGTCCGCTCCATCGAGCAGGATGAGACGTGCTCGCGTTACTTCTTCCAAAAGGTACACAGAGAGAGCTCTGTTATCAGCAGCCTGAAGGAAGAAGATGGCTCGGTAACGTCTTCGCAGTCCGACATACTAAGGATCAGCAAATCCTTTTATGCTGGGCTGTATGACGCGAAGCCCACAGACAGCAGAGCCTCCCAGTCCTTCCTGTCATCTATCACAGAGGTCTTAGATGACAGCAGGAGGGAGGGACTGGACAAGCCGCTAACTCTGGACGAGCTGACAAAGGCCGTCGAGTCTTTCGAGGCGAGTAAAACTCCCGGGAGCGACGGCTTACCGGTCGAGTTGTACTCGGCCCTGTGGGACTGGGTCGGCCCGGACCTGCTGGAAGTATACGAGAGTATGCTCCTGGCCGGTAGCATGTCAGAATCCATGAGAAAAGGCATCATCACCCTCATTTACAAGCAGAAGGGGGAGAGGGTAGAAATCAGAAATTGGCGGCCCATCTCACTGCTTAATGTTGATTACAAGATTCTGTCCAAAGTCATAGCCAGTCGAGTCAAGTCTGCTCTGGAGCTGGTGATTCACCCCGATCAGACCTGTACTGTACCCGGCAGGAAGATCTCTGATAGCCTCGCGCTACTCAGGGATACGATCGCCTACGTACGGGACAGGAGGGTGGACACCTGCCTCATCAGCCTGGACCAGGAGAAGGCTTTTGACAGGATATCGCACACCTACATGATGGACGTGCTTTCCAAAATGGGGTTTGGGGAGGGAATCTGCAATTGGATCCAACTGCTCTACACAAACATCAGTAGCGCAGTCTCAATCAACGGGTGGGAATCTGAAAGTTTCCCGATCAAATCTGGAGTCAGACAGGGCTGTCCTCTTTCCCCGGTCTTGTTTGTTTGCTGTATTGAACCCTTTGCTGAGTCTATTAGGAAGGATGCGAGCATAAGAGGGGTGACAATCCCAGGCAGCGGAGGCACTCAGGTCAAAACCTCCCTGTACATGGATGACGTCGCCGTCTTCTGCTCGGATCCGCTGTCCGTGCGCAGACTGATGAGCATCTGCGACCAGTTCGAACTGGCCTCGGGAGCCAAAGTTAACCACGGCAAGAGCGAGGCCATGTTCTTTGGGAACTGGGCTGACCGATCCTTTGTCCCCTTCACCGTCAGGTCAGATTACCTGAAGGTGCTGGGGATATGGTTCGGAAGTGCCGGGGCGTGCACCAAAACATGGGAGGAGCGAGTAGCCAAGGTACGACAAAAGTTGGGCATGTGGGGGCAGCGATCTCTCTCCATTGTGGGTAAGAACCTGGTCATCAGGTGCGAGGCGCTCACGTTGTTGCTCTACGTGGCGCAGGTCTGGCCCATACCCCACTCCTGCGCCGTGGCAGTCACCCGAGCCATTTTCCGCTTCGTCTGGGGATCTAAAATGGACCGGGTCCGGAGGGACACGATGTTCAAATCTCTGGACATGGGCGGGAAAAATGTACCCAACGTGGCCCTCATCCTGATGACCACCTTCGTGTGCGGCTGCATCAAGCTATGTGTAGATCCCCAGTACGCAAACTCCAAGTGTCACTACGTGCTGAGGTTCTATCTGTCCCCGGTGTTGCGAAGGATGGGCCTGGTCACATTGCCGCGGAACGCTCCGTGCAGTTGGGACGTGCCGTACCACCTATCCTTCGTGGAGCAGTTTCTGCGGAAAAACACCTTTGACCACCGGTCCATCAGGCAGTGGTCTGCACGGAATGTCCTCAAGGCCCTACGGGAAAAGGAAACGGTGGATCCTGTCGGATGGTTCCCCGAGCAGACCGTCAAAGTCATTTGGCGGAATGCCTCATCACCAGAACTTTCAAACAAGCACCAAGACGTAGCTTGGCTGGTGGTGAGAAGGGCCCTCCCCGTCAGGTCCTTCATGCACACCCGAAGTCTCGCCCCCTCCGCACAGTGCCCCCGCGTTGGCTGTGGTGGGGAAGAGACGGTCGCCCACCTCCTCCTGGAATGTGCCTTTGCAAAGCAGGTGTGGAAAGAGATGCAGTGGTTTTTCTCAAGGTTCATCCCAAGCAGCTCTGTAACACAGGAGTCTGTGCTCTACGGGCTGTTCCCAGGGACGCACACCGAGACAAACATCAACTGCTGCTGGAGGACTATCAATTCGGTGAAAGACGCCCTTTGGTCTGCCCGAAACTTGCTGGTCTTCCAGCGCAAAGAGTTGTCCACCACCGAATGTTGCAGACTGGCACATTCCAAGGTCCAGGACTACGTGCTGAGGGACGCACTAAAGCTTGGGGCAGCCGCAGCAAAGGCTCAATGGGGAAAGACCACAGTGTAAGGTTCCCCCACCAAGCTGGACTGAGGGGCTGGAACCATGGGAAGCCCCTCGAACTGTATCGTTAATATTCTCAGTTGCTGTAAATGTAAAACTGTAATTGACATGACAATTGTGAAACGGAAGGGTTGGGAAGAAACTCATGACATTATTGAAAGAAACTGATCTCTTTTGCAATGTTTGTATTTTTTCGTGCTGTTTGGAAACTGTTTGGCAATGTAATTTTTACAGATTTTTATGAATAAAGTATATTTTGGAAATAAAAAAAAAAAAGTGACACAAAATTCCTCAAGTGGGTAGAAGCTGTTGGAAGGGTTGAGGCGGGACAGGGTAACGGGAACCTACGGTGGGCAGAGTAGTGACAGAGTGAGTAGATACTGTGATGGGAACTGGTCTTGTCACTAGGGCGTCAGTAAAGCACAATGGAAGACTTGAAAAGTGTAGTATCTATGTGGACTACAAAATAAAAATCCAGCTGAGATATTTCAGGGTTTAATTCCAAGCTGAACTATTTTTAACACGTTGGTTAATGCCATTCCTATTTCATTGCTGTCATTAATCCATTTTCAACAAATGCATTAACTGAAGGCAGGAAATTAATGTAAATCCACTAGCCTATGCAGTAAAAACAGCAGAGAGGAAATTAAAATCCTTTGTTTTTCCAAGTTTGTGTTCTGCCTGGAGAGACCATTTTAACACTAGTTTGAAGGGCTTGTGGTACTGGCAGGATGGGAGAGTAACTTGAAGAATTCATATCATATAATAAGCAACACTTATTATGTCTTGGATAACGTGCAATATTTTGCTGTTATCTTGATAGCGATACGCTGATTGTACACAGTGACAACCATGGAAACTTGACGTGGATTCACTGAGTTAGATATAAGAAGGCTGTAAGGTTTTGCTTCTTATCTGTCATTGACCAGTTTATTGAGTCAGTATTTGAACCCCCTGGTAACCTTTTCAGGAGAGATTCATTGCAGGACCTGCTGCTAGTGTTCAGGAATTTTCCATCTTGCTGTGATTATTCTTTTGCCGATAGGGTAAAAAATCATGTCCGTGACAAGTCAATGAAAAATTGCTCTCTCAAGGAGAAAGTTACATTTGAAAACTGCACACAACAGCAAGGCGGACAGTGAAGTTGATAAAACTTGTCAGGTAGTTGCCTGAAAGGGTAATATCGGATGCGTGTATTTTCACAGAATGCCAAGTAAGCTGGAAGGCACACGTGTACACAGTAAACATACTGCAGCCACAAGCTGCACAAGTTCTACTTTCTGTTCATTCTTGAAAGGTAGTAGTTTAAGTTCTCAAAGATTCTTCAAGTAGGATTTATAACCTTTGATCGCTTGACAACATTTGTTGCTTTTAGAGCAGGATGTTAAATTATGTAAATCGAGTTGCTTGCAAGCCTACTTAATGTTGTATTTGTTTTTTCATTTGCCCTTTCAGTTTTCGCCCTCTTGCCCTGAAGATGCCAGGGAGGTGGGTAATTGTAACTTAACCCATCTGGCAGGAAACTGACGGGATCGGATCAGCCACCCATTTAACACACCACCACCCCCACCACTTCCCCATCACGATTTTACTTTGTACCTGCTTCAATGGGCAGTAAAACTGGGCAGGGCGTAAAATGGGCAGCTGATCCAGTCCTGTCAGTTTTCTGCCAGGCGGATTAGATTAAAATAACGCCCTGACTCCCTCGCCTTTGTTTAGGACACGGTTCCATGGGTGTCAGGTGCCCTGAAGTACCTTGCCCAAGAGGCCATCTGTCAAAGAAGAGTGTGTTAGTAGGCTGATCTGCTACAGGGAGCATCTCTAGCTATATTACATCCAGTAGCCATATGTGCAGTTTTTGGCAAGACCTGTGTCTACATTCTTTTTGTGGCAGGACTTTATTTTGTTATTTTTGGCAGTTGGTCGTCTTTATTTTGTTATTTTTGGCAGTTGGTCTTCTCATGTTTTGAGGCGGATATTTTGAGCACAGTTACTAATTTTAAGCAGCTAATTCTTGAAACAGACAGCAGCAACATTCAAATTGGCAATTTTGTCTCCTAGCTAGGAAAAGGAAATGTCAGCCAGGGTTCCTACTCCTGAGCCATTCAGTGACATTTGTTGGAAAGTGCCTATGCACAAAGTAGTGAGGCCAGAATCAGACTCTCAGAACATTAGGACAGGAAGAGGCCATTTAGTTCCTCCAAGCCTGTTCCAATATTTAATTAGATCATGGCTGATCTGAGCCTCAACTCAAATCCGTATCTCTTGCTACTCTTAACTAATAAAAATGTCGATCTCAGTCTTAAAAATTTGAATTGACCAGTGGCAAGCACAACCTTTTTGTGTGGGGTGGGGGGAGAGAAAGAGTTGCACATTTCCATTAACTTCTGGGTGAAAAGGTGCTTACTGGTTTCACACCTGAATGGCCCAGCTCTAATTTAAAGATTGTGGCCCCTATTTTTTTCCTGGAATATTCCACTGCTCTGAATCTATTTTGTTGGATATTTTATCGTTTCTAACACTTCAATTAAATCACTTAATAACGATGTCCTCCACAGTCAAATAGCCAATGACTCTCACTGCCAAGGCTCATATATTCAGAATGGCTGCTTGGACAAGATACTAGAGCAAATTCAGCATCCCTGATACTGTAGTCCACTGTGAGTCTGCATTTTGGGAGAAGAAAGGGGAAAAATTGAACGAAAAATCAAATTAGACTTGACCTCAGACTGGATCAGGGCCAGAGGCCCTGGTCTCTCATTCCCTGGCCTCCCTTTTCTATAGTTTGTTTTAATTTCAGATTTAAACTGCAGGACTCTGTCTTCTGGTGTGACTGGCAACTTGTCAAGCATGTTGGCGATTAATCCAATAAAAACAACAGTTGCACTAACCCATTCTCATTCTGAAGGGGTTTGATAGGGTAGACTGAGAGAAGATGTTTCCACTTGTGGCAAGACCACAGATGAAGGGCCATAAATATAAGGTAGTTGCTAATAAATCCAATAGGGAATTCAGGAGAAACCTTACTCAGAGTGGTGAGAATTTGGAATTTGCTACTACATGGAGAAGTTGGGGCGAGTGCACGGATACATTTAAGGGGAAGTGTGATGAGCACTTGAAGGAGAAAGGAATAGAAGAATATGCAGTAGTGTGGGAGGAGGCTCGTGTGGAGCATAAACACTGGCATGGACCAGTTGGGCTGAATGGCCTGTTTGTGATGTAAATACGACTACTGTGCACCATAATTATCTTGAAGTGTGTGTAAAAAATTTTAGTTGCTGCGTATGTTTTAAAAATAGACTGCTTAAAAATATCACCTGTCCTCAAAGTGTCCATCAATAAATGCAAGAAGATCTGTCAAAAATCACACGCAGTATAGTTACTAATCTTGCTACATTCATGTTTGATCTCTTGTCCATCACATGATGTAAACTAAAAGCAAAATACTGCGGATGCTGGAAATCTGAAACAAAAACAAGAAATGCTGGATTTACTCAGCAGGTCTGGCAGCATCTGTGGAAATAGAAGCAGAGTTAACGTTTCGGGTCAGTGACCCTTCTTCGGAACCCGAAGAAGGGTCACTGACCCGAAACGTTAACTCTGCTTCTCTTTCCACAGATGCTGCCAGACATGATGTAAACTACTTGCTGTTGGAGTCATAGTTTTTTCTTCTTTAGTATTATTAAATTCAGGCCCTTCGCTAAGGTAAAGTGCAGTTATGTTGAAACTTTGCCAAATTCTGACTGTACTCCAACCACGTGCTCAAACTACTTGAGGCACAAAAGGAGCATTGCAGTAGGTCCATTTGAATCCCATACCCATGGCCACGCTCAATGGAAATTCTCAAGCCTGGACAGTTGTGGTTTAAAAATATTTATAAAATATAGTGCACAACATTATAAATTGAATCACTCGTAGCACTGTTGAAGGTAGGCCAGGGGGTGCGCTATTTTACAAGGGCAGAAATGCACGAGTGTTAATCTGCAAGCATGGATCTCTGTCCCTTTTAAGGCTACAAAGTCTAATTACTCTTCAGAAAACTAGACTTAGGCTAGTCACGGTTTAATTGTTGGCAGATTCAATTGAAGCATTCAAAAGGGAATTAGACTGTTAAATGAAAAGGAAGAATGTGCAGGGTTACAGGGAGAAGGTGGGGGAATGGAACTGTGTGAATTGCTCTTTCAGAGAGCCGGTGCCGATACGATGGGCCGAATGGCTTCCTTCTGCACTGTAACGATTCTGAGAGTTTGGTAAAATTTCAGAGTAGGACTGAGGCACACTAGTATTCACAAGGCCACTTGGGACTTGGAGGCTTGCAATGATTCTTAAATTTAAAAGTTCACAGTACAGGACTTGAGACAGCTTACCATGTATAGGACATGAAAATTAACATAAACTTTAAACTTTGCTGAAACTCCAGACTCTACAGGAATTTCTGGAGGCCAGAAATAGGACTTGGCCTTGCTTTTATGCCCCTCTACTTTTATGCTACTTTTTATGGCTCTGGTGCTGCTTTTTCTACATAGCTTTCAGCAAACTATGAAGTAACTTGCTAATTTATAATTGATGAGACATTAGTTACACTTCCACTTCTTATGGCTGAAATATTTCAATGCTTTAATTACACACTTGAATCAGATAATCATGTATGAAATTACATACATGTAATGTATGTAATGCTTTTGGACCAAATCCACTGCATTGAGCGTGGCGACAAAGATTTAGCTTTAAACTCTTAAGGCCACCATAGAGACCACCCTGAAGATCCCAAGCTCAATCCTTGGACTGCGATAAGTTTGATGATTCCAGGATGTGTAGCAGTTTCGTGCGCTACGATTGAACTTTGACTTAGCGAGCTCTGATTGCTATCCAGTGACACTCTGCTGGAAAGTGTGTGGGTGATGGGTGACTGATGCGTTTCATAGCCATAAGTTGCTAACAATCCAGCCCTGAAACCCCTGGGGTTGGAGAAAGCATCAACCCAGTTTCAACCCAGAGGTGGGTCGAGATATGGGTTGAGACTTTGCTGTGCTAGGATTCCATTCCATTAAACTGGAATCCGATCAGTGTGTGGTGGGGACTTCAATGAATTTACTACTCATCCACCTCTGAAATTCCTCGGAATGGAGAACAGATAATTCCCATTTATGCTCAGCAGGATCTGGAATTTGGTCTAGAATTCTGCTGTACCATATTTCTGTCCTGTTTACAACTTTAAATTCCAACCCTGGAGATGAAGTGGCATGGAAGGAATTTCATGAATGTTTCTCATGTCCCACGACTATCTTTATGAAAGAAGAATATTTTTTCCTGAGAAGTTTGCAGTGACCCCTTTTTAAGGGTCACTGATGGCTGCTCAACATCAAATTTACAGCACAGAAACAGGCCATTCGGCCCATTAGGTCTGTGCTGGTGTTTTATGTTCCACCCTATCAGTACAATCGTCTATTCTTTTCTCTCGTACATAATCTAGCTTCCCCTTAAATGCATCTATGATATGACAATCACCAGAGAATGTATGCAAAGCCCAACACATTCCTGTCCCTTCTGAAAGATGCAAACATGTTCCCACACAGAGTGTGCTTCAATCCGGGGGGGGGGGGTGCGGGCGGGTTGTACAACTGGTACAGGACCCTGATTTGCATAATTAAATAGCTGTCTGCTGGTTATGAGCAGGAATGCTGGGCACCCATTTAAAGACCTACCTGAAAATTGAATCAGGCACAAATGAAACTTCGTTTGTTGGAAGTATTTTATGGGATTATGCAAGAAGTGTCATTTAGATCACAAGTTTTCTCAGCAGCATACATACTACAGTACTTTTTCTGTAAATATTTAGCAAGCAATTTTCCTTGTGGCTGATGGTATATGTGTGGTCCTCCTGACCTCAGTTATACTTGGAGATTTAAATTGGTTGACGCAATTTGTTCAGGCAGCAACAGAAACCCACTTTTTAAAATAGGTGCTGTGAAGTGCTCTCGGAATTATTGGGCCACCATGTGCCTGGAATCCAGTGGAAATTGGGGATTGTGGTACAAGGAGCTGGTACAACATCAAACTCTTGAAACCCAGAGTGTTTTAATTAAATAACAGTGAAGTATTGCATATTTCAAGTTTACTTAGCTGTTTTTTTTCCCCAATTGAGAAAGCTATTAGAAATTGCAGGGTTCTTAATTTTAAAGCAGCACCAGGATTGAAAAAAAGTAGACGAGAGGATGAAATGTTCCTTATCTTTTCTCTATCAATAGTTCTATGTCATGTAATGAAATATTTCTTGCTACAAGCCAAATAATTAGCGTAAATCCTGGCTACCAGTGAAAAGTGTGCACATTTGCATTATTTTAACACGTAAATGAATTCGTATCAATTAACAGGATTAAAGAGTGCTACTATGTTCAGACCATCAGTGACAGCTCCCACAGATTTGGCAGCGTGAGATCTGTGAGCAAGAGGCCATTATCACATTTCTGAGGGATACTGTCATAGTTGAATTTAACTGTTCCATTGTTGTAACCAAGTTGTGTGGTAGTTATAATGGCACACCTGGGGAGGTAGCAGCATACCAGACAGATTTAACACACAACTGAGAGACAATGTGGGAGTAGATAATCAAAACAAATCAGGTGACATCGTACAGAACTCCAACCAAACAATACCTTGAGTACCATGTCACTGAAGTATTCAGGTCCTGGGGTGGGGTGGAAAGATTCTTAAGCTGCTGCCAAATGTCTGAACACTCCAGTGTGATGTGAGACTGAAGAGATTTGGACGTTACAATCTTGAAGGGAAACAACTCCGTGTGATTTCAAATGAGGTATCTGATAGTAAATGGTATAGCAAAGGTAAAACCTGAACTTTACTTCAAACTAAACTTCTACAGTAGGCGAAGAGACACTGGTAGAAATTCGGCTTGGGAAGAATTGGATCAGCCTGTTCTGTGCTGCAGCCCAAAACTAATTTCTACCTCACCAGGTCAAACTAGTAAAGACCAAATTTAAGACCACTGTTAGGAAACTTTTTTCAATCCGTGCCACCGCCCCCCCCCCCCCCCCCCACACCTCTCCCAATCTGCCTAGGATAAACTAACGCATGGAATGGACTTTTGGATTGAATAGTTGGGCAAACAATTTGTTCACAGCAAGTTTACACAAACAGCAATTGGATAATCTGTTTTGGTGGTGATAGTCGAAAGGGGAATGTTGACCAGAACACTGAGAAGAATTCCTTGTTCTTCATGGGATCCCAAGTGTCATGGGATCTTTTGCATCCAACTGAGCAGGCCGACAGCTTTAATGTCTCATCTGAAAGACAGCATCCCTTATAACGCAGCACTCCCTCGGTGCTGTGTCAGCTACATTTTTTGCTCAAGTCCTGGAGCGGGCATTGAACCCACAGCAATTTGATTTAGGCAAGATTGCTACCAACTGTACCAAATAACCAGATATAATTGTCTGCACTTTGACTTCAAAATCTTGTCTTCAAATCTGTCCATGGCCTTGCTACAACCTAACCCCTGAAATCCTCAACCTTCAGCTCTTTCTACTATAGTCTACTACCCGTCCTGCTTTTTTACCACTCCATATTGGTGGCACAGCCTTTAGTCATCGTATCCTTGGACTCTGGAATTCTATTCCTAAATCTCTTTTCCCTGTTATTTCTCTCCTCCCTTTCTCCAAATATTCTTTGCAAAACCTTTCTCTTTGACCTTCTCCCCTACCTCCTGCTTGCACCCTGGGGCATTGCATTACATGATAGGTGCTGTGTAACTGTAAGTTGTTAAACTTTAAAGCATATGATGCAATTGTGTGAAATCTTGTTATGTAGCCAGTGGGCCGTTCGCATTCTAGTTAGATACCAGAAGATGGGTCAGAAGTGTTTGAATCAGGAGGACTGTTGAAATGCACGCAAGGTCCAAATGTGATTTCTGCAATAGATGTGGGCATTTATACCCTGTGAAAATCCATCCCCAAAATTCTCTATTTTAACCTGTGATGAAGTTAAACTTTTAAGAAAACTCGTCGTCTTATATAGAAAAGCAAACTAAAATGCACTTTCACAGCATGCTAGGACAGATGCTTTGGTACAGGAATGGATTACATCGCTTATTTACATTCCTAATGTTAATGTGCTGAGTTTCCTTATGTCTGGCTGATTATCTTAAGGCTGAGGGAATTTTTCTCATTTCAAATATGTGGTAGAAACTATGCTTATCCCTAGACGTACTATGATTCCTCAAAAACTGCTGGCACAGTTCAGAAACTGCTTATTCTGCCTTTGAAAATTTGACACACCTAATGGAGAGTGAGGAGGGGATCAGAGTCTCGGGTGCCATCAGGATTTCTTAGAGACAGCTGTAAATGAAGATCGTGAGAATATGGGGATCCAGGGCCTGTGATAGTAAATGGCAATGACATGGAGGCAGATTGTACTCCTTCTTCATGGGAGAGTTTGGTTAATATCAGTGTTGTGTAAGGTTAAGGATGTACTGCATATTTTAAGGTAATGGCTTAAATAGAATCATCTGTACCATACAAGCATATTCTTTGAGGCTTTGCCCCTGGAGAGAAACCTTGCTGGGAGAAGTGCAGGTCAGGGACACAGCTGTAAAACTATTTTTCTCGATTATCTGGCTTGCAGTCCTGGCTATCACTGAACTCGCCCTGTAGGCCCGTTCCTCTTTCTCTCATTGAGCCAGATCCACTTTTAGTCCACTGCTCTGACAATATTCAAGCAGATATCATGTTGCAGTTTACTTAGAATACTTGGAGCAAAATTACGTTGTCAAAAATCACACCGTCTGTTACCTAACTTATTCTTTCCATGACCTCTAAGCTCACCTCAACCCTACTTCATTAGTCACGTCCTCTTCTACAGTTTTCAACCTTGGTGGTCTCCTGCAGCATGTCCATCAGTGGAGTGTCTCTCAAACAATGGAACAGCCTTCAGAGAGTTAAACCCTTATCTGAAATTTCACAGTTACTGCCATGGAAAAGAAAGTAAAGAAATATGCTGGCTGATGACTGTTATTTTTCTGAAGCACACTGTAGCATAATAAGCATACACGTATGGAAGATGAGTATACAATGACGTTTTTGTACGTGGCAAAAATGCATGTAATGTTTGTCTTCTGTACTATATTGAGCAACTGCTGCGTTGTCAGAGACACCATCCCTTTAGTTGCAACATGAAACTGAGGTCCCATTCCTGTCCCAGTGATTTGAGGTGGATGGTGAAATGCTATGGCACTGTTGGAAGGGGAGCAAGAAATACTCCGTGTCCTGGCCAACATTTCTCTCTCAACCAGCACCATCAAAATAAAATTGACTGGTCATACATTTGTGGGACCTTGATGTGCTGAAATCGCTGTGTGATTGCCTGCAAAACAGCAATCACTGCACTTCAAAATAGATGTGCATAAAGTATCTTGAGACGTTTCTGAAATATAATGTCATTTCAGAAATTTAAGTCTTCTTGGTTTATGATGGGAACCACTTACAACTTCATTGATGAATTGGATACCAGCAACTGTTAGCTGGTGCGTCAATGCATTAATAAAGGTATTGTTACGACCGAGGTGGGAGGTGTGCACTGTCTTTTCTAGTTCCATTTCTCCACAGGTCACAACATATATTTAAATGTTTACCCACTTACCGATAAGGTCAATCATATACTCTTTATCCCCAAATAAATTACACCAACCAGGTTTCTTTAATAAACAACAAAACTATCAGTTTATTACAAAACAAGACTTATCCAGTAACGAAGCAAAGCATTAACACACAAAGTACCCTTTTTAAATACCTCAACACACACTCACACCCCAAACACACACGCACACAGGTTAATAGAGAAAAAAAGAAATATTCTCTGCAGAGCTCTTCTACAAAAAAAACACTTTGGCCAAACAATTGTTAATTCCTGAAGAAAACAGATGAGATATGTTGTGTCCCAAAATGGCGCATAGTCTGGCAGATGGGTCACTGGGAACTTTTCTGGAGCAGTTATTTTCAGGCGGTGTCAAGAACTAATCTGATAGGTTTTTCCAGCTTCTCGAGAGAAATGCAGCATCAGGGATTTTGGCTCTCACACACTGGATCTTTGCAGGGTTTCACAGAGACAGGAGGAAAGAGATGAGCTGGGTGTTTCTCTTTTGGCAGGTTGATCTCCAACTGCTTTCAAACACAGTTCATACCCCAACAGAACCAAAACAACATCTCAGAAGCAAAACCCACTCCTGACCCTCATAAATTGTAACAGTCACTTCTCTGTAACTAACTCCCCCAAGTCACCAAGGTTTCTGTTTATTGAGGTTAAGGCATGTGATATCTAGTAAAGGTTTGTTTTCAAACAAGACCTCTCAGTGATTCTTGTAAAAAAGAAAATCCTTGAGTCTTTACAGTTTTCCCAAATAAACCAATGTCCATGATTTTAAAATACAAATCCTCAAAAAAACATTTTTAAAAATAGAAGTATTTTCATAACGGTATCAACAAGCGGGCAGGTATATGTTAATGAGGGAGCTCTGATAGCTTGAGAAATGAAATTTATCATCCAACTAAAAAGTACTTCAATTTGAAGGTTTGCATATTTTAGGGATAGATGTAACCAGGATAGAGTAATTAAAATTGGATCCTGTTTTTCAGAATGTTCAGTCAGCAGCTGGATAAGATAGGTAAGACACTAGGATACATAACAAAATGCTGCTACGTAGTGAATATGCAATAGAATCAGAACTTCACAAGTCATTATCCTTAATCAAACATGGTGAGTTACTGGAAGTTAGTCTGCAGTGCTGTGTATAATTACTTAATTTGTAAGCTGAGCTGCCTGGTGAGGTACTTAAGTTGTGCAGACCAGAAGATCCCGAATCGGTTCTGGTTCTGTGCTGGCTTAGCTGATCTGAAGCTGGGCGGCAGTGGTGGAGCTATATTAGGAGTCAGTGTCCCCGGGCTAGGGAGGGCAGAAATATCAGCCGAAATTACTGCTGCTATTTGAATTCCTGTTGTTAAACTGAGTGTGTATATGTGTCTGTCTGTCTGTCTCTGTGTGAGTGTGTCAGTCCACGTGTCTGTGTGCCTGTCTGTATGTGTGTCTGTCTGTGTGTAAATATGTGTGCGCGCGTGTGTCTGCGTGCTTGTGTGCCTGTCTGTGTAAGTATGTGCCTGTGTGTGCCTGTCTGTGTGTGTGTGTTTGTGCCTTTGCGTGCGTCTGTGTCTCTGTCTGTCTGTGTATGTATGACGGATGAGAGCGGGATCGTTTGGGACTGTGGTAACTTCCACAACTGCCATCCGCTAAATCATTGTTGCCCAACTGTCCTCGTTATGAGCAGTGATTTAAAGGTGTTTAACCAAATACTCTGTCAGATATTTTGAAGGTATATAAAATACAATATACAGAACACCAGTTGCTCCACTGTCTGAGCCTGCAGAGTAATTCTACAGATGTGTAAATGCCATCAGCTGAACATAATGGGAGTTCAGGATTAAAATGTCATGTAGCAGTAAAGGCACCACCAAGTGTAGCGCTAAACTGTACAGACGAGAAGGTTCTAGGTTTGCTTCCTGGTCGTGTGCTGAGTTCACTGATGCGCGACTCATAATATCAGGCTCCTCTGGAAAGTGCATGAGTATGGTGAGGCCTTGTGTGACTGTTCAGGTAGATGTAACAGGTTCTGTGGCACTATATGAAAAAAGGCAGGGTGTTCCGCCAGTACCTTGGCCAATATTCCTCCTCTGAGCAACACCACTAGCTGATCGTGCGTCCTATTTTCTGCTTGTGGGACCTTGTGGTGCTCAAGTCTCTTGTACTTAAAGTGTTCCCTGGGATGAGGGGATTGTCCTATGGTGTGAGGCTGAGTAAATTGGGCCTATATTCTCTGGCATTACGAAGGATGAGGGGCAATCTCATTGAAACATATAAGATTCTGAAGGGGCTGGATAAAATAAACACATTGAGATGTTTCCACTGGTCAGGGAATCTAAAACATGGGGACACAGTCTCAGGATAAGGGACGATCATTTAGGACTGAGATAAGAAGAAATTACTTCACTCAAAGGGTTGTGAATTTTTGGAATTCTCTACCCCAGAGGGTTGTGGTTGCTCCATCGTTGAATACATTTAGGGCTGGGATAGACAGATCTTTGGTGTCTCAGGGAATCAAGGGATAGTGCGAGTGGGCGGTAAAGTGAAGTTGAAGCCTAAGATCAGCCATGGACCATATGGTCTACTGCTCCTATTTCTTGTGCTCTTGTGTTTTTGTGAAATTAGATTTGATGGAGGCTTGGGGTAATTGCTGATCACTGCCATGGCTCAGTGGGTAGCACTCACCTCTGAGTCGAAATATTCTCGGTTAAAGTCCCGATCCAGAGACTTCAGCACAAAAATCCAGTTTAATATGGAGGGAGTGTTGACCTGTCGGAGGTGGTGTCTTTCGGATGAGACGTTAAACTGAGGCCCCATCTACGCTCTCGTGAATGTAAAAGATCCCATATTACTATTTTGAAGAAGAGTAGGGGCGTCTGCCTGGTATCCGAAGCTGATATTTATCCCTCAATCACCAGGACTAAAACAGTCATCTGGTCATTCTCACATTGCTGTTCGTGGAGCTTGCTGTGTGCAAATTGACTGCTATGTTTCCTGCATACAGCAGTGACTGCACTTCAAAGGTACTTCATTGGCTGTAACCTGCTTTGGAACATTTTGAGGTCGTGAAAGGCGCTATAAAAATGCAAGTTTTTTTTTCCTCCTCCTTTTAAGTCCACTAACCCTTAGTTACTGACACCTCACTCAATTTTCCCCAGGGCCTCAAAACACCTTACCCTCCTCTGCCTCCCTTGCCTAAATTTACAGACTTTAAAAATTCAAGCTTGTTGTCACTCAATGGCTGTTTCCTGATTTACTTCGCTGTCCCTCTGACTTTTGTTTCAACACCACAAGCGTTCTGCACTGCAGGCGTTAGCTCTTCAACTAGGTTATTTTGCTATATGAGTCAAGTTGAAAGCTCTTGCCGTTTCTGATAACAAAATGAATTGTTTGCTCTCTGTTCTGATCCAATGAAACAAGTTTAGAATGAATTCTGATTTTAAAAAAACTCCTGTGCTGGAAAGCTCGGCTTGATTGATTTGAATTCTATGAATGGTGCCACATTACAAGAAGCAGCCTGCAGTTTCTAAGACTGCAGAATCTTCCCTGAGAGTCTGTCTCGGCTGGTGACTATTCAAGGCTCATGCCTCGACTGGGTTAATTATTCTGGAGTGACTCCTGACAACGCAGAGCATGCGCAGAATGATCACAGACCTCATCAGTGTGTGCGAACATTTGCCAGCTTGCCAGTACGAGTGCGCACACGCGTGCGTTGCCATCACCATGCAATGACATCCTCACCCCTTAACCGTGGTTGCCGCCTCCATTCCTCTTAACGGTATCCCGCTCCCTTCCGTCATCCCTGCCTCAGTCACCGCTTTCAATTTCCCGCTGCTGACTACTCGCCGCTCTATCCCGCCTCCTGTCCTCGACCGATCACTCGCCGCTCTATCCTGCCTCCTGTCCTCGACCGATCGCTCGCCGTGCCCACCCTGGCCCCCCCTCTTGCCCTCTCGCTCCCTGCCTTGGCTGCTGGCTCCCTGCCCCGCTGCTTCTCTCCCTCAGCCACTCACTGCCCGCCTCACCGCTTTGGCTACTTGTCTCACGCCCTCCCCTACCTGACCCCCCGCTGCTTCTCTGGATGGCGAGGCGGGGAGCGAGCGGCCAAGGGTGTCGGGCGACGAGGGAAGGAGGCGGTGAGGGGGGAGGAGGCGGTGAGGGAACGACGAGGAGAAGTGGAGATGTCTGGAGTGGAGTACTGTTGGGGGTAGGATGGAGGCGGTGATCGCTGCCATTGAGGGGGTTTAGGTTTAATCTGTTTTTTGTCAAATTGAGCAGCATCATCTTTATTACTGGCAGCTGCCTGAGACATCACAACGACGTTTCAGTTGATGAGGCTGCATTTGCACATGCGCCAGCACTGCGCCACTTAGTGGTTGTGTTGTCGGCAAACAAAGTTTCATTATTCAAGTAAAATAAAAGCAAAATATTGCAGATACTGGAAATCTGAAATAAAAACAGAAAGTGCTCTTCTGATGAAAGGTCACAGACCTGAAATGGTAACTCTGCTTCTCCACAGATGCTACCTGACCTGCTGAGAATTGCCAGCACTTTCTGTTTTTATTTCTAATTATTCAGGTTTTCCAGTGTGTGGCTGGAGAGTGGGGCCAGTAACTTCCACCAGCTTCTGTCCAATGATTCCAGTAATTTGCCTGTTTTTAATCACTGGCAGCCCCATGAACGTGTCCTGGCATTACATCATGGAATGTCCGACAGCAAACTAGCCCGTGTGTGGTTTGCACTTGTAAGTTTTGGCAAATTTGGCAAAGATCAAAATCTTCAAATACTTGCTCTCCATCCCATGACTTAAAAAAAAAAGCAAGTCACTCCCCTATTGTTGCTGAATTGCATTCCATAATGTATATCAGGGAATGTAGCCACAAGGTCTGCTGATGTATGTGAAAAAGAGCTGGTGGCTTTCCCCCCACCCCCTCCTTTCCTAGCCTGTGTTTCCAGGACCCATCGCTAATCTGTGACTCCTGCAACAGAGGGGGAGGGGGGGGGGGACAGACAAAGAGAGAGAGAAAGGAAAGGGGGAGAAAGAGAGAGAGAGAGAAATGGGTTGCAGAGAGGGCAGGACACAGTGAGCGAGAACTACACTGAGAGGAGACACAGGGAGAGAGAGAAAGAGAACGATCAAAATCACTCCTGACAGATGGACATCTATTCGGAATGTTCCGCATTGCTACAACATGTTGGTGGACAAACATTGACTACTTGTGCATGCAAAAAATGCCAAATATCTCTCTAAATCAGTGTCCAACATAGTGATGAGAAAGTAAGTCAATAAATTATCTTCTCATTTAAAGCTTCTTCACAAAATGCACATTTGTTGAAGTTTAGATTAATAGTGAGATGAATTGTAATCTGGCCCCCGATGCGAAAAGGTTGGCCAACTCTGATTTATTGTGTAGTGGATATGAATGCAAACCTAGATTCTGTGATATATTTGGAACACTGAGAAGAACTCTAGTGAAGCTGTGATACCATGGCTCTGTGTGTGAATATATATGTGTATTACATATTAAGAAAATACCTACTTTTCACCCCCTTGTACCAGATTACTGGATTACTGCTGGCGGAGCTGTGGCCATTGTGGAGACACCTGGAAGGACTGTTGTAATCAGTACAGAGAAAACCCAGCCCAGTGCTTCTTGGGCCTGCCAACTGTAGAACAAGCCCCCCCCCCCCCCACCCCACCCATTGCCTGCCCCAACACCCACTATTAACAGATTAGCAGAGTTCTTGGTACCAGCTGTAAGAAAGAGCACCTTCCCTTTTTTGCTGGACTGCACGCCTTCCCACAACAAAGAAATAAAGACGTGCATTTCTGTAGTGCCTTTCATGATCACAGGGCGTCCCAAAGCACATCGCGGTCAGTCAAGATTCTTTGAAGTGTGATCGCTGCTGTAATGTAGGTGATGCGACATCCAATTTGCGCACAGCAAGCTGCCACAGATATCTGACCAGAGCAAGCGACGTCCAGCCTGAGCCTCGAACTGGAGGGCTGTTTTTGGAGGCTCATTCGATCTCACCAAGGAGTGAGTGACTTCAGGCCCCAAACCTGCATTGCAAGCAAAGTTATGCCAAGGAACCTGAATTTATAAAGCTACTCCTGCAGTGAGCATTGATTAATCCAAATGTACAATAGTCTCACAAAATATATTGGTGGAAGTAACCTCTCGAGAATTCAATCGGCAATTAAATAAATCAATCCTCTGCTTAAGGAAAGAAAAACATGGCAAAGGTGTCCCACCTTTAGTAGTAGTGGACTGGATCCTGTACCATAAATATTGAATAGGCCGTTTTATAATCAAACCACTTTGGAATGAAATGGATGGCAACTCAAACTGCATTGCTGGTCTTGGAGTTTTTAAGACCCAGCATGTCTACCAGACATAATTGCTTTAAAAAATGGGGTCGGTGTGGGAGAATCTGGGTGTTAGCAATGTAGAAATGCACTTCTCTTTGGACACGCTGAGTGATTTGCAGTAACCTGCCGACCTAAAAGCCACTGACTGTTAAGGGAGACGGAGGCAATTATACTGTTGCCTTTGACTGTTTCACAATTTACCACAGGATCTAACTTTTGAATGTAGAATCATTGTATATCAGTCATCCGAACACCTTACTTTCTGCAATAGTACCTATCATTTTCCAGCTAAAACGAGTAGTGAGCATAGTGATTATTTCTGAACAGTTCTAAATAGTTTTGTGCTAATCATCAGATGTCCAAACCTGGGAGATTTCCATGAAGGGTTACTGGATAGCAAGCGGGAGGGAAACCCTGACTGTTTTTTCCCTGCGTAGACCAATGGTCATTTGAAAGAGCTTATATTTACGTGGCGCCTTGTACACATTCCTGTGATATTCCAAATCACTTGGTGAAAGAGCAGGGGAGTGGGATTAATTGGATAGTTGAACCAAAGAACCTGCACAGGCACGATGGGCCAATTGGTCTCCTTCGGTATTGTATCATTCTATGATTTTCCAAAGCCTATGTATGGATTCTTGTCCACCCGAGCAGGCCGCAACTGCTGTCTTGTCTGAGATTGTACTCGTCTGTGACGGGACTTGCCATGCTGAAACTACAGCTGTTGATATGGTCCTATGTGGAAACATTTACTGCTGAAACTGGTCAGTTGGACTAGTCAGCTTTTCAGCCCATTGGAAACTCAGTTCCAGTTAGCATCCTACATTGTTAAACAGTCCATAAAAACACCTGGTCTGTGTAATATGAGACTCCCTCAGGAAGCTGTGCCCTGTCTTTTATTGAGCCAAGCCCTTTGGCAAACAGGTGTGCTCTCATTGCCGTCCTAAATTCCCAACGGCAAGTGCACTTGTTACAACTTATCATATTTTTGCCCCTGTAAGCAATATTGTTGTACACCATAAATGATGAGACATAGTTGACTGTTTTATTGCTCTGAAAATTTTGCATTGCCTCCACAGCAACGAGTAGAAATGGGATGGCAAAGCTGCCAGCGTTCCTTTGTGGGGTTAAGTTGTCCGATGTTTAAGGTTCTCGTTGTGTCGCAGACTGGTGTTAATAGCATTTGTCTGTGATACAGAGGAGTGCGTTTTATATCATCTCCGTATTAGTGAGTGTGTGATACTGAAGGTGCAGTTCTTTCTGTCCCTCAACCACCTGCAAGCACTACCTCATTCTGGGGATGTACTTCCATGGCTTCTGCTTGTTCTCTGGTACCGCGACCAAATGAGCCTTATTCATGTGTTTGCCGAAACAGTGTCAGCAGTTGGAACTGTTTTCTTTGGAGAAGAGAAGGTTGAAAGGAGATTTGATAGAGGCATTCAAAATCATGAGGGGTCTGGGCAGGGTAGATAGATGTTCCCATTGGTGGAGGGATTGAGAACAAGAGAGCACAGATTTGCAGTGATTGGCAAAAGAAGCAATAGTGACATGAGGAAAAATGTTTTATTGCAGCGAGTGGTTAGGATCTGGAATGCACTGCCTGAGAGTGTGGTGGAGGCAGGTTCAGTCGAGGCATTCAAGAGGGCATTGGATTGTTATCTGAAAAGGAAGAATGTACAGAGCAACGGGGAGAAGGCGGGGGAGTGGCACTAGGTAAATTGTTCTTTCGGAGAGCTGGCACAGACTCCACTGGCCAAATGGCCTCCTTCTGTGCTGTAACAATTCTGTGATTTGACTATAGGTGGCATCACTGCTGAGCTTAGATCTCTTTTCACTTGTTGTTCACACAAAGCCACATTCCAGCAAGGTATGGCAGATAGCACAGTGACTCTGAGGGCAATTTTACTGCTCCAGTTGCGGCTGTGTTTGAAATCAGCTAGCTTGGCTTGAACCACAAACCTGGTCTGTCTGGCTTAGTGCTTTGCTGGGTAGTGACTTTACCTAATATCAGGAGGTCTCATAGCTGTTTATGAACTGTTGAGGTGGAACAAGTGAGGGTAACTGAGAGAACCCAAATTAATGTGTGTTGTGTCAGAGATTGTAGTCCCATAAGGGAAACAAATGATCACTATGCCATGCTTTACATTGAAAGGGTGAATACAGATATTGAACATGAGTTCATGAACAAGAAGATATGTTTTGCATGTGCATTTTAGAAAACAAAGAGCAGCCCTGTTCTGCCATTATCATATTATTTACAAATCATTACATCCTATTATAGGGTTATTGGACAGTACTAGTTAAGCTATAAGTCATGGGCCAGGATAGATGCGCGTGGCAGTTTGGGATGAGATTAAACCCCAGAATCTGAATGCCTGCTCACTACTTGCGGTTTCACGTGCAGCTAAGAATAGATGCATTTTTAGAGACGGCAGCCCAAGGATTTCTTTGGCTTGTGAAGTGTTATGTAAAGCTGTAGAAACTTTTTATCATTAGTTGGGATGTCTCAAGCAGACCAACGGTTACCACTGTATCAAGTTATATTCATATACCGGCACTCCTAAACATACAGATTAAAGCAGACCAAGGAATATTAAACTAGAGTGCACTGATGGTTCAGTTGACAAAGACAGTGTGTCACTTCAGTCATATAGACCAGAAGATCCTGGGTTTGATTTCTGATCTGCACCGTTAGTTGGTGCGCTGCAATTTGTCTCAGTCGTACGCTCAGTCACTTCAGTGTGCAAGAAATGTTATTACTCAATATATGGTTATGCATTCGGCTGATTTGTGATCTGTAAGTTCATACATTTAAGCACATATGCCACTGGTAATTTGGATTGGGTTGGGCGCGAATGGTGGTTGGCTTGTGTCATGCTTGCAATGGGAGTTGTGTTGGATCAAAGCAGCCAGTTTTTTAAAATTTCCAAAATATACTTTATTCATAAAAATCTGTTTTAAAAAAAAAAAAATACATTACCAGTTTCAAACAGCACCAAGTCAAAAAATACAAACAGTGCAAGAGTGATCAGTTTCCTTCAATACAATCATGAGTTGCCTCACAACCCTTCCATTTCATTTGTCATGCCATATACATTTTTACATTTGACAGCAAACGAAAATTTTCCCGATACAGTTTATGGGGATTTCCATGGATCCAGCCCCTCAGTTCAGCTTGGTGGGGGGACCTTACACAGTGGTCTTTCCCCATTGCTGTGGCTGCCCCAAGCTTTAGTGCGTCCCTCAGCACGTAGTCCTGGACCTTGGAATGTGCCAGTCTGCAACATTCGGTCGTGGACAACTCTTTGCGCTGGAAGACCAGCAAGTTTCGGGCAGACCAAAGGGCGTCTTTCACCGAATTGATAGTCCTCCAGCAGCAGTTGATGTTTGTCTTGGTGTGCGTCCCTGGGAACCGCCCGTAGAGAACAGACTCCTGTGTTACAGAGCTGCTTGGGATGAACCTCGACAAAAACCACTGCATCTCTTTCCACACCTGCTTTGCAAAGGCACATTCCAGGAGGAGGTGGGCAACCGTCTCTTCCCCACCACAGCCACCGCGGGGGCATTGTGCAGAGGGGGCGAGACTTCGGGCGTGCATGAAGGATCTGAACGGGAGGGCCCTTCTCACCACCAGCCAAGCTACATTTTGGTGCTTGTTTGAAAGTTCTGGTGATGAGTCTTCTCAACCAGTTACAGTTGGGTTGCACTCAGATTGCCACCCAAAGTTGGAGCAATTTGAGGCTTATGAGCTTGAGTTGGGTGAGGACACCACACATTTCAGTCGAGCTACCTGATAAAATCCTTATGTCTGGCTTTGGAAAATCTTTGATCCTTTCTGACTCTGCTTTGCACGCCACAGCAGATGATATACTCACGATTTATGCCAGTTACCTGTCAATTTATGTGCTTCAGAAGTGTGAGCAGAGAGGTCAATTACTAGGGGGCGTAGATTTAAAGTGATTGGTCGAAGGATTAGAGGGATGATGAAAAAATTTTTCACCCAGAGGGTGGTGGGCGTCTGGAACTCACTTCCTGAAAGGGTGGTAGCGGCAGCAAACCTCATCTCACTTAAAAGTGCCTGGATGTGCACCAGAAGTGCTGTAACCTGCAGGGCTACGGAGGGATTAGGCTGGGTGGCTCTTTATTTTTTCGGCCGGCACAGCCACGATGGGCCAAGTGGCCTCTTTCTGTGCTGTAGATTTTCTAGGATTCTATGACAATTTTCCTTGTTAACATTTAAAAAAAAAAGCAATTGGGAAATCTGATTGCGGCTGAAAGTTTAAAAAAAAAACTCTTAGAGTGGGAAACATCACGAGGCACCAGGCACCATTTTGCAGACTAAGAGAAAAGCTGATGGCAATATTTTTATGGAACAACATATTCCAGAAAGCGCATTACTGAGGAAACTCACTGATGAAATGGACTTCGCCAGAGGGAGTGTCACTCAGGAGATTCAGTGATGAACTGGCATGGCCAGAAAGTATATTGCTCGAGAGGTTCACTGATAGGCAGCCTCAGTGAGATTGAGTGTCATCGAGGAGACTTGTTGTTTAATTGGCTTGCCCAGGGGATTTATCACTCAGTAGCCTCATTGATAGACTAATTTAGCCAGATCATGTGTCCCTCAGGAGTCTTGCCAACAAACTGGCTTTTGATTCAGTTCTTGTTTCCTTATTTTCCCTTTCATTTATGATTCCTTTTAAATCCTCAAGCAAAAGAAACAAAGAGTCCAGTCATTTAGTTCAGCTCATTAATGTGAGTACATAATATTAAACATTTCAAAATCTGAAACTTACCTTCCTATAATTGTGAAAATGTTGGAATCCAGGAAATGGAAATACTTGTGACAAAGCTTGAGTACTAAATGACTAAAAAAGAGCGACTTGGAGTGAAGGGAGTTAGTGTCTCTCCTCCTGCATCTGGGACCTGGGTTCAAATTGAGTCAGGCCTGAAAGTATCATCTGTTTTCTGGCTGTAAGTGTCGTATACATTGAGTTTCACTTAAAGCATGGCCAGTTCCTGTGCAAAACTGTTCCATAGCACAAAACTGCCTATTATTTAGATGTCTCATTCGATGTAGCAAATGAAGAAATGTTACACTAGTGCAGTCAGAGACTAGAGGTTTGGGCTGCAGCATGTTGCTGGGACAGAGTAGAGGGAGCTTCTTGCTGCATCTGTGCTATACCTCTCCTGGGAGTTTTTGATGGGACAATGTAGGAGGAGCTTTACTCTAATTAACCTGCGCTGTACCTGTCCTGGGAATGTTTGATGGGGCAGTGTAGAAGGAGCTTTACTCTGTATCTAACCCTGTGCTGTACCTGTCCTGGGAGTGTGTGATGGGATAGTGTAGAGGGAGTTTCTCTGTATCTAACCCATGTTTGCTGACACTGGGTGTCTGCAAAACCTTTCATTCCCCAGCACCTACTTGCCTTCTTGCTTTTCCTTTTGACACATGTGTTGGGGTTACCACAGATTGCTGAGGATTGTAGGTCAGTGTTGTGTTATCTGAATCCAAATGCAAATTAAAAAATTAAAAATAGAAGGCTGGAAATGCACAGCAGACCTGTGTGCATCTGAAAAAAGTATACGGGTGAATCCCCATCAAAAGTGGCATTTTGATTAGGGGTGCACACTTTAAATGTTACTCAGTATTTTCTCCCTTTTTTATTTGAGATTTCCAGTACAGTTTAAAAAGAATCTTCACTAAGAAGCCAAGAATGGAAATTGAGATTTTTTTTTTTTGCTCAAATTAAATAACCACATGATACTGTGTCTCCTGCAGTGAAGGTGACTGTGACCCTGATAGATGTTGATAGAAGTTGTTCTGTCTGCACCTAGTGACTTTCAAGTCAGGGATAGTGCAACATAAAGTCGGCCATAAGCCAAGAATAAAGGGATGCCATAAATGATGCCAACACCTAATTCTGCTCAGGTCAGCAGTTTTTTTTTAATGTATTGACTTAAATTTAGTAGAGTTTACATTGCAGATCCCACTGGAGCACAGAACAGAAAAGCTCTGCTGACAGCTACTGTAGAGGAGAGTCTAGGAGTTGTAACCGCAGCCAGAAAACAGTGGGAGGATCAGGATCATCTTCCCTGTGAAGGGATTGTGTGCACAATGCTATACATATATTGCAGCTTTTAGGGAAGTCTCTCAGATTTGTCGATTGCTTCCTTCTGTCCTTCCCACTGCACCTTCCACCCTTTTTTTCCCCTTTATTTTAATCTTTTTCTTTACCATCCTGAGATCTCGAAGTCACCAAAGGATTGCTTTTCAGATGGAATTTCGGCTGCTGAGTGGCAGAAACAGTCCTTCAGGTTCCCCCCGAGTATCTACTTGGAGTCACGAGTGGTGGGTGATTAGATGATCTGCAGCATGTCTGTTTGGTACTGCTCACCTTTTAAAAAGGGTTCATTCAACTCACTGTAGCTCAGGAGAAATTTTATTCCAAATAAGGACATCAGTATGTTTTATATCTTGTAATATTTCACAAACTTGCTGATGACGCCTGTACTTTGCTTGCCATGTCATCATATGGTTAGACTTATCATGTACAGTTTTGGGCTAGACTTGCCTACGTCAAAGTTCATCTGCCCTTTTGCGACCCACATATGTATTTTATCCAACTGATTGTGATTTCTGGGCTGCCTTCTTTGACTTCACTACTCTTAATTTGGTATCATCTGCCAGTTTGTGTTGCGTTACTGATTCCAAGTCACTGATGTAAATTAGAAACAGTAGTGTTCCCAATACTGAGTCCTGGGGCACCCCATTAGGTACACCCACCCTGACCCAATAAATATCCATTAGAGGAATTTTGGAATGGGTTGTTGGGATTTTGACTGGAATGTGCAGAAGTTTCTAAAATTTAAACTGATGGTCTGCATTAGTTTCTTGTGTTTACCCACAGACAACGGTGAGTGTTCTCCAAAGGAATTTCTGGAGATGCTTTGACCTCTTTCTCAGTAATGTGATAAGTTGCTGTATAAATGTAATTTTTCCTTTCTAAATATTGAGATGTTGTGTAGTTATTCACTTGCTCTGCTGAATAACACATTTACAGAAAGTTTTGACAGGCATAGAAGTTCTGGGCTGAACAAAGACCTACATCTAAACGTGTATGTCTGTTATCCTTTATTGTAGCAGGACTTTTGTTAACAACAGATAACAGAAGAGTTTTGTTGCCCCTTAGCAGGAAGTTTCCTTGATTGCCACCCTGTTAAGTTTGAAACCCTATATTGTACAAATGTTTCACGTCAGTCAGTGCCCATTTTTGCAGGGGGCTCCAGTGCAGAGTCCATGAAGAACATGCAGTTTACAAACTGTTCATCTGACATATATGGGTCAAACCATTTCACAGGCTGTCTTTTGCTATGGCTGATTTCCATGGTAAAGCATTGCATATCTTAATAACTCTTTGTGTAAAAACTTCCTTGTAACCTGCCTTTCATCTATGCCACCTTGTTACTAATCCATTAGCCGTCTCAAATTCTTTCACTTCTTTTATTCCCCTTTAACCATCTTTCTTTAGTGAATACAGCTCGATTCTCAAGTTTTTCATCATAAGTATATCCTCTCATCCCTGGAATCATTTTAGTAAATCTACGTTGCATCTTTTCCTCCTTGTTTTGTGTAACTAGGTGCTAACATTTATGAGCAGTTCTCCAACTACTGCCAAACTTGCATTTCATACTGATTCATCAGCACCTATTTTAGTTGCTCAGTCCACTGATAATTCAAAGTCATTTTTAGTGCTAATTCCATTAATTCGAATTGTGATTTTAAATTATCCAGAGTAGACTGTATTGTTTGGGGAAATGGACACATTCAGAGGCCTGGAGTTCACTTATTAAAATCTATTTGTGAATTTTGATTCATTTTCAAAATATAGTGAGTTATTATCAGTCAAAGTTTAATTTTCCTTAAGGAGCTTTGCTTTTAAAATGTAATAAGTACAGCTTGTGCCATATACTACTTGCAAGGAGTTGTTATTACTTTGCCTGAAAATGCTGTTCATAATGTTTCTGATGTTGCACCCCCTGTAGTATGTCACAATACTTTTCTTCCTTTCACTTCCTCTCTGCTGAAAGACTGTAATGGATTCCATTGCTCAATGAGCATCAGCTCCCAAAGTCTGCAGAGAAAGTTGCTTTTTACATAGTGGTGGTTTAAAATTATCTCTTGACTACATTCTGTGACAACCTATAACAACTTGCTTACTGTCTGTTGGGCGTGACAAATGTTAAAATTGCAGTGAGGCGCCCCATGGCACAATTGGAAAATGTGCTACATATTTTGGTACTGAGTCACACAGAAAACAAGATCCCAAGTCTGTTCCCAGTCTGCTGAGATGGATGTTCTCAGATGAAGACAGCACTTGGTACTTCAGTTAAACTCATTTCCCTTGGACTAAGGGCATATTAGCCACTAGTCCTGCTCCTGAGTGCTACCCAGTGTGACCCCTTCTGGAAAGTGAATGTATGTGGATGTTAATCATTGATGGGATTGGGTTGAGCTGTGATGACTTCCATGGTAAAATAGCCTGTCAGCATTCACTGTGTGGGCTCATACATGAAGAGTGCTCACTTGGGTGAGGTAGCAGATGGTAACCCTACCTGTTAAGTGCAGGGAGTCACTGCTGTCAGGAGAAAATTGGAAAAACTTGCAATTAGTGCAGCTACCAAGAATTTAGCTTTCAGCTGCTCTTAATATTTTCTTTCAGACTTGGGTCCCACCTGGACTGTTCCCCATGGAAACAGTACTTTGTGATGTTATCGCAGTGGCATCAGTGTGGACACTCCCAGGGCCATGCATAAGAGTGATGCTATCTACATTACCCAGGCTGCAGGCAGCTTTGAATTCAGCATAGGAACAAGTATTTGTACAGCAGTTTTAAAAAAATAAACATAATCTGTTTCAATGTCCGACCTTCTCATCAAAGCCATTATAACGATGAAATAAAGATCAAAGTTAGTACTATGAAAAGATTTTCTTGATTGGTGCAATAAGCATAAGCAGCTATGCCTTTTGCATTTCAGTCGGAGGCTTTAAGGAAATTGGCCTCTCTTGTTCAGTTCACCAACATCTCGTTATTACTGTGACGACGCCCATCGTTTGGAATGTGTCATCCAATTCCAAATTATGCTGACCTGGTTATTTTTAGCTCTAGTTTCTAGCTCCAGTATTGACTAAACTGTGGGGAGGTTTTTCGGATTCTCAGATGAGGTACTACGTAGAATAAAGAAATACAGATTGTCAAAAGAACAGTCGGCCAGTCTCAGAGTTTAGAAAATACTATATACAACTGTTATCTTATACTCCTCATGCACCTCTTTCACCAAAGCCTATCCAGCTCCATCTTGAGTTTGCTGACAACTTTATCCACTTGCACCACTGCTCTGGGAATCTGTTCCCACCATTCACCATTCTCTGAGTAATGCGGTTAAATTTATACCGTCTGTTCACCACCTCTCTCGTGAGCTCAAATCTGTCCCTCTTGGTTACAGAGTTTGTGATTATGCCACTACCTTGTAGTACAGCACCTCAGTGATGTAGGATTGAGGTTGGTCCATCCTGGAAACCACTACTCTTGCTGAAAGGGGTGATACTGGTTAGAAACGTAGAAAACATGGAGCAGGAGTAGGTCATTCGGCCCATGGAGCCTGCTCCGCCATTCATTATGATCATGGCTGATCATCCAACTCAGCCTGTTCCTGCTTTTGCCCCATACCCTTTGATCCCTTTAGACCCAAGAGCTATATCTAACTCCTTCTTGAAAACATACAAAGTTTTTGCCTCAACTGCTTTCTGTGGTAGCGAATTCCACAGGCTCACCACTCTCTGGGTGAAGAAATTGCTCCTCAACTCAGTCCTGAAAGGTTTACCCCGTATCCTTAGACTATGACCCCTGGTTCTGGACTCCCCCACCATCGGGAACATCCTTCCTGCATCTACCCTGTCAGGTCCTGTTAGAATTTTATAGGTTTCTATGAGATCCCCCTCATTCTTCTGAACTCCAGCAAATATAATCCTAACCGACTCAATCTCTCCTCATACGTCAGTCCCACCATCCCAGGAATCAGTCTGGTAAACCTTCGCTGCACTCCCTCTATAGCAAGAACATCCTTCCTCAGATAAGGAGACCAAAACTGCTCACAATATTCCAGGTGTGGCCCCACCAAGGCCCTGTATAATTGCAACAAGACATCCCTGCTCCTGTACTCGAATCCTCTCTATGAAGGCCAACATACTATTTGCCTTTTTTACCACCTGTTGCACCTGCATGCTTACCTTCAGTGACTGGTGTACGAGAACACCCAGGTCTCGCTGCATATTCCCCTCTCTCAGTTTATAGCCGTTCAGATAATCTGCCTTCCTGTTTTTGCTACCAAAGTGGATAACCTCACACTTATCCACATTATACTGTATCTGCCATGCATTAGCCCACTCATTCAACTTGTTCAAATTACCCTGAAGCCTCTCTGCATCCTCCTCACAACTCACCCTGCCACCCAGTTTTGTGTCATCTGCAAATTTGGAAATATTACATTTAGTTCCCTCATCTAAATCATTAATGTATATTGTGACTAGCTGGGGTCCTAGCACCAATCCCTGCGGTAGCCCACTAGTCACTGCCTGCCATTCAGAAAAAGACCAATTTATCCCTACTCTTTGTTTCCTGTCCGCCAACCAATTTTCTATCCATCGCAATACACTACCCCCAATCCCATGCGATTTAATTTTACATGCCAATCTCTTATGTGGGACTTTGTTGAAAGCCTTCTGAAAGTCCAAATAAACCACATCCACTGGCTCCCCCTCATCAGCTCTACTAGTTACATCCTCAAAGAATTCTAGTAGATTTGTCAAGATGATTTCCCTTTCGTAAATCCGTGCTGACTCTGTCGGATTCTACCACTGTTCTCCAAGTGCTCTGCTATAAAATCTTTGATAATGGACTGTAGAATTTTGCCTGCTACCGATGTCAGGCTGACTGGTCTGTAATTCCCTGCTTTCTCTCTACCTCTCTTTTTAAATAGTGGGGTTACATTAGCTACCCTCCAATCTGTAGGAACTGTTCCAGAGTCTATAGAATCTTGGAAGATGACCATCCACTATTTCTAGGGCCACTTCCTTAAGTACTCTGGGATGCATACCATCAGGCCCTGGGGATTTATCAACTTTCAATCCCATCAATTTCCCCAACACTATTTCTCTACTTTCTTTCAGTTCCTCTCTCTCACTAAGCCCTATGTTTCCCAACATTTCTGGTATGATATTTGTGTCGTCCTTTGTGAAGACAGAACCAAAGTATGCATTTAGTTGGTCAGCTATTTCTTTATTCCCCATAATAAATTCCCCTGTTTCTGACTGTAAGGGAGCTACATTTGTCTTCACCAATCTTTTTCTCTTCACATACCTATAGAAACTTTTACAGTCAGTTTTTATGTTCCCCGCAAGCTTGCTCTCGTACTCTATTTTCCCCTTCTTAATCAATCCCTTGGTCCTCCTTTGCTGAATTCTAAACTGCTCCCAATTCTCAGGTCTGTTGTTTTTCCTGGCAAATTTATATTCCTCTTCCTTGAATCTAATGCTATCTCTAATTTCCCTTGTAAGCCATGGATTGGCTACCTTTCCCTTTTTACTTTTGTGCCAGACAGAAATAAACAATTGTTGCTGTTCATCCATGATGCACTCTTTAAATGTTTGCCATTGCCTATCCACCGTAGTCCCTTGAAGTAACATTTCCCAATCCGTCATGGCCGACTTGCGCCTCATACCTTCGTAGTTTCCTTTACTAAGATTCAGGACCCTTGTCTCAGAATCAACTACGTCACTCTCCATCTTGATGAAGAATTCCATCATATTATGGTCGCTCGTCCACAAGGGATCTCTCACCACTAGATTATCAATTATTCCTCTCTCATTACACGATACCGAGTCTAGGATGGCCTGTTCTCTAGTTGGTTCCTCAACGTATTGGTCCAGCAAACCATCCTGTATACACTCCAAGAATTCCTCCTCTACGGTATTGTGACTAATTTGATGTGCCCAATCTATATGCAGATGAAAGTCACCCATAATTAGAGATGTTCCTTTATCGCTTGCATCTCTAATTTCCTGTTTAATGCCATTCCCAACATCGCTACTACAGTTTGGGGGTCTATATACAACACCCACTAACGTTTTTTGCCCCTTCGTGTTTCTCAGCTCTACCCATACAGATTCCACATCGTCCGAGCTAATATCTTTCCTCATTATTGCGCTACTTTCCTCTAACCAGCAATGCAACTCCACCGCCTTTTGCTTTTTGTCTGTCCTTCCTAAATACTGAATATCCCTGGATGTTCATTTTCCATCTCTGGTGACCTTGCAGCCATGTCTCCGTAATCCCGACTATATCATACCCATTTACATCTATTTGCGCGATTAATTCATCCACTTTATTGCGAATGCTCTACGCGTTAAAGCACAAAGCCTTAAGGCTTGTCTTTTTAACATTACTTGTCCCCTTCCCCCTATTTTTCACTGTGGCCCTGTTTGATTCTGGCCCTTGATTTCTCTGCCTATTACTTTTCTTATTCCCCTTACTGTCTTTTGTTCTTATCTTTGATCCCCCCCCTCCTCTGACTCCTTGCAAAGGTTCCCATCCTCCTGTCATTTTAGTTTAAACCCTCCCAACCACTCTCGCAAATACACCTCCTAAGACATCAGTCCCAGTCCTGCCCAGGTGTAACCCATCCAGTTTGTACTGGTCTCACCTCCCCCAGAACCGATCCCAATGCCCCAGGAATCTAAAACCCTCCCCCTCACACCATCTCTTCAGCCACGTATTCATCCGATATATCCTGCTATTTCTACTCTGACTAGCACGTGGCACTGGTAGTAATCCTGAGATCACTACCTTTGAGATCCTACCTTTCAACTTACTTCCTAGCTCCCTATATTCTGCTTTTAGGACCTCATCCTTTTTTGTACCAATGTGTACCATGATCACTGGCTGTTCACCCTCCCCCTTCAGAATGTCCTGTAACTGCTCTGAGACATCCTTGACCCTAACACCAGGGAGGCAACATACCATCCTGGCCACAGAAACGCCTATCTATTCCCCTTACAATTGAATACCCTATAGCTATTGCATTCCCACAGTTTTTACTCCTCCCCTGTGCAGCAGAGCTAACCGTGGTGCAACAAATTGAGCTGTTGCTGCTTTCCCCTGAGAGGCCGTTCTCCCCACAACAGTATCCAAAGCAGTATACCTGTTTTGCAGGGGAATAGCTACAGGAGATTCCTGAACTGCCTGCCTAGTCCTCTTGCTCTGCCTGGTGACCACCCATTCCCCTCCTGCCTATGGGGTCTCAGCCTGCGGTGTGACCACCTCTCTACGTGCTAGCCACGATACTCTCCGCCTCGTGGATGCTCCACAGTGTCCCCAGCTGCTGCTCCAGCTCCAAAACCCGGGCTTCCAGGAGCTGCAGCTGGATACATTTCCTGCACACATGCTGGTCCCGGGCACTGGAAATGTTCCCGGCTTCCAACATGGAGCACGAGGAGCACACCACGGCTTTGAGCTGTCCTGCCATGACTTAACCCTTTAAATTAAATTAAACCTTCTGGAAGATCTTAATGCCCAATAATATCAGTTACTCTCGGGCCCTTCTTCCCTGGTCCTCGTTACTACAGAACTCCCTTTCAAAAAAAAAACACTACTTACTATATTTGAATTAAACTTTAAACTTTTAAACTTTTCTTACCTGAGATACTTACCCAGCTACTTAGAGCTATTCCCAACAGCAGTGACTCACCAACCAATCACCTTGCAGCTCTCCAGTGACATCACTGTTGGCAATTTTTTTCAAATCTCCGGCACACTGCCGGTCTCACTCAGTCTCGCTCCTTCCTGCTGCCACTGCGCTTTTAAACTCGTTTACTGTTTAGACGTTTGCTGTCCAGGCCATCTTGCTCTCCTGGAAACCAGCGGGCAGCATGGAGGAAAAATCAGGATAGTCACCTCTTTCCTTTCCTATGAGGTGTCAGCTGTGACTCAGTGGGTAACAGTTTCACTTCTGGGCCATTTCCACTCCAGAGACTTCACACAATGCAGGCTGACAGTCTTAAGTACAGTACTGAAGGAGTGTTCTGCTGTTGGAGGTGTTGCCTTTCGGATGAGGTCTTAAACCGAAGCCCCGTCTGTCCTCTCAGTTGGATGTAAAAGTTGAACAGGGGAGTTCTGCTAGTGTCCCGGCCAATGTTTATTGCTCAAACGGATTATCTGGTAGTGTAGCTCGTTGCTGCTTATGGGATTGCTGTTATTTCCCTACCTTATAACAGTAATTACCCTTCAAAAGTTGTGAATTGGTAAAAAAGTGTGTTCGGTTCTCTGAGGTTGTGAAAGACACTGTATAAATCCAAGTCTTTGCCTTACCTTTCTGATGGTATTGATGGTATCTGCATTGTGGCACTTTGGCAGTCAGAGCTGAAAGGTGGCTTGATGTGCAGTCTGTGGTGGGTTATTTAATCTATATTGAGACAGCATTTGAGATGATTCACCTGGCCTTTACACCAGTGGCAGAATGGAGACAATCAGCACTAGCCAGTGGTTCCTGTTGGAAAGTATTTTTGGATTTCAGTTGAAAATAGAATTGGGCTCAGCCATAATATACCCATCCTAGAGTTAAATAATCTGTGGACAATCTCTATATAGGCTCACATGTGAAGGGTGACCACTTGGGCCCAGTGCACCAGCAATGAAAGAACTTGCATTCATATAGCGCTTTTCACAACCTCAGGATGTCCCAAAGTGCTTTACAGCTAAGAAGGTACTTCTGAAAAACAGTCACTGTTGTAATGTAAGAAACCGATCGACTCTCTGAAGACATTGCTACCCCATTGATATTACAGCCATGACTTTGCCAGCAGCGTTCCAACATAAATGTCGGCGATATACTTGCCTCCATAGCCAAAGAACTCGACCTAATGAGGTGAGATTGTTTCCCAGTCTGCAGGAGCAAACCACAGTGAGAAGTGACTGCAAAGCTAAGTGTGTAGAATCCCAATGAATTCCCTTCCCATTCACTCTCAGTGGACCAAAACCTTTTCCATTCATTCCCATTGTGCAGAATTTCTATAGAGCAACAATCTTTACTCTAATTGTAAAGACCTGTGGTGCCAGCATAAAACGTTTCCCAATTATTCACTTAGTAATGTACGCCAAGGAAGTTATGATGAACCTTTGTAAAACACTGGTTTGACCTCAACTCGAGTATTGTGTCAAGTTCTGGGCACAGCATTTTAGGAAGGATGTGATTGCTTTAGAGAGCGTTAAAAAGATTTGTGAGAATGGGTCCAGGGTTGAGGGACTTCATTTACATGGATAGATTGGAGAAGTTGGGGTTGTTCTCATTAGAGAAGAGAAGGTTGAGAGGAAACTTGATAAAGGTGTTCAAAATCATGGGGAGGCCCAGAAAGAGTAGCTAAAGAGAAACTGTTCCCATTTGCAGAAGGGTAGAGGACCAGAGGACACTGATTGAAGGTGATTGGTAAATGAACCAACTGCGAACTGAGGAACATCATTTTTACAAGTGGTTAGTATCTGGAATGCACTGCCTGAGAGTGCAGTGGAGGCAGATTCAGTCATGGCTTTCAAAAGGGAATTGGATAAGCACCTGAAGAGGGAGAATTTTCAGGGCTACAGGGAAAGGACGGTGGAGTGGGACTAGCTGAGTTGTTCTTGCAGAAAGATAGTATGAGCACGACAGGCCAATGGCCTCCTTCTGTACTGTAACCATTCTATGATTAAAGGACAAAAGGCCCAGGGTTTTGGTTTGGGGCCTTTTGCAATTTAAAAAAATAAATCTTACTTCTGTTCTGGCACATTCTGGTCTCTGAAGTTTTGTCATGTGCAGAACCATTTTGCCTGCTTTTCTTCCATTCAATTTAATACTGAGAATAGAGGTGAGAGAGTACCAGAAATCGAGAATTAAAAATTGAAAATGCCAGCGATTGAAACCGAAAACGCGGCTTAATGTTTCAGATAAGAGCCTTGACCAGTCAAGTTCTGAGGGAGGGTCTGCACCCAACCCTGCATTTTCTCTTCCAAATGCTGATGGACCTGCTATGTATTTCCAACATTTACTGCTTAATTATGGTACTTCCTTCCATGGGATTTAATTTCCTTCCCTTTCTTGTCATTCATTGTTCCTTTTGTTTTAAGCCTTTGACAATGTGCGCCTGCTTTTTGTTTCAGATGAACGCGAAGCAGTGCAGAAGAAAACATTCACTAAATGGGTAAACTCGCACTTAGCAAGAGTGACCTGCCGGATCACAGACCTGTACACGGATCTGAGGGATGGACGAATGCTGATCCGGCTGCTAGAGGTGCTGTCGGGTGAACAGCTGGTCAGTATAAAACTCCTTTCCTCTTTGTGGCAGTCATTAGAACAATATAACGGGGTACCTTTAGGCCAGCGATACTCATCAACTTACTGTTAACACAGTCACGAGCCCAACCAGTGTCTTGTCTGAGGAACAGTCATGAATGCTACAATGTGGTGCAGCACAGTGAGATGAGATATGGGCCTATGCCTGTGATACTCCTCAGAGTGACTCACTAATTTTGAACATGTAAGGTAGTTGACTAGGCATTTTCCTACAGGAAGAGTAAAAAGTACAAGCTCAATAGATCTATTAAAAGTTTTCCTTTTGCTTGCTATATGGAAGCTGAGGTCTTTTAATGGAGGGAAAGAAACTTGCATTTATACATAACCTTACTGCATCCTCAGGATATCCCAATTCATGACCAATGGTCCCTCGAGGCTGGGGGGTAATGGGTACTGTGGACACAGCAAAAGATCAGTAGAGAGAAAATACCAAATCAGTTGGTAGCTATGTACTGAGTAGAAATCTCCAAGGTGGGTCCATTTCATCAATTCCACTTAGAAAGTTATTTTGTTCCTGATATTATCATTGCTTGTGGCTTGTTTATTCTAGAGGTCTGTTGAGAATATTAGCAGCAAACATGCTTTTTAGTGGAAATAGGTCCCAACCATCTAATCCCTAAATAAAGTCTTTTGAAGACTATCCCAAGTGATTCAGAACCTTCGCTCAATTAGGATGGATTACATTGTGATTTTCGCCCTGGTTTTTTTGGCAGCAATGTCACGCTGCAGGTCAGGGGATATAAGGTTCTAGAAATTAAATAGTAACTGTTTTTAATGTAAGCATACTCTTTTAACATCTATACCTTGTAATTAAACACAAATTTGTCACAAGCCCTGCCAGGAATGGTGAATATCATGCTGTTAGGGTGTAGCTCTCTGCAGAGACTGATGAACACAAAGGGTAAGTTCCATAGTCCAGGAAGGCTTCAGGTTTGATCCCTGATTTGTGTGAGTGTGTTGATCTCAGTTGGAATGGTACAGTTGTCTCCAGTTCCCTGGGCCAAGGAGGAGAAATTCCATCCAGGTATGTTACTTCTGATTGTTATCCAGTGACCCCTGTTAGAAAGTGCAGATATGTGAGTGTTCGATAATGCTTCCCCAAGGCCGAATACTGTGCTGACACATTCCAGGTTCACACATGAAGAATGGGCAAGGACCATAGAATTGTGCTGCAGTATGAATCAGCACCATCAGATTGGAGGAGAGAATATTACCAATGTTAGACCACAGTTGGGCTACTGTGCACAGTTGTGGCTTCTATCTTACAAAAAGGATACGGAGAAGTGGAAAAGGTGAAAAAAGATTTACAAATATGATACTAGAACTATTTGGATAAACTGAATAAGCTGGGGCTCTTTTCTCTAGAAAGCAGAGGCTGAGGGGTGACATGAAAGAGGTCTTTAAAATTATGAAGGGGTTTGATAGAGTAGGTGTAGAGAAGATGTTCCTCATGTGGGGGCGACCCGAACTAGGGGCCATTAATCATAGAATCATAGAAAGTTTATGGCACAGAAAGAGGCCACTTGGCCTGTTGTGTCTGTGCTGGCCGAAAAAGAGCCACCTAGCCTAATGCCACTTTACAGCATTTGGTTCGTAGCCCTGCAGCTCACTGCACTTGAGGTGCGTATCCAGACATCTTTTAAATGAATTGAGGGTTTCTGCCTCTACTACCCTTTCAGGCAATGAGTTCCAGACCCCAAACACCCTCTGGGTGAAAAAAATCTTTCATCATCTCCCCTCTAATCTTTCTACCAATCACTTTAAACCTAGTCATTGACCTCTTTGCTAAGGTAAATAGGCCTTCCACATCTATTCCATCCAGGCCCCTCACAATTTTGTGCATTTCAATCAAATCTTCCTTCAGCCTTCTCTGTTCCAAGGAGTACAACCCCAGCCTTCCAATCTTTCCTTATAGCTGCATTTTTCCAGTCCTGGCAACGTCCTCGTAAATCTCCTCTGTACCTCTCTAGTGCAACTACATAATTTCTGTAATGAGGTGACCAGAACTGCGCTCAGTACTCAAGTTGTAGCCTAACTAATGTTTGATATGGTTCCAGCGTAACCTCCTTGCTCTTATATTCTATACCTCGGTTAATAAAGGAAAGGATTCCATATGCCTTCTTAAGCTTATCAACCTGTCCTGCTACCTTCAGGAATCTGTGGCTATTGACTCCAAGGACCCTCATTTCCTCTACATTTCTCAGTATTCTCTCATTAATTATGTATTCCTTTGCCTTGTTTGACCTCCCCAAATGAATCACCTCATACTCCTCCGGGTTGAATTCCATTTGCCACTTTTCTGCCCACCTGACCAGTTTATTGATATCTTCCTGAATATAAGACCTTCACTAATAAATCCAATAGAGAATTCAGGAGAAACTTCTTTACCCAGATAGTGGGGAAAATGTGCAACTTGCTACAGGAAGTGATTGAGGCAAATAGCATAGATGCATTTAAGGGGAAGTTCACTGAACATATGACGGAGAAAGGAATAGAAGGGTATGCTGATAGGTTAGATGAAGAAGATTGGGAGGAGGCTTGTGAAGCATAAACACTGCATGGACCTGATGGCTGAATGGCCTGTTTCTGTGTTGTACATTTTATGTGGGGGGGGGGGGGGGGGAGGGAAAAGACATCAAACATTATCGACAGATGTTCTATGCTGCTTGCCTAGTTTCCAGCTAGTCTCCTCTAACAACAGTACCATAAAACCTTAATTTCCTGGTTACTCCGGCGGGAATCCTTTCTCCATCCCATCAACGCTGCCATCAATTTCTCCAGTTTAAATTAAGAGCCCATTGTGAGAGAAGTTCATGAACCAATATCCTCCCACGTTGCTGTTTAATGTATTAAACTTGCAGCTGCTGCCAAGTTGAATATCTCTTTTTGATCGGTTTGCCTAAACCAAGTAAAAATTTGACATAATCTGCTGGACAAATTGTACTTCCAGGATCTCTTGCCATGTAATACATTGACAGGGTGTCCAAGTTACCGTAGTTCTTATGAGTGTCCTTGCATGTCTGTTATTTTGATATATGAAATTTCCTTTCTCTGCTATTTTACCAGGACGTTACCTGTTAATTCAAATGGGTTAGCATCTAGTGCACGGGGTTTTAAAGAAATGCATCAAAAGTATTTATTACTGTCCCTGTTTTGTTTGTACACATCTTGTTCTGCATTTCTGGTGTTCTTGTTCTCTTTATTTTATGTCTAGCTATTTCCCTTATTTTATCTGTCTATTAATCTTCCTTTCACCGGATTTTATTTGATATAAGTGGTACAGGGAGAGCATTGCTCAGAGGTTGTAGGCTTCCACTTAATTAGCACGCTACAGGCTTTTCCTTACCTGTGTGATGCAACTGGAGGCCTATTAGAAGGCAGATGACATTTTGCTCTGCCTATGACGACCAGTTTTTTGAACTAAAGTTAAGTTTAGATCCCAGACGAAAGGAGTCAGGGGAAAAATCCCTGGGTCTGCAAGATCATTAGATTTCTTCTATCTAGAGTTGAGCAAGTTGGTTTTATATAAACTGCATTTGGAGAATTCTTTACTTGTGTTTGTTGACTGTCCTGGAACATTATTTCCATTATAGTACAGTAATAATAAGCAGTAATAGCGCTGTTTTCCTTTGAGCAGCTAATCCCATTTTTCATAAGTCATGTGTATTTGAAGAAGCATCTTAAGTGAGTCCCAAAGTACTTGTCATTATTTGCAAGACGTACTTTTATGAAAGTGCTTCCATTATTGTTAATATTTTTGGTTTTTGAGGACGTTTGTTAAAACTGAAAAGATTCCATGGATCTGTTTTTTTTTAACCAAGTTCACTGACAGGACAAGATGTTGTTTAAAAGCCACCAGTGCTGGAGGCCACATGTGATTTGGGCTGAGAAAACAGCAGAACCCTTGGGGACTTGGGGAAAAATGGTTACAGAGAAGCCACATGTCAAGGTTTATGGAGGTCAGGAGGTCGACTCTCTATTTGGGGTTTGGGCATTGTTTTCAGTTAGTTGTGGTGTGAACTGCTTGAAAACAGTTGGTGTTTTCCTGCCAAGGAAAAAGAAATCACCCAGCTTACCTCCTCTACCTTTTTGAAGAAATCCTGCCGAGATTCAGTGCGGAAGATCAAAAAAACCCTGGTGCCATATAGCTCCCGAGGAGTTAAAAAAAAAATCCTGCGATTCACGTGTGCGCTGGGGAAAAACCTTGATGCCACATCTCTCCTAGAAAGCCTACTCGAATAATTCTTGACATCTTCAGAATGGACTGCTTCTGAAACGATCCTAGTGACCCATCTCCATATACCCAGATGCCAGACCAAAAAAGGGACAACTGACTTCCTTCCATATCTTTTTTTTTGTCAAGAATTCTCTAGAGCAATTAGGGATGGGCAATAAATGCTGCCCTAGCCAGCGACGCCCACATCCCATGAACAGAAAAAAAATTAGCAAGTATTTGGCCAGAGTAGTTTTTTTTGTCTTTTATTTTGTAACAGACCACTGCAGAGTGAATTTCTGTATTTTTTTCCAGTGTGTGTATGTAATTGGGGAATTTTTAAAAAGGGAACTTTCAGATTTTAATCAATGTGTTAATCCTGTGCTTCATTACTGGTTAAGTCTTGTTTTATAATCTGATAATTTTGTTGTTTATTAAAGAAACCTGGTTGGTGAATTTTATTCTGGGATAAAACATAGAGTATATGATTGGCTGTATCGATAACCGGGCAAACATTTAAATATATGTTGTGACCTGCGGAGAAGTGGAATTAGAAAAGACAGTGCGCTCCTCCCGCCTCCGTCGTAACAGTACCCAACGCAGAAAGGTTTGAAGACAACTGCCAGATGGTGTTAAAGATGTAGAGTTCACCTCCCCCATATTCTGGTAGCAGTGCTATCAGTAAACTACCATTATAAAAATGTTATTGGCATGAAAGGGTTAATTCCATGTTCCCTGCAGGAAATCTGTGCTTGCTGCTTGAAGGATCCAAAATAGCTTTGCAGCACTGTAGCCTGAATCTTCAATCCATGCTCCTGACAAGTGCATACAACTCCCACTGGGAGCACAGTATAACAATGTGATGAACAATGTGATGATAAATGTGATGAGGTTTCTTGGAACCCCATGTAGAATAGATTTAATATGAGATCAGACTGGTTTGATGACTGCTGGAGTATGGAATGAGTCATTCATTAGGCACACAGATTTATGCTTCTTTAGAGGGGCTGTGTGGCTCAACTCGTACCTCATATTAATCACAGTTTATAGTTTGGACCAGTCATACCTATGCACTCTGTGCCTTCTCATGTTTAATTAACTTTCTACGTGCAAATAAAGATGACTGAGTGTGTTCTCGGCATGCTGACAAGTGTTTGCTAGGGTTAGGAGTGCTGTCGGTCATTTATTTAATGTCAGCGATGTTGGAGATTGCCTATATCAATTAGTCTTCCTGTTTAATCACTGGACATCTTAATCCCTAATGAAACATTTTAGCTTCCACAGACAGCATAGGAAGAATATTTTTAAGGATTTTTTTGAATGACGGATGAATCCAGGGTATAAAATCCAACTCTCATTTATTTTTCCGTGAAACTAGATGGGAATTAATACCAAATTGTTGAGTTAAAAAATCGTACTTTTTTTGTGTTCTTAATTATTAATGTTTTATTCAGCTTTCTCCTCCTTACCCATATACACCTGAAGGTGTTCATTACCTCTGACAGGAGCTGCAGAAGTCCTGAAGCCTGCAAAACTTTTGCAGGACTTTTCCTGGCAGTCCAAAATAGTATGCATTTGAATAGCAAATTAAATGTGACAAAATACCCAAAGGTGCAGTACAATTTGGAGTGGGGAAGAGCAAGAGAACAAACATTGAGCAGGAATTGAGGGAAGACAATAAATATGAAACAGATATTTAATGTTTGACAGTTATGAGGTTGTTTGACATCAACACAATGCTTGGTGCTTCACTCTCTGAATCATTTTTCATTGATTAGTGTATATTGATTGTATATCCTGCACGTAACTGGATTGTTACATCTGAGCGGTTAGACTCCAGTAATGACCTGATGTGATATTAAACCCAAGGTCTCTGTTTCTGTTTCCAGCCCAAACCCACCAAAGGACGAATGCGGATTCACTGTTTAGAGAATGTGGATAAGGCCCTGCAATTCTTGAAGGAGCAGAAAGTGCATCTGGAAAACATGGGTTCACATGACATTGTTGATGGGAACCATCGCCTCACTCTGGGCCTCATATGGACCATCATCCTTCGGTTTCAGGTACTTAGTGCATACATCATGAAGGGTCTTACAGATTAATCTATTATGAAAAGTGAATGAATGGCAAATCCTATTTAATCATCTATTAGTTAAGGTAATTAAAGACCAGGCTCATTCCTTCCTAGGATTTCAAAACCTCAGAACTCCTTACCTTCCTAAATCTTTCCTTACTCTGACAATGTAATGGCTTTTAAAACCCAAACTTGGTGTATCCTCCTCTCTACTTCCCAGTTAGCTTGTCGCTCGGGTTAAGTTGCAGAGGTGATCCGAGTGGCAAATGGCATTCAATGTTGCTAAAAAGCCAGATGATAGGACTATGGAAGGAAAATGAACATAAACTAAATAGCTATAGAATATAACACATGAAGAATTTAGGGGTGTTGGTGGATAATTCACTGAAACCAACGATGCAGCATCTAGCACTTTTAAGAAAAGCTGACTAGATGTTTTGGGATGCATAGCCAGAGGGATAAGGCACAGATCCAGGGAAATGATGATTCTGTACACGACATTGGTGTGGCCCCAGCTGGAATAGTGTGCATGATTTTCATTGCTGTACTGTGGCAAGGATATTTAGGCGCTGCAGACAGTCCAGAAAAGCACATTTATATTGATATCTAGCTTAAGGCACCTGAATGATGACCTGGTTCTGACAAAGGATCATCGACCCGAAATGTTAACTCTGTCTTCCTCTCTCCACATGTGCTGCCTCACCGGTTGAGCATTTCCGCTATTTTCTGTTTTAATTTGGGAAAGTAGGTAAGTAGAAAAGTAGAAACTCGATAAGCTCGTGTGTTTATCCAGGGAATGACTGTAACCAGATGGATCCCGAAGGTTCTACAGTTGGTTTCCTGTCTGCTCAGTTAGCTTACCTCCAAGATGCAAGAAGTGGAGTGCCACAGTTGGCAGCCTCAGCTCTAATTTAGGCAGGGGAAAATTGGCCACGTTCCACTTCTGATTATTATCCTATCCTGCTTGAAGTGGTTGTATTAGCAATTATGAAGTATTTACAGCATAGAAATAGGTCATTCGGCTCAACAGGTCTATGCCAGTGTTTACGCTCCACATGAGACTTCTCCCAGCTCTCTTATTAAACGCCATCAACATATCTTTCTGTTGTTTTCTCCTCATGCTATTCGCTGCAACTACTTCTTGTGGTAGCTGGTTCTGCTTTCTGGCTACTTTCTAGGTTTAAAAAAAGATTCTCTTCCTGAATTCCTTAATGAAATTCTGAGTGACTATCTTACGTGACCTCTAGTTCTGGCCTCTGTCCTTCTGTACGTCTACCCTATCAAACCCTTTCATAATTTTAAAGAATTCTGTCAGGTCACCCTCTCAGTCTTTGCTAGAGAAGAATGTTTGGTTAAAAACAGAATTAGGCTTCAATATGAACAGGAATAGGCTATTTAGCACCACAAGCCTGTTCCACCACTCAGTTAGATTGTGCCTAATGTTTATCTTAACCCATTTACCTGTGCTTGTTCTTTAATTCCCCCTAATAACTGTAAAACAGAGCAAGTTCTTCCAGCTTTGCATGCAGATCCCTTATTAGCCTACAATGGAATAGCATGCCGACTGTCACTGCCGAGGCTTATACATGAAAATGACCATTTGAGCGAGATATTGAAGGGCAACTAGTCTGTATGGGACCTGAAAAGGAGTCAGTATCTTCAGGAAAGTAGGGGGAAAATTGGGTTTTCAAAAAAGCTAAAGCAGATTATCTATTTGGATTGAAAACCAGTTTAGCAACAGTAAGCAGAAGTTAGGATGAATATAAAAAAAAAACCCTTGGCGTGGAGCTGGTGACTTAGCATAATGCTGCTGGGTTCTGAGGTGGGGTCTATCTGGAAATGCAGTCAATATAGAGGAGAGTACTTGGTGCTTATGGTGCTGTTTAACAATAGGGCAGTCGGTAGCATTGAAAGAAACGTGGACTGATCGTGAGAAATGGCAGCTACATTTTCATGTAAATAGCAGGAAATATGTATATAATGAAACAAGCGTGGCAAGAGAGACAGATTTGGGTGCAGTCATTGACCATTTTACTGGATGTACCTGAGACATGTGAATCTGATATCAACAAGGCTGATGCTGTGTCAAGCTGCACCTCAAGGGCGTTTAGCTGTAAAACAGGACAGGTTATTCCAGCCTTGTGTAGATCATCGGCAAGGCCACATTTGGAACATTGTGTGCAGTTTAGGGCAATACTGCCTGCAAAAGCCCATTGCTGTGTTGGAGAGGCTTTAGAGAAAAGTAGCAACAACAACTTGCATTTATACAACACCGTTAACATAATGAAACATGCCAAGGGGCTTCACAGGAGCATTGTGAAACAAAATTTGACAGAGCCACATAAGGAGATATTAGGACAGGTGACCAAAGACTTGGTCAAAGAGGTAGGTTTTAAGGTGCCTCTTAAAGGAGAGTGAAAGGTAGAGAGCTTTAGGGAGAGAATTCCAGAGCTTTGGGCCCAGGCAGCTGAAGGCACGAGCAAGCAAGGATTGGAGAAGAGCAGAAGTTGCGATATAAATGCAAGTTGTTCTAGATAACCATAAGTGTTGGAAATCAGAAATAAAACTGGAAACTGCTCAGAATAAACAGCTAGTCTTTCAGCATCTGAAAGGAGGAGACCTATTTGGTGATTGTGGTGCTGTATAACAATAGGGCAATTGGTAGCATTCAAAGGAGCCTGGTTAATGTTCTGATTAGAGACTCTTCAGAAGATTCTGATGAAGAGCCAGCACCTGCACCTTTAACTTGCCTTTTTACCTTTAGAAGCTGACTGACCTATATAGTTGGAACATTTCCTGTTAATCTAAATTTGGTAACATTGTTCGATCCCTAATGTCAAGCTATCTTATTGTTGAAGTGCAAAAGCAAAATACCGCGGATGCTGGAAATTTGATGCAAAAACAGAAAATGCTGGAAATACTCGGGTCAGGCAGCATCTGTGGAGAGAGAAACCGAATTAACATTTCAGGTTGTGACCTTTCATCAGAACTGGTGAAAGTTACAAATGTAATAAGTTTTAGGGAAGTGAAAGTGGGTAGGGAGCTAGGAAGATAGGGTAAAGGGCAGTAGAGATTAAATGACAAAAGGTTTCTGGTACAAAACCAAGTAAAGAAACAAAAGATGTGTCAGGATGAGATGTAAATGGCAGATTAGCAACCGCCTAAAAACAAAGTAGAGGGATTAAGAAAGAACTGGGGGTAAACGAACCTGCAAAATAAAAAATGAGAATAGGAAAAAATGGGGACAGAAGTTATAATCTTGAACTAAATGTTGAGTCCAGAAGGTTGTAAAACGTCCAGTTGAAAGATGAGGTTCTGTTCCTCGAGTTTGTGTTGAGCTTCATTGGAACACTTTAGCAGGTCCAGGACAGGGAATGAGGTGGATTCCCTTTCCGTCCTTGGCCTGCTAAAGTGTTCCAACAAAGCTCAACGCCTCACCCCCACCTCCGCCACTTGCTCCCCGCATTGCTCCGACACCTCTCGGCAACTTGTACCCCGCCGCTTCTCCGGCCTGGTGGGGAGAGATCGGCCAAGGGGGAGACGTGGCGAGGCCGGGAGCGAGTGGCTGGGGGGAAGGTGGTGCGAGGGGCTGAGGGGGGGACGCGATGAGGCCAGGAGCAGGCATGCACAAGTTCATACTGGCAAATGTTCCAATGCACTGATGACATCGATGGCATCCACTCCTCCATTACCCCCAACATCTCATCCCCTTCCCGTAGCACCTTCCCATGCAATCGCAGGAGGTGTAATACCTGCCCCTTTACCTCCTCTCTCCTCACTATCCAAGGCCCCAAACACTCCTTTCAGGTGAAACAGCGATTTACTTGTACTTCTTTCAATTTAGTATACTGTATTTGCTGCTCACAATGCAGTCTCCTCTACATTGGGGAGACCAAACGCAGATCGGGTGACCGCTTTGCGCAACACCTTCGCTCAGTCCAAAAATATGACCCTTGCCATTTCAACACACCCCCTTGCTCTCATGCCCACATCTCTATCCTGGGCTTGCTGCAGTGTTTCAGTGAACATCAACGCAAGCTTAAGGAACAGCATCTCATTTACCGATTAGGCACACTACAGCCTACTCGACTGAACATTGAATTCAGTAATTTCAGAGCATGACTGGCCCCTGTTTTTTTTATTTTTATTTTATTTTAGTTTGTTTCATCATTCATTTTTTTTACCATGTGCCTGTCTACTTTTTTTCATGTTTGTGCTTTTGGCCAGCGCTGTTCATGATTCCATCATTTAACACCCTCTCTGCACTAACGCTTTGTCTTTCGCCACACCATTAACACACCCTTTGCCTTTGCTCCATGACCTTCAGGTCAGTTATTCTCTGTGACCCTCTGTCCTATCAGCACCTTCCCCTGTGTTATCTTTTGTCCCACCCCTGCTTTGTTTGCTTAAAACCTATTACATTTCTAACCTTTGTCAGTTCTGATGAAAGGTCACTGACCTGAAATGTTAACTCTGCTGCTCTCTCCACAGCTGCTGCCAGACCTGCTGAGTATTTCCAGCATTTTTTGTTTTTAGTTGCTTTACCTCATCTGCCAACTTTCTGTTTGTCCAGAAACTGGACACAACTGCCTCTTGACTGAAAAAGCAGTTGCCTTATTTTCTCTCTTGCTTCCCCAGCCCCACTCCCCCAATCTCTTCCGAAGGCACTGACTCAGAAGGCACCAGCAGCCCTCTGGTATGTCACCATGGAGGGGTGAATGAGCTCTCCATAGTGAGTCAGTTTTTAAGGTTATCTGGAGGGCCTAATGATTTGCTTTTGTCTGCAATGAGTAACAGTCCTTGGTCTTGCTTATATGTACTTTACTTATCATGGCTTTTATTTCCAAAGATCCAGGATATCAGCGTTGAAACAGAGGATAACAAGGAGAAGAAATCTGCCAAGGACGCGCTGCTACTCTGGTGCCAGATGAAAACAGCAGGGTAAGCACAAGTGGAAAAATGCCAGAGGGGAATAAATGGCAAGTCCTTGCAATGTATATATCCATAAAGAACAGACAGTGTTGGAAATGCACAGCAGATTAATCAACATCTCACCAAGAAATTAATGTTTTGGGTATGTCCCTTCATTAGAACCTGTATTTGTAAAATATTTTCTTAGAATGCTCTTCTGAGGTTGAAGCTGAGGCAGTATGTTGGATTCTAGTCAGGCAGCTGCGTAAAGTGTTCTGGTTCTCTGTGTCAGTCAATACCTGACCTGTCCTCACCTCCACAGAAAGTACACGTGTTCTTTCACTCAAACACCTCCAGTCGGGTGGCAATGCTGAGGTTGCTATAAAGAAAAATACTGATCACTGAGGCCATTCAGTCTGTCTACTCATTACTGTACCCAGAGATCATTCCAGGCATTAATCACTCTTTCTGTGAAGTGGTGCTTCCTCAGTTTGTGAACTTCTCCACCTGTTCATCGGTCATGGTTTGACACTAATTTGAACTGTTCAACAGAGTGATTTGTTTTCTCTGTTTTGCAGGTACCCCAATGTTAATGTTCATAACTTCACCACAAGCTGGAGGGATGGACTGGCCTTCAATGCAATTGTCCACAAACACAGGTTTGTATAATTCCTTCAAACATTGGAGAGATTTTAACAGAACTGAGTCTTTCAATGTATCATTATCTGACTGTCCTTATAATATTCTAAATAATAAATATCTGTTTGTATAAAGGTGCAGTACACTTTCCACATGTTAGTCGTATTTTCTTAAGATAGATTATATAGTATCAGTAATTTTTGCCAAGCCTGTTTATGATTTTCAATGTTGTCTGCTTTTGGACAGATGTATGCACTATCTCATGAATAACTCATGTAGGTTAAACAGTGTAATCTTTCTTTGGCTTTTGCCTGAATTTCCCGCACAGAGCCCAGCTGGCTGCTTGCTCAGGTTGAGCTCATAAATGAGCAACCTCAGTGCGATGTTGGCACTGAGGTGATCTTCAAATCCCAAATCCTATCCATCACCAAGGCTGTGTATTTCCTCCTTTCCTTAATATTGCCCACCTCCATCATACCTCAGTCTCACTACTGTTGAAACTCTTATCCAAGCTCTTATACCCTCCAAGCTCAACATGCCAAAGGTCTCAGTCCTTGAAGTATAGCCCCAATGCAAATTCCAACTCCTCCAAATTTCTGCTGCCCTGTATCTTATCTCATTGTAATCTCTGCTGGTTTGTCGCTCTTGTCTTCACGACTTCTACTGGTCCCCCTATCATCAACATATTGATTTCTAAATCCTTGTCCTTGTTTAGAAATCCATCCATGACCTTGTACTACACTACCTTTGCAGGCTCCTCCAACCTTATAAATAGCTTCCAGCCTCCGTTCTTCAAATTCTGGCTTCCTGTGCCTTGTCCTTTTCCCCACCCGCCGGTCAAGCACCGTTCACCATAAGTGTCAGATCCTTCAGCTAATACCCTCTGGAGCTCTGCCATGCCACATTTCTCCTCAACTTCTAGAGCCCCCAAAACGTTGATCTCTTCCACCATTTCTTTGGCCACCTCCCTGAGCTTTTCTCATAACTTCGATCGCTGTTATTGCCCTGCACCTTCACTAGAATTCTGACTTGAACATCTTTCTTGTTTTGTGAAGCAGCTTGGCATGTCTCTGTGCACTAATGTGCTATATAAGTATAGGTTGTTGTAATATGCTAACTTCTGCTAATTTTATAACCTTCCAAAAAACAGCAGCAAGTTATAATTTAGCAGTGTGTATCATTTAATATGTTGCAGAATTATGGTTACAGATTTAGATTAGATTAGAGATACAGCACTGAAACAGGCCCTTCGGCCCACCGAGTCTGTGCCGAACATCAACCACCCATTTATACTAATCCTACACTAATCCCATATTCCTACCAAACATCCCCACCTGTCCCTATATTTCCCTACCACCTACCTACACTAGTGACAATTTATAATGGCCAATTTACCTATCAACCTGCAAGTCTTTTGGCTTGTGGGAGGAAACCGGAGCACCCGGAGAAAACCCACGCAGACACAGGGAGAACTTGCAAACTCCACACAGGCAGTACCCGGAATCGAACCCTGGTCCCTGGAGCTGTGAGGCTGCGGTGCTAACCACTGCGCCACTGTGCCGCCCATTGAATACCCATTGAATTAATGGTGTTCTAGTATCAATCCTGGATCATTAACTGTAGAGGGCCTCTCTACCAGCAGCACAGCTGGTTGGCAGTCAAAGTACATATCCAGAGGCTACTACAACCCTGATTTTCCCCAGTTTCTTCAAGGCTCTGGTACCTCATCCAAATGCCCATTCTTCAGTGTCAGCCTAGACAATGAATGCCGACGAAGTCAAGAACATCACAGCTGAGCCCACTTCTGTCCTCGGCCAATGTTTCCATGTTATACTTTCCAACTGGATTGTAGGAAATGTTAGCGCCTCCCCACAGAGATCAGCACAGACTGCGAATTGAATGTGGGACCTTCCTGGTCTGTGGAGCTGAGTTACACACTATATTTGCCAACTGAGTTAACTGGGGAACACAGTTCCTGATTCAAGGTTCTGACCCCAGTCCCAGTGGTTACACAATCAAAACGTGTACTGAATTCAGGTTGGATGAATAAATCAAGGGAATCCTGGGATAAGGGGTTAGGGCGGGAAAGTGGATTTGAGGTAGAAGACCAGCCATGATCTTAATGAATGGCAAAGCAGGCTCGTGGAGCTGTATGGCCTACTTCTACTCCTGCTTCTTATGTTCTTACTTTGGTATAGTCTCTCCCGACATAGAATCCAGTTTTGCCTTGTAACGTTTGCCTTGTTCTTCACTTCAGGCCCGACCTGATTGATTTTGACAAACTAAAAAAGTCGAATGCTCACTACAACTTACAGAATGCTTTCAATGTGGCAGAACAACAGCTGGGACTCACCAAGCTGCTGGATCCTGAAGGTACATTAGGGCACATGGACAGCCATAGACTCGATTCTGATGTTCGGTTTACTGTATTTAATCGGTATATAATAAAACTTCAGTAAACCTGATGGAGCAGTATGCTAGCCCCCCTCGGTGAGACAAGTTGTTTCAAATTCTGGCTTACTGTGCCTTGTCCTGTTCCCCACCCGCCAACCAAGCACAGTTCACCATAAGTGGCAGATCCTTCAGCTAATACCCTCTGGAACTCTGCAGTTACTTCCCTAAATCCCTCTGCTATGCCACATTTCTCCTCAACTTCTAGTTGACCATTGTTTCTCTTTGACCATTTGTTTCTGTGGCTCTCGACGTATTGGATACTTGATTTCAGCTGTGCCATTGAGATAAGAGAAACTCACATTCATATAGACCCTTTCATGACCTCGGGATTTTCCAAAGCGCTTTACAGATAATAAAATATTTATGAAGTTAATCACTGTTGTAATGTAAGAAATGTGGCAGCCAGTTTGCACAAAGTAAGCTCCCACAAACAGCAATGTGATAGTGACCAGATAATCTTTTTTTAGTGAGTTGATTGAGGGTAAACATTGGCCAGGACACCAGGTGGAACTCCCCTGCTCCTCTTCAAAATAGTGTCATGGGATGTTTCACATCTACCTGAGAGGGCATATGGAGCCTCGATTTAAAGACAGCACCTCCAACAGTGCAGCACTCCCTCAGTACTGCAGTGGAGTGTCCGCCTTAATTTTTGTGCTCAAGTCCTGGAGTGGGACTTGAACCTACAACCTTCTGACTCAGAGGTGGGATTGCTATCCACTGAGCCACAGCTGAGTGGAGAGGGGCATCAGGTGTGGGCCAAACAGTTCCTCATCGGTTGGCAGAGAATATCGGGACTGAGAAGAGACCTGGGGAGGAGTCAACTGCTTGTTGAGAAAAAAAAAACGGGGGGCGTTGGGGGGAGAATAATTGAAGGGTTTGTATCACTTGCAGTAGTGTCACCATCACCTTTATTGCAAGGGATTGGAGTACAAGAATAAGGAAGTCTTGCTACAATTTACAGGGCTCTGGTGACAACACACCTGGAGTACTGTGTGGAGCTTTGCTCTGCATATTTAAGGAAGGATATACTTGCATTGGAGGCGGTACAGCGAAGGTTCATGAGATTAGTTCCTTGGATGAGAGGGTTGTCCTATGATGAGAGGCTGAGTAAATTGGGTCTATACTTGCTGGAGTTTCGGAGAATGAGAGGTGATCTCATTGAAACATACAAGGTTCTGAAGGGCTTGATAAGGTAGACACAGAGAGGTTGTTTTCCCTGGCTGGGGCATCTAGAACACGGGGGCACAGTCTCAGGATACGGAGTTGATAATTTAGGACTGAGACGAGGAGAAATTTCTTCACTCAAAGCGTTGTGGATCTTTGGAATTCTCTACCGAAGAGGGTTTTGGATGCTCCATCATTGAATATATTTAAGGCTGGGATAGACAGATATTTGGTGTCTCAGGGAATCAGGAATATGGTTAGCGGGCGGGAAAGTGGAGTTGAGGGTGAGGATCAGCCATGATCGTATTGAATGTCAGAGCAGGCTCCAGGGCTCCTATTTCTTATGTCCTTGTGAGATACAAAGATTTTCCATTTCCCAAGGTATTTGTCAGCCTTTTTATTTACTTATGAGCCTTCCACTCTCATTATCTCATTTTGCTTAATCTGGCAATACCTTGACTTAAAAATTCTCATCCTTGTTTTCAAATCCCTTCATGGCCTCACCCCCAACCTGTCTCTGTAACCTCCATACAACCTGCTGAGACCTCTGGGCTCCTCCAGTTCTGACTTCTTGCACATCTCCGATTTTAATCACTCCAAAATTGGTGGATGTGCCTTCAGCTGCTTAGGCCCCAAGCTCTGGAATTCTCTCCCTAAACCTCTCTGCTTCTGTACCATGCTATCCTTTTTTTTTAAGGTGCTCCATAAAATTTACCTCTTCCAAATATCTCTATGTGGCTTGGTGTCAAATTTTGTTTGATTACGCTCCTGCGAAGTGCCTTAGGGTGATTTACTATGTTGTAGGGGCCGTGTAAATGCAAGTCGCTGTTGTTATGACTTGTCTTCCCTTCAACCCTGCCAAACTCTAACAGTACTTGGATCAAGTGAGACTCCCTCACTGGCTTCTAAATTCCAAGCATTTGTCATCTTAACACTGCTACTTCACATCTGTTCTCTTACTCATGTCAGCTTTAGTGGTATCTTTAACCTGAGTTTCTTGGTTTTAAAAAAGATAGGAGAGAGCAGTGTTTAGAAATTAACAGTTAAAGTCTCTATTAAAACAGCTGACAGCAGAATGTGCTGTGAGTATGTTGAGCATTTGTACACTGTCACAAACAGCAGACAAGTCATTTTGCTGTATTAAATTGAAGATTTGATGTCGAAGGGAGTATTTGCTGTCTTTGCATTTGGTGAGGTGTAGGAGCCGCACTCATCTAGCCTTTTTGCTCCCAGATGTCAGCGTGGACCAGCCCGACGAGAAATCCATCATCACTTACGTTGCTACATACTATCACTACTTCTCCAAGATGAAAGCACTGGCTGTAGAAGGGAAACGTATTGGGAAGGTATGAGTGGAATAAAAACACGAGTACTGTAATATTACTAAAAGACTGTAATCACAGCATGATAGCCACTACAAATATTTTCACCAAAAAATAATCTTTTCTCTGCATGGCTGCTATAGTTAATCGTATTTTTTTTTATTTTCCCTCTCTATCCCAGAGGGATTGACCCCTCACTGTAATATGGGTGTCTTCCAGTATCTTCCTCAAGTGGTCATTATTCCACTGTGAGCTGATCAACAAGCTAGTTGGTTGCAGAAGCATCATAACCATTCCTCTTCATGTGCTTATTCACTGAATATTGCTCAGGACGGGAACCCTGATTGATTTTTTTTTCCTCTTTGTAGTCTAGGGGTGCAAATCGTGCAGTACCCCAGCTGCCAAGACCAGTTAATTAAGCACAGAGCTCTTTGGTCTCTTTGGCTCAGAATGACAGCCGGTGGTGCTTGTAACAACTCTATTTTTTTAAAACAGGAACGCTTAACCAAAATTCACTACCTTAGGACTGCGTTAGTCAATCAATTTGTTATATACATTCAGCGATGCAGTAGGTACCTGTGAATAATTATGCCGTTTGTGTGACTCAGGTGCTGGACTATGCAATTGAGGCAGACAACATGATTGACAAGTATGAAACTCTCGCCTCTGACCTGCTGCAGTGGATTGAGCACACCATCATCACACTGAATGATCGCAAACTGGCAAACTCACTGAATGGGGTTCAGAACCAGCTTCAGGCATTCAACACGTACCGCACTGTGGAGAAACCACCCAAGTAAGTTCCCCTCCCCTGGTCATCAGTTGCATGTTGGCAGTGGAACCTGTGTATATAAAAAGTTTACATCTAACGTGTCGCATTTTAATCAGCGCAATTCAGAAGTGTCAAAAGTTTTTTTTAAAAAGAGGAAGCAAACCAGTCTTTTCCTGCTGGTTTTTCTGACCTTGATAATGTGTCCTCAGCAGGAGGCAGTGATTTACAAGCAGCAATGACTCTCAAACTGAGCCCCGTGAAGTGGCCATTCAGGCCTTGTCCCCACAGGCAGTAGCTCGGCAATGTCTGTAAAGAGACAGGCCTTGACAGCTAGCTAAATGTTGCATCCAGCCTCTTGAGGGCATAGCAAGGCACAGTGTTACTTAAGTTCATTCAGTTCATGCAAGCTAAGTGAATCCCAAGATCATGCCAATTATTTTGTCTACTTACTACCCAGTTTTCATACGTTGCTCATAGTTTTGATCCTTATTTTCAGGCTGTGGGTTAGGATTTTTTCCCTCTCCCTATGTCACATCCCCTGTTGATGCATCCTTTCCCAACCAAGGGAATAGGCAGGTAACCTACACTTAGTTCTCTGGCAGTGCTGCTTATGAATGGGCCATTAGGAAGTGCAGGAGACCACAGCACATGTGGGTGAATCGCTGATATTCTCTCCTTTTATGGACACGCCTCGCCCAAACTTAGCTTGGGCTACTAGTGGAGACACTGAGAACTAGGAGTTCACTGCGTGGAAACTCTTAAAGCCGAAACTGTATTGTGCCACTCTGTAGTGCACAATGATAATATAGGCCCAAGATGTGAATCAAGCACTGGGCAGAAATCCAGCCTATCATTTGGAAAGGTCTTGTAAAATGGAATGGAACCTGCTTCTGTTGGGAGTTGGCCCCATTTTCTTGGTTGGGTGTGGGGTTAACTTCCAACTGTTTCCTTTTTCCTTCCACCCCCCCAACCCACCACATCAAGGAAGTGTATCAGCAAGAAGCCTAGACTGTTGCGAGAATTCTGTCCATTTCGTCCTTCAAAAGCCGCAGCGGAACTTTGGTTGGTTTAGCACTGCTGTGCCCCCAGGGAATCCCCAACCAAAAGTAATCAGTCCAGAGAAGACTAATTATCTTCAGTTGGCTTTATTGGTAGCTGAGGATTTTTTGAAATCCTTTCCCAGCCTCTGTGCTGCGATTTTGCTGGCAGCAGTTTGGGACGACCATCTCTAATGCACCCTTACAGGCTATGCAAATTTTTTGCATCCCCATACACTAGGGGTGGGTCGAGAACTCCCAGCTCGAGCAGACACAGAGTCTGCTCCTTCACATCTCTGCAGGTGGAGTTGCTCTGTTGGAATGTCAGGCCCCCTTATTGATACTGCACAGCTCAGTTCAGCACTTCAGGGTATAGCTTAAATGTATTTTCTAAGGTTTAGAATGAAATGGACACTATTTGATGGAATTTCCAACTTCGGCAGGGCGTGCCTAATGGGCAGTAGAAGATTGGCAGCCCATTATATACTTGGTTTGATTTTCCTTCCCATTGACTTCAGGGTGTATAACGTGTGGCAAATTTGCTATTCCCACCGCTCCCCCCACCCCCCCCTCCTGTGTTAAGTCCACAGTGAGGTTGAAAAGTCTTGTTCAATCATCAAATTATTATTTTTTTTAACTGAAATTGGAATTGGGTGGTGCAGTCAGTTGACGCCCTCATTCACCGTAGCAAATTGCTACTGCAGAGCTGATCTCAGTAGTTAAGTGAGATTCTTGTGCTGCTTCGTTGACAGGTTTACAGAGAAGGGTAATCTAGAGGTGTTGCTTTTCACTATTCAAAGCAAAATGAGAGCCAACAACCAGAAAGTCTACATTCCACGAGAGGGCAAACTTATCTCTGACATTAACAAGGTGAGGAACTCTGTTCGTGACTTTATGATCAGTTAAATTGATGATATTCTGATAGAACCCATATGGAATCACTGCTACAAATGTCCTAAATTTGAATGAGTAGTTTCTCACATGATGGATGATTCCACTCTGGCGTCCAGTCTCCAACATTTTATGTTCCCACCACCATCTCTTTTGTGGGTCGCAATGCTGTAGATATTGCTGTGGTAATTGCTCCTCTGTAGCTTCAAAAAACAGTCGGCTGCTCCCTGCATCATCACTGCTGAAGCCAAAGCTCATCAAAAGAAAGAGACTTGTATTTATACAGCGCCTTTCTCAACCTCGGAACGTCCTAAAATGCTTTACAACCAGCCAATACAGTATACTAAATTGAAAGGAGTACAAGTAAATCGCTGTTTCACCTGAAAGGAGTGTTTGGGGCCTTGGATAGTGAGGAGAGAGAAGGTAAATGGGCAGGTATTACACCTCCTGCGATTGCAGGGGAAGGCGCCTTGGGAAGGGGACCAGGTGTCAAGGGTAATGGAGGAGTGGACCAGGGTGTCGCGGAGGGAACGATCCCTTCAGAATGCTGATGGGAAGGGAAGATGTGTTTGGTAGTGGCATCACGCTGGATGTGGCGGAAATGGCGGAGGAGCAGTGATTTACTTGTACTTCTTTCAATGTAGTGTACTGTATTCGCTGCTCACAATGTGGTTTCCTCTACATTGGGGAGACCAAACGCAGATTGGGTGACCACTTTGCGGAACACCTCCGCTCAGTCCAAAAGCATGATCCCGAGCTTCCGTTTGCTGGCCATTTCAACACACACCCCTGCTCTCGTGCTCACATCTCTCTCCTGGGATTGCTGCAGTATACAGCGTACATCAACACAAGCTCGGGGAACAGCACCTCTTTTACCGATTAGGCACGCTACAGCCTGCTGGACTGAATATTGAGTTCAATATTCAGAGCATGACGAGCCCCTCTTTATTTTTAGTTATTTTTTCTTTTATTTATTTTATTGTAGTTTGTTTTGTTTGTTTCTGCTGTGCCTACCCACTTTTTTTTCTTGTCGTGCTTGGGGCCAGGGCTCTTCATCTTTCTGTCAATTAACGCCCTCTCTGTACTAACGCTTTATCTTTCACCACACCATTAACATCCCGTTTGCCTTTTCTCCAGGACCTTCTGGGCAGTTATTCTCTGTTACTTTCTCCTATCAACACCTCTTTTGTTACATCTTGTCCTAAATCCTGTTACATTTCTAATATTTGCCTGTTCTGATGAAGGGTCACTGACCTGAAACGTTAACTCTGCTTCTCTCTCCACAGATGCTGCCAGACCTGCTGAGTATTTCCAGCATTTCTTGTTTTTATTTCAGATTTCCAGCAACTGCAGTATTTTGCTTTTATTTTACTGTTTTTAGTGGTGTTGCTTGAGGGATTAAATACTGACCCAGGCCATTGGTGAAAACTCCCCTACTCTTAGAAATGGTGGTTGTGGCAATTTTTATATGCACCTGAGAGGGCAGTTGGAGCCTCGGTTTAATGTCTCATCTGGTGCTGGGAACATTTCTTGCCGCTGTGCAGTAGTAGGTGAAGTATGTACAAAGTATTTAGATCATATCATAAAAGTAAACCCAGAATAGGAGGTCAGGCCAGTGGGATAAGAGGACAAATTTAAAATTAGTGGAATAATCTAGGTGGTAAGAGTCCAAGACTTTGAGGCCACTCAAAAGTACAGTTGGATGCTGGCCAGGATGAGTTGGAGTGCACTAGTGCAAGCCCCAGTGTGTCTGATGATGCTACTTACACAGAAGCGTTGTGTTGACAGCATGCAGTTTATTGCACAGGCAGTAACAAATCAGGCAGTTAGTTTTTGTTAATATCTCAGCCCTCTCTCTTATTTTTCATTCCATATTTAGGCCCTGCACACCATGAGTCACTCTTCATCTAAGAGTGTGCATAAATAACAGGGTCCTATTACTCTGTCTGATCAGCAGCACTGTGTAATGTGAGGCACTGCAGTGCAGCCAGTACTTTTTATTTCTAACTTTTCCGCCGTACTATGCACCAGTGCCACATTAGAAATCGGGGACCCGAATTTTATATTGGGTGGGAGGCCCTGCCTACTGGCTAGAGGCGAGCCCGCCTCTGTCGGGCCTGTGGAGCCACGCTGGGATTTTGCGCTCCCCAGGTTCTTAATTGGCCTTGGATGAAACTTCCACCTGTCTGAGGCAGGAAGTCCTACCTAATGGAGCTGCTTGCCAATCAGAAGGCCGGCAGCTATCAGTCCCAGCAGCGCCACTGGGAGCGGTGGCTACTGCTGGGACTGCACCCAGCCAACGGCAGCAAGAGGGATGACGACCCCAGAAAGAAGGTTGTTTTTGGGGCCTGGCTGAGGGCAATAGGCCAGGCCCCAGCGAGGCAAGCGGGGGTCGGGGTGGGGAGTGTTGTGCAGTGAGGGTGGTTGGGGGGTGTGGGGGGGGGGAGGGGAATGCCTGTGGGACACAGGAGGCCCTCTTCTCTTCTTTTCCCCCCCCTCCCCAAGCCTGCAAGAGGGCTGTCAGCTTTTACCTGGCGGCATTATGGGGGTCTTTGCCATCCAACGGGCAGAAGGAGGCCCTTAAGTGGCTGTTAATTGGCCACTTGAGAGCCTTGACTGGCCTGGGGCAGGTGGGCTGTTTCCTGCCACTACTGCCTGTGTAAAATTACAGTGGGGGTGGGAAGGCGTCGGGAATGGCATCCCCTGCCTCCCACTCAATTTTAGGGTCCACCCTCCACCACCAGCCAGCTCCTGTGGGGGGGCCATAAAGGTCCGGCTGGGATCTCAGTATGTGGACATTTGTCAACATGAATCCCTCTTACAATGACTCACTAATACCTGTGGCAGTGGCTAAAGGAAAGAAAAATTTGCATTTATATGTCCCCTTTCACAACTTCAAATGTCTCCAAGTACTTTAGAGATGGTCAAGTACTTTTGAAGACTGGTCACTGTTCTAGGTAATGTGGCAGCAAATTTGCACTTAGCAAGCTCCCACAAACAGCAAAGTAATAATGACCAGATAATCCGTTTGTTTTTTTTTTGGTGGTGTTGGTTGAGGGATAAATATTCACCAGGACACTGGAGAGAACTTCCCTGCTCTTTGAAATAGTGGCCATGGGATTTTTTTTTTAATGTCCACCTGAGAGGGTAGAAACCATTGCATTATCTAATTCTCCAAGACCCTTTTTCTCCTGAAGAGATACCTTTGTTAGGGCATGGTTTCTCAAGCCCACACAAGTGACATTCCTCATATGCAGCCTTAGACACTGAGCATTGACAGGCTTTTTGGTCATGGGTCCCATCACAACTGTGCCTGAATACGTCTTCCCTTAACATCCACGCCCATTTACTTTCCAACAGGGATTACTCAGCAGGAGCAGTGGCTGACTTTCCTTTGAAGTACTAAGGACAATTGTTGGGCCTGCAGTGTTGTCCCAGATGAAAGTAGTCAGCTCAGAACAGACCAGCAATCGAACCTGGTCCCTTCTGCTGTTTGGTTTAGTGTTACACCTGGTGGTGCCTTTACCTGCTGCGAGTTCTGATACTTAATATTGTCGAGACATAATTTTTAAAATTTTATTTTGAGATACAGCACTGAAACAGGTCCTTCGGCCCACCGAGTCTGTGCCGACCAACAACCACCCATTCATACTAACCCTACAGTAATCTCATATTCCCTGCCACCTACCTATACTGGGGGCAATTTATAATGGCCAATTTACCTATCAACCTGCAAGTCTTTGGCTGTGGGAGGAAACCGGAGCACCCGGCGAAAACCCACGCGGTCACAGGGAGAACTTGTAAACTCTACACAGGCAGTACCCAGAATCGAACCTGAGTCCCTGGAGCTGTGAGGCTGCGGTGCTAACCACTGTGCCGCCCCTGTATATAAAAATAAATGCTTACACCATTTGCACCTTTATGTCCTGTTTTCCCCTCATTCAGGCCTGGGAACGACTGGAGAAAGCTGAGCACGAGCGGGAGCTGGCCTTGCGGACAGAGCTCATTCGACAGGAGAAACTGGAACAACTTGCTCAGCGGTTTGATCGCAAAGCAGCCATGAGAGAGACGTGGCTGAGTGAAAATCAGCGTCTTGTTTCCCAGGTAAGCAGAGACAGAGACACTGTAAAGCCTGTAACTTTATATCAGGGTTGTCCAACATACAGCCTGCGGGCCAGGATCCGGCCTGCCAAAGGTTTCCATCCGGCCCTCAAGTGAAAACTGTACCCAGGGCCATTCCTCATCCTCCCCAGGGCTCCGTGACTGGAGATGGGAAATTTCCCATTGTCTTCTTGCAGAACGGCCTTTTTAAAAACATCGCGCTGAGTTTCACAGCTGGCAGCTGCTGAAGCAGAATGCGCTTCTCAACATCAGACAGATTAAAGGTTTTCCGACTTTCTTTATAAGCCCACCAGAAAACCTTGAATCTGTCCGATGTTGGGAAGCGCTTTCCTGTTTCAGCAACTATCAGCTGTGAAACTCAGCGGGATGTTTTTAAACAACCTGACCAAGCACAAAGCTGCTGTGCTGAGTGCTCCTGCTTAGTGCAACTGTGGGGGGGCTGGGGGGAGAAGAGAGAGAGAGGGGGGTGGGGGGGGTGACACAGGGAGAATGGGAACAGAGAGAGAGAGGAGCAGAGAGGGGGGGAACAGAGAGAGAGACAGAGAGAGAGATCAAGATGGATATCTATCCAAAATACTCTGCAAGGCTACATCCCTGTGCGGGCAGCGATTGACTCCTTATGCAAGCAAAAACAATGCCAGGTATGTCACTAAATCAGTTTTCAATATAGTGACGAGAAAGTAAGTCAATAAATTAGCCTTCTCATTTAAAGCTTCTTCACAAAAATGCACATTTGTTGTTTTTATTAGTAAGATAAATTTTTAATGCCGTTACCTTTTGAAATTTGCTCATCGGCCCCTTTGGGCCAAGCAAAAATCGTAATGCGGCCCTCCGCCCAAAAAGGTTGAACACCCTGCTTTATACCAATACAAGGAAAGTACCTCGACAACGCGTGGAGCATTGTGTAGTTGCAGCTGTAGGTATTGAGACCAATTTGTAGGGGCAAAAAGCCACTTGATCAGACAAATCTCTGCTTTTGACTGATCTCAGTGCCAGCTCATTGCCTCCTCATCATAGCCCCTCACATCCCGTTCCTTTCTTAAGAAATGGATCAAGTTGGACCTGTTTATACCATCTGATTCATTATCCTTCCCTAATAACTTCTTTTGTAGCTCGATTACTCTTTGAATGAAAATTTCTGTGTGGCATCCCTTCTTACTCCCTGCATCCTAACGTGTTTCCCCTAGGATTTGAACCCAGCACCACAGTAAATAATTTGCCGGATCATATTTGGCAAATTCCCCATATAATCTTGAAAACAGTCACCGAGGTCACTTCAAGGCTTCTTTACCAAAAACAAAACCCAAACTCTTTAACCTTTCCTACGAACTTAAATTCCTGATACCTCGAGTCATTTTTGTTACTTGTCTGCCTATCCCCTCAAGGGCGGTAAAATCCTTTGTATAAGGTTAGCACGCCAATCAGACTCTGCTCAGTGGAGCAACTCACTCTTGAATTCCACACACCATAACATGACATGCACTGTTGATTAAAAAGAAAACCCCTGCAAACACTGAAAATCCAAAATAAAAACTGGGTGCACAGCAGCTTTGTCAATATTTGAAAGTGATAAAATGATTTGTGTGGGTCTCATCATTAGTTCTGACTCGCTTGCGGTGTATTTTGGTGTTTTGTTTATACGCGACATCCGCATTGCATTGTGGCACAGCATCACAAGCAAAGGACATCATCCATCCTTCTCTAAATATTATGACTTAGAATCAGCAGTTGTTTATTTGGAGATTGTACATTAGCTGGCAGCACTCGAGAGAGCTGTTACTAAAGAGAAGATCTCTGGCTGTGACCTGATACTTCTGGTTACATAGTCCCTGCAGGTGCCTGTCCTCTCAACACAGCGTGAGTGGTAAATTGGTTCCCACCAATATTCATGGAGAGCAGGAAACCAACTCACAGTAAAAATATGCTGAGGGCACTGTGCCAGCCCCCAGTAAAACACACAGGACTGTAAACCAACTCCCAGTAAAACAGTCTGAGGGCAGTAAACCAGGTCCCAGTAAAATGCTGAAGGCAGTAAGTCAGCTCCCACAGAGGGCATTGTGCCAGCTCTATATAAAACAGTGAGTGGGTAGTAAACTTGGTCCCATGACACAGGGTGCACAATCACATGGAGAAAGTCCTGTAAAAGTCGCATTTCATGACTACCAAAAATTCCATTTGTTTTTTTTTAAACCAATGAAGCATTTGCGAAATAAAGGCTGGGAATTTCCTTGGGAGCTTCTCCTGCTCTGCTGCTGTAACTTCACCAAGTGTGCGGAAACCTTGTTTAAGTGCGTACCAGGATTTCCACTGCACTTTCAGTGAGGTTATGGTAGCAAAGTGGGAGTGGCTCCAAGAAAATTTCCTGCGAAATTTGCAAATGCTGTGGAATCTGTTGCTGCATTTTTGCCCAACAGTTGCCTTGGACAGCGGAACATTTAAAGCTACGAGTGAACAAGCCAGGCTTTTCTACTGCAGTTTGACTTTGTAAAGTACCGTTGCGTGATTGTTCAGAAGTGTTGATGTGACTTACAGAAGCTTGTGTGGTCACCAGGAGTGGGATGGTACACGCCGGGGTATAGGCAGCATTTAAAAGATGCGGATTTAGAAGGTGCTGCCTGAATAGCTTTGGTGTGTTGATGCAGTGCATCTTGGAGATGGTGCACACTGCTACCACTGTGCGTTGGTGCTGGAGGGTTTGAATGTTTGTTTGTGGATGGGGTGCCAGTCAAGCAGGCTGCTTGTCCTGGATGGTGTCGAGCTGCACCCATCCAGGCAAGTCGAGAGCATTCCATCATACTCCTGACTTGTGACTTATAAATGGTGGACAGGCTTTGGGGAGTCAGGAAGTGAGTTACTCACCACAGGATTCCTAGCCTCTGACCTGCTCTTGTAGCCATGGTATTTTTGTGGCTACTCCAGTTCGGTTTCTGGTCAATGGTAACCCCCCCAGGGTGTTGATATTGGGTGATTCAGGGATCGTAATGCCACTGAATGTCAAGGGGAGATGGTTAGATTCTCTCCTGCTGGAGATGGTCATTGCCTGGCAGTTGTGTGGCGTGAAAGTGACTTGCCACTTATCAACCCAAGCCTGGATATTGTCCAAGTCTTGCTGCATCTGGACATGGGCTGCTTTAGTATCTGAGGAGTAACGAATGGTGCTGAACTTTGTGCAGTTATCAGCGAATATTCCCACTTCTGACCTTATGATTGAAGGAAGGTTATTGATGAAGCAGCTGAAGATGGTTGGGCCTAGGACACTACCCTGAGGAACCCTGCAGTGATGTCCTGGGACTGAGATGATTGACCTCCAACACCCACAACCATCTTCCTTTGTGCTCGGTATGACTCCAACCAGCAGAGTTTTCCCTCTGATTCCCATTGACTCCAGTTTTGCTAGGGCTCCTTGATGCCAGAGTCAGTCAAATGCTGCCTTGATGTCAAGGGCAGTCACTCTCACCTCACCTCACAGTGGCGCAGTGGTTAGCACTGCAGCCTCACAGCTCCAGGAACCCGGGTTCGATTCTGGGTACTGCCTGTGTGGAGTTTGCAAGTTCTCCCTGTGTCTGCGTGGGTTTTCTCCGGGTGCTCCGGTTTCCTCCCACAAGCCAAAAGACTTGCAGGTTGGTAGGTAAATTGGCCATTAAAAAAATTGTCACTAGTATAGGTAGGTGGTAGGGAAATATAGGGACAGGTGGGGATGTTTGGTAGGAATATGGGATTAGTGTAGGATTAGTATAAATAGGTGGTTGATGGTCGGCACAGACTCAGTGGGCAGAAGGGCCTGTTTCAGTGCTGTATATCTAATCTAATCTAAAACTTCTTGAGTTCAGCTCTTTTGTCCATGTTTGGACTAAGGCTGTAATGAGGTCAGGAGCTGAGTGGCCCTGGCAGAACCCAAACTGAGCGTCACTGAGCAGGTTATTGCTAAGCAAGTGCCGCTTTATAGCACTGTCAACCATCCGTTCCATCATTTTGCTGATGATTTTGGTATGCTTTCACGATTCCACTGACTATATGAGCAATCTTGGTGATTGCATTCACAGTGTTACTATATATAAAACAAAACTCTTCCCTCCTTCGTTTGACAGTAAGTAACCATTTTAATGGGTCTGTTGGCATCAGTGGGAGTGGAGATGTATTGAGGTTTAGGATGGAGACCCTTTGTCAGAACTTGCTGTTGGAAAAGTTTGCACCTTTGGTGGTGTTTTGCCTTACCTATCTTCAAGCTTAAGCATCTCCCTGTTTCAATTTCAGACCCAATTTACTTCCCACCACTTCAGCTATTCACAGTTCCTTTGTTTCTCTTACAGACATTCAAAATTGACAGGCAGGAATTGACAGCTGATCTATCAAATCTGGTGGCATCATGACTAAACACTCCCGCCCCCCCCCCCCCCCCCCCCTCCCCCGGCTTCTGCCCTGACTTCTCCTCCCGCACCATCCCCCCCACCCAACCATGTAACCTTCTGGGAGAGGCCAAAAAAGGCCAGGGCGATGATCTATTTAAAAATTGAACTTCTTTCCCTTTTATGTTTTAAGGACAATTTTGGAATTGATCTGGCTGCAGTGGAGGCTGCCACAAGGAAGCACGAGGCCATCGAGACCGATATCAACGCCTACAATGAGCGCGTGCAGGCTGTGGTGGCTGTGGCCAAGGAGCTGGAGGCTGAATGTTACTACGACATCAAGCGCATCACGGTTAGGAAGGACAACGTCATCCGGCTGTGGGACTACCTACGGGAGCTGCTGCATGCACGACGTGAGCGTCTCATGAGGAACCTCGAGCTGCAGAAGATGTTTCAAGAAATGCTGCACATCGTGGACTGGATGGAAGACATGAAGGTTGGTGGTATCATACAGCTTGCATTTTTACTGCACACTTCACTTAAAAGAAGCTCTGTATCTGAGCTTGCTTTATCATAAGGCAAGAGGAACGTCGAATGGGAGACGTGAAGGATTGGGGGAATTGGAATGCGAACCAACAGCACAGTCAGAGGGTTTTTGAAGGAAGGACGAAGTAGGTAATGAGATGAAGTCAGTTTAGGTTACAAAGAGCTGGGGACGCAGTGACTGAGGGAGGAGAAAGTGGAGAGGCAACACTAATCCAGTGGCAGCGGAGCAACAGCTGGGATGTACAGCCAGAAATGGCTTCGATAGATCAGAATAAGACAATGAAAGGATTTGGAAATGAAGATCTTTAAATCATCAACAGGAGAGGTGAAGGCAGTCCAGTATCCAGTAACTTGGGAGTACGATAGCATAGTGGTTATGTTACTGGACTAATAAATCCAGAGCCATTGCCTAATCGGGGCATTAGTTCAAATCCCACCACAGCAGTTGGGGAATTCAAATTCAATTCAATTAATTAAATAAATCAGGAATAAAAAGCTAGGATAAGGAATGATGACCGTGAAACTACTGAATGATCGTTTCGGAAAAAAAAAATTTGGTTCACTAATGTCCTTTAGGGAGGGAAATCTATCCAAACCTGTAGCAATGTGGTTAACTCTTAACTGCCCTCTGAAAAGGCCTAGCAAGTCACTCAGCCGTATTCAAGAAGGTGGCTCACCATTGCCTTCTCAAGGGCAATAAATTCTGGGTCTTTCCAGTGTTATCCACATCCCATGATTGAATTAACAAAAAAGTCAAGATATACTTTAAAATAAGTGCCATCTTCTCCGCTTATAGAAAAAGAGAGTACTGGCTGGAGCAGCTTCACCCTCTGGGGCTGGTTTTTGTTTTCACCACCTGAGCAGTATTCTGGCAGAGCATATCGTCTGTTCCTTGCAGAATCTGCTCATTTTTAAAATATATATTATTGCATAGAAATGACGAGTGAAAATTGGCGGGATTCTATAAAGGGCGGACAATCCACTTGGCCAAGTTAGCATTCGGAGAGCAGAGTTTAAAACTCTCCCCATCTATATTTTCCCTGCACAGGCTATGCAAATTGAATTCTGTACTGGGTTGAACATTATAATTATCAATTCTGCCTTTCCAAAAGTAGGCTGTGTGTGAGAAAACATTGTCGGCTGTGTAACAATAAGGTGATGTACTGGTGGTTACAGGTCTGCCTGGTAGTAATAGTGATGCAAGTAGTTTGAATTAGAATTAGAACATTACAGCGCAGTACAGGCCCTTCGGCCCTCGATGTTGCGCCGACCTGTGCAACCATCTGACCTACACTATTCAATTTTCATCCATATGTCTATCCAATGACCACTTAAATGCCCTTAAAGTTGGAGAGTCTACTACTGTTGCAGGCAGGGCGTTCCACGCCCCTACTACTCTCTGAGTAAAGGAACTACCTCTAACATCTGTCCTATATCTATCACCCCTCAACTTAAAGCTATGTCCCCTCGTGTTTGCCATCACCATCCGAGGAAAAAGACTCTCACTATCCACCCTATCTAACCCTCTGATTATCTTGTATGTCTCTATTAAGTCACCTCTCCTCCTCCTTCTCTCCAACGAAAACAACCTCAAGTCCCTCAGCCGTTCCTCGTAAGACCTTCCCTCCATACCAGGCAACATCCTAGTAAATCTCCTCTGCACCCTTTCCAAAGCTTCCACATCCTTCCTATAATGCGGTGACCAGAACTGCACGCAATACTCCAGGTGCGGTCTCACCAGAGTTTTGTACAGCTGCAGCATGACCTCGTGGCTCCGAAACGCGATCCCCCTACTAATAAAAGCTAACGCACCATATGCCTTCTTAACAGCCCCATTAACCTGGGTAGCAACTTTCAGGGATTTATGTACCTGGACACCAAGATCTCTCTGTTCATCTACACTACCAAGAATCTTCCCATTAGCCCAGTACTCTGCATTCCTGTTACTCCTTCCAAAGTGAATCACCTCACACTTTTCCGCATTAAACTCCATTTGCCATCTCTCAGCCCAGCTCTGCAGCCTATCTATGTCCCTCTGTACCCTACAACATCCTTCGGCACTATCCACAACTCCACCGACCTTCGTGTCATCCGCAAATTTACTAACCCACCCTTCTACACCCTCTTCCAGGCCATTTATAAAAATGACAAACAGCAGTGGCCCCAAAACAGATCCTTGCGGCACACCACTAGTAACTAAACTCCAGGATGAACATTTGCCATCAACCACCACCCTCTGTCTTCTTTCAGCTAGCCAATTTCTGATCCAAAGCTCTAAATCACCTTCAACCCCATACTTCCGTATTTTCTGCAATAGCCTACCATGGGGAACCTTATCAAACGCCTTACTGAAATCCATATACACCACATCCACTGCTTTACCCTCATCCACCTGTTTGGTCACCTTCTCGAAAAACTCAATAAGGTTTGTGAGGCACGACCTATCCTTCACAAAACCGTGCTGACTATCTCTAATGAACTTATTCTTTTCAAGATGATTATAAATCCTGTCTCTTATAACCTTTTCCAACATTTTACCCACAACCGAAGTAAGGCTCACAGGTCTATAATTACCAGGGCTGTCTCTACTCCCCTTCTTGAACAAGGGGACAACATTTGCTATCCTCCAGTCTTCCGGCACTATTCCTGTCGACAATGACGACATAAAGATCAAGGACAAAGGCTCTGCAATCTCCTCCCTGGCTTCCCAGAGAATCCTAGGATAAATCCCATCTGGCCCAGGGGACTTATCTATTTTCACACTTTCAGGTGATGAATAAGTTTATCAACCTTATGAATTCTTCCAACCTGTACCACTTCCAGACTGATACCAGTAACATTGAATTTTGACAGTTTAATAAGTGATTTTTGATATACTGGTTGGGGTACCAATACACTTAAGTACACCTACTGACAGTACTGGTTGTAGAAGTGCTAGTGTTCCTAGCAATGTGATTGAAAAAGATACAGCTACAGGCTGTTAGTATGGTCATGCATCTCATGACAGTGATACTGAGCCTTGCATCTGAACATTTCTTCCAGAGCCGTCTGCAGTCACAAGATTACGGCAAACACCTGCATGGTGTTGAGGACCTGCTTCAGACTCACACGCTGGTGGAGGCGGATATCGCAGTCCAGGCAGAACGGGTTAAAACAGTTAACAGTGGTGCTCAGAAATTTATTACCAGTGAGGAAGGTATGGTCAAAGTGAGATTAACATTTCATACTCCTTCAACATAGCACTGTTTGCTTAGTGTGGTTCTACTTGGAATGTGGCCTGTCTTTGCCCTCTGTACACTTCTGGAACTCCATACATGACCTGTTCCACTGAGGGATGTTGTTTGAACTGGGATTGTCCTTTTCTTGCACTCCTGCAAAAGAAGGCAAGGGAGGCAGAGTTATCCTACAGCAAATGAAAAGGCCATGTTAAAATAGAGCAATTTAATAGAACACTTGGGCCTGTAATTTTATTTCTGTTCCTGTGGCAAAGTACCTATCAGCAACCCAAAATGACACAATTGAAATAACAGCTCAGTGTGTGGGGCATTTGCTGCTGCAGACCGCGCCTGTCACTCCATATATCAATAATACCTAAAGTGACTCTCAAACAAGATGTTAGTAGGGACTTGCATTGTCACAGTTAGTAAGCAGTGCTGGCTTGATGTTGCAACTGTATCCGTGTTTGTATTATTGAAATAGTCAGGTGCCACAGTCAAAAAGGCAAGGTCCCTATACTATCACCCACCATTTTGTTGGTCATAAAATCTAGTTTTGAGATTAATCACTATATCCTTGCAAATGGTGGCCAAACCTGCAAATTGCATTTGCATGTAAAACGGGTGTGCTTGTCTGTGTGTGAATGGGAAACCTGCTTCCTTACACATACACATGTGTTTTTATGAGGCAGCGGTAACAGAAATAGACTTTTCCTGGCTGGTTTTCAACGATCAAAATAACACTTTATACAGGAGTATCCTTTCAGAATAGGACTGGTGATGACCCTGCGTAGAGTTGTCGCTGTAACTATCAAGTCCCAGTGACAGGTTTCAGTATATCTGGTTCTAGTGCCACTTCCTTTGCCACTGTTGAAAAAGGAGAAGAGCTTCCTACCCCAATATTCATAAATCGTCTGGAACAAGTTCTGTCCCAACTTGTCTGTAATGTCAGAAAAGAGGGAGTCTCATAAAAGAGGGGTGATCAGTGACCTGTATCTCTCGTATTGGCAGCCAGAATTATCTTACTGTTTGGTAGAGATGCACTTCCCCTTGAACTTAAGCTGAAGGTTAGAGCAGATGATTTCATTATTGTGCCACTCAGAAACTGGCATTCTCACAACCTCTGTGACATTTAGTACTCAAACAGTAAATAGTGTTGCACACAGTAAGTGTGAAAATATGCAAGATTTGTTGCAGTATGCTACACTGCACCAAATCACTTGCCATACTGTTGGAGTGGGCAATCTGATGAGGCAGTCCTAAGCACTGTTATACTGCACACTTAGTCCTCACTGCCACTAATTGTTCAAAAAGGTGAAAAAAGGGTCACTCACATTTCTCTTCTTAAATAGCAGTTAAAATAGTAAACTCTGTTTATTTTCTTGCTAGGTTACAAACCATGCGACCCTCAGATTGTCCGTGACCGTGTCACACACTTGGACCTTTGCTATCAGGAGCTGTGCAAGCTTGCGGCAGAGCGTCGTGCAAAGCTCGAGGAGTCCCGGCGCCTTTGGAAGTTCTTCTGGGAGATGGGGGAAGAGGAGTCTTGGATCCGGGAGAAAGAGCAGATCATGTCATCAGAAGACTATGGAAAAGATCTGACGAGTGTCATGCTGCTGATCAGCAAGCACAATTCTTTCAAGGACGAAATGAGTGGCCGCAGTGGCCCCCTGCAGCAAACAATAAGGGAGGGAGAGGGCCTAATTGAAGAGGGACACTTCGGAGCCAGTGAAGTCAAGGAGAAAATTGAGGACATTCGAGGGCTGTGGGCACACTTGGAAGAGTTGGCAGCCCTGCGGGAGCAGAGATTGAATGAGATCTCCAATCTGTACCAATTCCAGGCTGATGCCAATGACATTGAAGCTTGGATTCTTGACACCTTGCGCATTGTGACCAGCAGTGACGTTGGACACGATGAGTACTCCACACAAACGCTGGCCAAAAAACATAAGGATGTGGAGGAAGAAATTCACAACCACAGGCCTACCATCGACGCCTTGCACGAGCAGGCCCGAAGCCTGCCGGCTGACTTTGCTCAGTCTCCAGAGGTTGACGGCCGGCTGCCTGCCATTGAGCAGAGGTACGAGGAGCTGATTGCCCTGGCACAGCAGCGGAAGCAGGTCCTCCAGGATGCATTGGCACTTTACAAGATGTTCAGTGAGACAGATGCCTGTACTCTTTGGATCGACGAGAAGGAGCAGTGGCTGAATGCCATGGAGATCCCTGAGAAACTTGAGGACTTGGAGGTTGTTCAGCACAGGTATGGCAACCGAAGTAAATCTGCTTTTAAAACTAACTTGATAAATTTAGTGAAGTCTGAATGTCAATGTAGTCTGGTTACGGCTTTCATTCACCTCCACAAGGCAGTGACTTGTATTTTTTTCTCGTTCAAAGAATCATGGATGTATCTAGCACAGACGGTGGCTGTTTGGCTCATTGTGTTAACAGGAATTCAAATCTAATGCCATTTCCTTGCTGTCTCCCTGCCACCCACCCCCCCTCCCCCATTACCCTGTTAAAATATTTATCCAAATTTCTCTTAAAAGACACCATGGTTTCTGGCTCAGCTGCTCAGTGGAACATTATTCCATGCATCGACTACCCTCTACATACAGAAGTTTCTTCTAACCTTGCTGCTCACTATCTTAGTGACAATATAAAATGGTTAACCTCTTCATCACTGACTCCCCAATTATCTTGCCTTATTCACTCAATCTGAATTCCTTGTAATTTTAAAATTTTCTATTAAATCCCATCTTGATCTTTTCTGCTCCAGCGGAAATAGTTTGGTGTGCAGTTTTGGGTACTCTGTTATGGAGAGAACATTAAAACTTGAGGGACCACCGTAAAGGGAAGTTTCAGTATGATGTTGCTGGGAATGGGAAGCTGTAGTTACAAGGAAATTCCAGACACTTGGACTATTTCCACTGGAGCATAGATGATAAAGATGAGATGTAATGGAAACTTATAAAAATTACAAAGGATGCCAGTAGTTGAAGAAAGCCAGAGCGTTCTCTTCCAGCATTCCTTCCTCAACCAGTATCACTCAAACCGATTAGCTCATAGTTCATCTCTGAGATCTTGCTATACACTAACTGATTGCTACATTTCCAAAGTAATTGCTTGGTTTTGATGCCCTGAGGAGGTTAGGTTGCTAAATACTATACTAGACCCTAAACTGTGGATTCTCTCTGTAAAACTCTCCACCTCTCTCTCTTTCTCCCTTTTTAAGATGCTGTTTACAGCCTACCTCTTTAGTGACCTGTTATAATATCACCTTATGTGGCTCAGTGTCAAATTTTGTTTCATAACCCCTCTTTTGAATGTGTTACATTTATACAGCTCCTTTAACATTGTAACATCTTGTATATAAGTGTAAGTTACTCTTGTGCAGTGAAGTTGAATAAATGTTACATAATTTGAATACTTTTTGCTTTAATGTTAGGTTTGAAACACTTGAGCCAGAAATGAACAACCAAGCCTCCCGTATCGCAGCAGTCAACAAAGTTGCCAGTCAATTACTAAGCAGCGAGCACCGCAACAAAGACGAGGTCACTGGCATGAAAGACCAGCTGAACAGCAGGTGAGACCAACGCAGCAATACAGAGGTTGTTTACCTTGTAACTGTCTAAATAAGAACAGCAGAACTGTCACTGGAAACAAACCCCAAGAGATTTTCTTTAGTCAAGTTACCTGTCAGTTTTAATATGAATGGATGTAAGTCATTTATGCATTGTCCGTGCCATGTTTCCTGTTATTTTTCTCATGACTTTCCTTAAATTTTTAACTTTTAATTTAGCCACCTATTCAACATTTGCTGATTTGCCTCCATTTTTACAACCTTTGTAATTTGCTGCATTTACGCCCTCGCTTAGGTTTCTGAAAAGAACAGATTTTAGTGAAATGCTTGAGGGAAGTCAATGTTGTCGCTGGGTACTCAGGAGTGTAGGTGTTTCTGGGAGCATTTCAGTATTTACAGGAAGTCCCCAGAAGTGTTTGGCAATATACAGGAGGTCCTGGGGGTACTTGCAGGAAGTCCCACGGAATGTTTCACTGTTTACAGGAGGTCTCTGGGGGTGTTTCGCTATTTACAGGATATTTTGGGAGTGTGTCAGTATTTACGGGAGGTCCTTGGGAGTGTTTGTGTTTCCAGGATGTCCCTGGGAGTGCGTCATTATTTACTGGGGCTCCCCGGGAGTGCGTCATTATTTACTGGGGCTCCCCGGGAGTTTAGTTTAGTTTAGTTTAGAGATACAGCACTGAAACAGGCCCTTTGGCCCACCGAGTCTGTGCCGACCATCAACCACCCATTTATACTAATGCTACACTAATCCCATATTCCTACCACATCCCCACCTGTCCCTATATATTTCCCTACCACCTACCTATACTAGGGGCAATTTATAATGGCCAATTAACCTATCAACCTGCAAGTCTTTGGCATGTGGGAGGAAACCGGAGCACCCGGAGGAAACCCACGCAGACACAGGGAGAACTTGCAAGTGCGTCATTATTTACTGGGGCTCCCCGGGAGTGCGTCATTATTTACTGGGGCTCCCCGGGAGTGCGTCATTATTTACTGGGGCTCCCCGGGAGTGCGTCATTATTTACTGGGGCTCCCCGGGAGTGCGTCATTATTTACTGGGGCTCCCCGGGAGTGCGTCATTATTTACTGGGGCTCCCCGGGAGTTTAGTTTAGTTTAGAGATACAGCACTGAAACAAGCCCTTCGGCCCACCGAGTCTGTGCCGACCATCAACCACCCATTTATACTAATGCTACACTAATCCCATATTCCTACCACATCCCCACCTGTCCCTATATATTTCCCTACCACCTACCTATACTAGGGGCAATTTATAATGGCCAATTAACCTATCAACCTGCAAGTCTTTGGCATGTGGGAGGAAACCGGAGCACCCGGAGGAAACCCACGCAGACACAGGGAGAACTTGCAAGTGCGTCATTATTTACTGGGGCTCCCCGGGAGTGCGTCATTATTTACTGGGGCTCCCCGGGAGTGCGTCATTATTTACTGGGGCTCCCCGGGAGTGCGTCATTATTTACTGGGGCTCCCCGGGAGTGCGTCATTATTTACTGGGGCTCCCCGGGAGTGCGTCATTATTTACTGGGGCTCCCCGGGAGTGCGTCATTATTTACTGGGGCTCCCCGGGAGTGGGTCATTATTTACTGGGGCTCCCCGGGAGTGGGTCATTATTTACTGGGGCTCCCCGGGAGTGGGTCATTATTTACTGGGGCTCCCCGGGAGTGGGTCATTATTTACTGGGGCTCCCCGGGAGTGGGTCATTATTTACTGGGGCTCCCCGGGAGTGGGTCATTATTTACTGGGGCTCCCCGGGAGTGCGTCATTATTTACTGGGGCTCCCCGGGAGTGGGTCATTATTTACTGGGGCTCCCCGGGAGTGCGTCATTATTTACTGGGGCTCCCCGGGAGTGGGTCATTATTTACTGGGGCTCCCCGGGAGTGGGTCATTATTTACTGGGGCTCCCCGGGAGTGCGTCATTATTTACTGGGGCTCCCCGGGAGTGGGTCATTATTTACTGGGGCTCCCCGGGAGTGCGTCATTATTTACTGGGGCTCCCCGGGAGTGGGTCATTATTTACTGGGGCTCCCCGGGAGTGGGTCATTATTTACTGGGGCTCCCCGGGAGTGGGTCATTATTTACTGGGGCTCCCCGGGAGTGCGTCATTATTTACTGGGGCTCCCCGGGAGTGCGTCATTATTTACAGGAGGTTCCCCCGGTGTGCGTCATTAGTTACTGGGGCTCCCCGGGAGTGCGTCATTATTTACTGGGGCTCCCCGGGAGTGCGTCATTGTTTACTGGGGCTCCCCGGGAGTGCGTCATTGTTTACTGGGGCTCCCCGGGAGTGCGTCATTATTTACTGGGGCTCCCCGGGAGTGCGTCATTATTTACTGGGGCTCCCCGGGAGTGCGTCATTATTTACAGGAGGTTCCCCCGGTGTGCGTCATTAGTTACTGGGGCACCCCGGGAGTGCGTCATTATTTACTGGGGCTCCCCGGGAGTGCGTCATTATTTACTGGGGCTCCCCGGGAGTGGGTCATTATTTACTGGGGCTCCCCGGGAGTGCGTCATTATTTACTGGGGCTCCCCGGGAGTGCGTCATTATTTACTGGGGCTCCCCGGGAGTGCGTCATTATTTACAGGAGGTTCCCCCGGTGTGCGTCATTATTTACAGGAGGTCCCCCGGTGTGCGTCATTATTTACAGGAGGTCCCCCGGTGTGCGTCATTATTTACAGGAGGTCCCCCGGTGTGCGTCATTATTTACAGGAGGTCCCCCGGTGTGCGTCATTATTTACAGGAGGTCCCCCGGTGTGCGTCATTATTTACAGGAGAGCCCCCGGTGTGCGTCATTATTTACAGGAGAGCCCCCGGAGTGCGTCAGTATTTACAGGAGGTTCCCGGGAATGTGCCACTATTTACAGGGAGGTTCCCGGGAATGTGCCACTATTTACAAGAGGTCCCCAGGAGTTTGCCAGTATTTAGAGGGGAATCCCAGGAGTGTGCCACTATCTACAAGTGGTCCCCGGGAGTGTCCATATTTACAAGGGGGTCCCCGAGAATGTGCCACTACTTACATGGGGTCCCCAAGGGAGTGTCAGCTGTAGAAAATAGCGTCCTTGCAGCTACGCTTTCCCCAATTTTCTGTCTGTTGACATATATTCCTGGCAGTCAAGGCTTCACACTGAGAGCACATCCAGGTACAGTCTTCTTGTGCTGATCCGAGCTTATTGCCAATGGAGAAAACTTTGATCATTTCCGAATTACCTGTTTCAGTTGGGATAATTTCCGTGGCCTTGCGGATCAGAAGAAGGAAGCGCTCAGCTCTGCCCTCAGCATTCAGAATTACCACCTTGAATGCAATGAAACTAAATCGTGGATTAAAGAGAAGACCAAAGTTATTGAGTCTACCCAGGGTCTTGGAAACGACCTTGCTGGGGTCATGGCCCTTCAGCGCAAGTTGACTGGCATGGAGCGGGACTTGGAGGCCATTCAGGGTAAACTGGATGACTTGCAGAAAGAAGCAGAGAAACTCGCCTCGGAGCATCCAGAGCAGGCAGAAGCCATCTTGGCCAGGCTTTCAGAAATCAACAGCGTATGGGAGGACCTGAAGGACACCTTAAAAAAACGAGAGGAGTCGCTGGGAGAAGCTGGCAAGCTGCAGGAGTTCCTGAGGGACCTGGATGACTTCCAGTCATGGCTGTCCCGAACACAGACTGCCATTGCTTCGGAAGATATGGCCACGTCATTGACAGATGCGGAGAAGCTCCTCACCCAGCATGAGAATATCAAGAACGAGATTGATAACTACAAAAATGATTATGAGAGGATGCGAAATGTCGGGGAGGAGGTGACACAAGACCAGACCGATTCCCAATACATGTTCCTGCACCAGCGGCTTCAGGCTCTTGATACAGGCTGGAATGAACTGAGCCAGATGTGGGAGAACAGGCATAACCTTCTGGCACAAGTGTATGGGTATCAGATTTTCCTGCGTGATGTCAAACAAGCGGAAGGGTTCCTTAATAATCAGGTACAGTGGTTATTGAATAAATTGTACAGTAAACAGTCGGGGCCTGTTATTGGTAGAATAATATTGATTTTGATAAATTAAATAGGAAAAAATTTTCCACTGGTGGTAAGATCAGTAACCAGAGGACATAGATTAAAGATAATTGGCAAAAAAAAGCTGGTGGGGGGGTGGGGCAAGGGGTTAAATAATTTTACTCGACAAATTGTTGTGATCTGGAACGCACTGCCTGAAGCAGATTCAATAGTAACGTTCAATAAATACTTGAAAAGGAAAAAAATGTTGCAGGGGTATGGATCAAGAACAGGGGACAAATTGGATAGGTCTTTTAGAGACCCAGCACAGACACGATAGGCTGAATGGCCCAGAGATTCTGCTACTGATCGCTGTCCACTGACTCCTGCTGAAATTATGTCAGGTAAGAGCAGGAGCAGCTGTAATTTCCCACCACATGAATAATGGAAGAAGTACAGGAGGCCTGATGGTGCAATCTTAATTTCAGGAGAAAGAAATAAATGGGCAGTTCCATCCACACCAATCTTTATGATTTGTTTCATTTTATTTCAGGAGTACATGCTTTCACACACAGAGATGCCTGGCACCCTGGAGACAGCCGAGGCTGCCATCAAGAAACACGAGGACATTGAGACCACCATGGATGCCAATGAGGAGAAGATCAACAGTGTGGTGGATTCGGGCAAAAAGCTCATGAGCGAAGGGAATGTTCATGCTGACAAAATCAAGGAGAAAGTGGACTCCATTGATGAACGGTTGGTTTTGTTTCCGTTCCTTTTTGACAGAATTGTCCAAGACTGCACCACTGACAGCCTTTTGGATAACCATGGGTGATGCTTCTGATATGCAAGTACAGGCAGTCGTGGGTCCCTGGAAAATACTATCCCAAGTTTTAGTGTAAAACGCTAAAAGATTTGAATTGCCATCTCTGCTGCTTATAGGATTTCTTAGTTTTCCAATCATACCTAGCGTAAGATGCATCTCCCGCTAGGTTTTCAGAAGGTTTCAGTAAACTAGCCACCCTGGAAATACTTCCCCTTGAAGGGTCTTTGTAATATTTGTTGCTCTGGAAGGAATGATGCTAAACACAACTGTCAGGGCAATAAAACAAAATTCCTGGATTTCACTCACTCACTGTTTTTGCCTGAAATAAACAAACGCTATAACTGGTAACTTTGAAACTGACGTTAATGCAAGTAATTAATGGTTATCACTTGGTTACCAAATGGTTTTGGTCGATATAAGCCACCGCCCACTTTAAACATGGTTGTTTTAAAGTGGTGGGGATTTTAACATTAGAAACTCCCCTCCGCAGGGGAGGCAGTGGCGTAGTGGTATTGTCACTGGACTAGTAACCGAGAGACCCAGGGTATTGCTCTGGGGACATGGGTTCAAATCCCACCATAGCAGAAGGTTGAATTTGAATTCAATTAATAAATCTAGAATTAAAAAAAGATAGTCTCATGATGGCCATGAAACCATTGTTGATTGTTGTAAAAACCCATCTAATGTCCTTTTAGGGAAGGAAATCTGCTGTCCTTACCTGGTCTGGCCTACATGTGACTCCAGACCCACAGCAATGTGGTTGACTCTTACATGCCCTCTGAAATGGCCGAGCAAGCCACTCAGTTGTACCTAACCGCTACAATGTCAATAAAAAGGAATGAAACCGGACGAAATACCCGGCATCGACCTAGGCACCGGAAACAACAACGGCAAACCCAGCCCTGTCGACCCTGCAAAGTCCTCCTTACTAACATCTGGGGGCTTGTGCCAAAGTTGGGAGAGCTGTCCCACAAACAAGTCAAGCAACAGCCTGACATAGTCATACTCACGGAATCATACCTGACAAACAATGTCCCAGACACTGCCATCACCATCCCTGGGTATGTCCTGTCACACCGGCAGGACAGACCCAGCAGAGGTGACAGGACAGTGGTCTACAGTAGGGAGGGAGTTGCCCTGGGAGTCCTCAACATCGACTTTGGACCCCATGAAGTCTCGTGGCATCAGGTCAAACGTGGACAAGGAAACCTCCTGCTGATTACCACCTACCGCCCTCCCTCAGCTGATGAGTCAGTACTCCTCCATGTTGAACAGCACTTGGAGGAAGCACTGAGGGTGGCAAGGGCACAGAATGTACTCTGGGTGGGGGTCTTCAATGTCCATCACCAAGAGTGGTTCGGTAGCACCACTACTGACCGATCTGGCCGAGTCCTAAAGGATAAATCTGCTAGACTGGGTATGCGGCAGGTGGTGAGGGAACCAACGGGGGGAAAACATACTTGACCTCATCCTCACCAATCTGCCTGCCGCAGATACGTCTGTCCATGATAGTATTGGTAGGAGTGACCACCGCACAGTCGTTGTGGAGACGAAGTCCCGCCTTCACATTGAGGATACCCTCCTTCGTGTTGTGTGGCACTACAACCGTGCTAAATGGGATAGATTTCGAACAGAGCTAGCAATGCAAAACTGGGCATCCATGAGGCGCTGTGGGCCATCAGCAGCAGCAGAATTGTACTCCACCACAATCTGTAATCGCATGGCCCGGCATATCCCCCACTCTACCATTACCAGCAAGCCGGGAGACCAACCCTGGTTCAATGAAGAGTGCAGGAGGGCAAGCCAGGACAGCAGCAGGCATACCTCAAAATGATGTGTCAATCTGGTGAAGCTACAACAGAGGACTATCTGCATGCCAAACTGTGTAAGCAGCATGATAGACAGAGCTAAGCGATCCCATAACCAATGGATCAGATCTAAGCTCTGCAGTCCTGTCCCATCCAGCCGTGAGTGGTGGTTTCTCAATTAAACAACTAACTGGAGGAGGTGGCTCCACAAGTATCCTCAGTGATGGGGGAGCCTAGCGCATCAGTGCGAAAGACAAGGCTGAAGCATTTGCAACAATCTTCAGCCAGAATTGCCGAGTTGATGATCCATCTCGGCCTCCTCCTGAAGTCCCCAGCATCACAGATGCCAGACTTCGGCCAGTTCGATTCATTCCGTGTGATATCAAGAAACGACTGAAGGCACTGGATACTGCAAAGGCTATGGGCCCTGACAATATTCCGCCAATAATACTGAAGACCTGTACTCCAGAACTTGCCACGCCCCTAGCCAAGCTGTTCCAGTACAGCTACAACACTGGCATCTACCCGGCAATGTGGAAAATTGCCCAGGTATGTCCTGTACACAAAAAGCAGGACAAGTCCAACCCAACTGATTACCGCCCCATCAGCCTACTCTCAATCATCAGTAAAGTGATGGAACGAGTCATCAACAGTGCCATCAAGCGGCACTTGCTTAGCAATAACCTGCTCAGTGACGCTCAGTTTGGGTTTCGCCAGGGCCACTCAGCTTCTGACCTCATTGCAGCCTTGGTTCAAACATGGACAAATGAGCTGAACTCAAGAGGTGAGGTGAGAGTGACTGCCCTTGACATCAAGGCAGCATTTGACCGAGTATGGCATCAAGGAGCCCTAGCAATACTGAGGTCAATGGGAATCATGGGGGAAACCCTCCGCTGGCTGGAGTCATACCTAACGCAAACGAAGATGGTTGTGGTTGTTGGAGGTCAATCATCTCAGCTCCAGGACATCACTGCAGGAGTTCCTCAGGGTAGTGTCCTGGGCCCAACCATCTTCAGCTGCTTCATCAATGACCTTCCTTCAGTCATAAGGTCAGAAGTGGGGATGTTCACTGATGATTGCGCAATGTTCAGCACCATTCGTGACTCCTCATACTGAAGCAGTCCGTGTAGAAATGCAACAAGACTTGGACAATATCCATGCTTGGGCTGTTAAGTGGCAAGTAACATTTGCGCCACACAAATGCCAGGCAATGACCATCTCCAACAAGAGAGAATCTAACCATCTCCCCTTGACATTCAGTGGCATTCCCATCGCTGAATCCCCCACTATCAACATCCTAGGGGCTACCATTGACCAGAAACTGAACTGGAGTAGCCATATAAATACCGTGGCTACAAGAACAGGTCAGAGGCTAGGAATCCTGCGGTGAGTAACTCACCTCCTGACTCCCCAAAGCCTGTCCACCATCTACAAGGCACAAGTTAGGAGTGTGATGGAATACTCTCCACTTGCCTGGATGGGTGCAGCTCCAACAACACTCAAGAAGCTCGACACCATCCAGAACAAAGCAGCTTGCTTGATTGGCACCCCATCTACAAACAGTCACTCCCTCCACCACCAACGCACAGTGGCAGCAGTGTGTACCATCTACAAGATGCACTGCAGCAATGCACCAAGCCTCCTTAGACAGCACCTTCCAAACCCACGACCTCTACCAACTAGAAGGACAAGGGCAGCAAATGCATGGGAGCACCACCCCCGACAAGTTCTCCTCCAAGTCACACACCATCCTGACTTGGAGCTATATCACCGTTCCTTCACTGTCGCTGGGTCAAAATCCTGGAACTCCCTTCCTAACAGCACTGCGGGTGTACCTACCTCACATGGACTGCAGCAGTTCAAGAAGGCAGCTCGCCACCACCTTCTCAAGGGCAATTGGGGATGGGCAATAAATGCTGGCATAGCCAGTGATGCCCACATCCCATGAATGAATAAAAAAAAACAAACAGTATTTCAGGATTCATTGCTGGAGAATCTCTATTGTTGTCCCATCAACCCCTCTCAAGTTGAAACAAGTATTTCTCTTCCCTTTTTGAGGGCATAATTTGTAGACACCCTGAGGCAGTGCTGCCTTGGCAGGAGTAGCCATCCTTGTTATAAGACATTAAAAGGAAGCCCTGCCTGCCAGGTGGGCAGTAATGACCCAGAGGCACTTTTTAAAGAAGAGCAGGGAGTTCTCACAATTAGGCATTCCTCAACCAATACCAGCATTGATTAAAAAAAACAGTTTAACCCATCATTTTATCTCCTTACTGTTTGCAGACTGTTGCTGCTTCTGTCTACACAAAAGTTGCTACTTTCAAAGAAAATTCATAATGTGAATTGATTTGAGACTTTTTGACAACATGGGTATAGAGTTATATATCTGTAAATCTATTTTTATTCGTAGAATTTTTCAGATCACTTTGAATAGAAATTATTTGCCCTAGATGTTCGTTCTCTAATAATTGTAATCAAAAAATTGTGATTCCCCTGTGTTCTGCAGATTTTCTACCTGTTGGTACCATTGTCGATGCAAGTTTAAATTTATCTTCCAGTGTTGTGATTTCAGACACAGAAGGAATCGCAAAGCTGCCAGTGACCTTGCCAGCCGGCTCAAGGATAACTTGGAGCTGCAGAAATTCCTTCAAGATTGCCAGGAGGTAACTTTTATTTCAGTTAGCTGGGATATGCAGGCATGAGTACTCGGCTCATACAGTAGTTGAACTCCAGATTCTGTGATGGGAGTGCTTTAGTATCCTTATCAATGAATGGGAATGGTCCAAATGGTCCATGTCACCTGAATCGTAAACATTGGATATTGTGCTATTTCGAAGTTAAAGCACATTCAGTAGTAATTTTCAAAAGTGAGTTGGATGTATACTTAACAAGGAAAACTTAGGGCTATGGAGGAAGAGCAGGGCAGTGGGAATAATTGGTAGTTCTTTCAGAGAGCTAGCATAGACACATTGGGCCAAATGGCCTCTTTCTGTCCTGTATGGTTCTACATGGAAATTAGCCAGGTCAGTGGAATGGAGGCATGATGGTACTGTGGAGCTTGTGGTACTGTGGAGTTACAAGACTTGAATAAAGGGACCTGGGTGTCCTTGTCAATAAGTCACTGAAAGGTAACATACAGGTACAGCAAGCAATTAAGAAGGCTCATGGTATGTTGGTCATTATCGCAAGAGGATTTGAGTACAGGTGTAATGAGGTCTTGCTTCAATTGTATAGAACCTTGATTAGACCACACCTGGAGTCCTGTGTGCAGTTTTGGTCCCCTTACCTTAGGAAGGATATTGCCATAGAGGAAGTGCAACGAAGGTTCACCAGACTTGTTCCCGGGTTGGCGGAACTATCCTATGAAGAGAGATTGGGGAGAGATTGGCCTGTATTCTCTAGAGTTTCGAGCAATGAGAGGTGATCTCATTGAAATCTACAAAATACTGAAAGGGATAGACAGGGTAGATGCAGCTAAGATGTTTCCCCTGGCTGAGGAGTCTAGAACCAGGGGACACAATTTCAAAATAAGGGGGAAGCTACTTCGGACAAAGATGAGGAGAAATTTATTTACTCAAGAGTTGTGAATCTTTGGAATTATCTACCCCAGAGGGCTGTGGAAGCTCAGTCATTGAGTATGTTTAAAGCAGAGATTGACAGATTTCTAAATATAAATGACATAAGGGGATATGAGGATAGTGTGGGAAAAAGGCATTGAAGTGGAAGAACAGCCATGATCATATTGAATGGCGGGGCAGGTTCAGAGGGCTGAATGGCCTACTCCTGCTCCTATGTTCCTGTGAATGGGATCCTGTTCTCAATTTGTAGTCGGGGCATCACTGAAAGCCAAGCATTCCTCACGGATATAGCCAGAAAATCATTGGATTAGAACTGATTCAGTGCAACATCCTGCAACAAGCCCCTAGGACTTTCTATCCTTGATACAATAGCTGCATTTGCTGCCTGAATATTGTCATTTCTTCTAAATATCACAGAAGCTGAGAAAATGCTAGTTTCAGTTGTTCAGACTAACTCAGGAGTCATCTCTGTATTCATGACAAGAGCTGCTCTTGTGCATCTCCTAGTGGCCATTTATAGAACAGCACTGACAGATTCCTGGGAACAGGTCTACAAAATAATAGCAAACAAAAAGCCTTAAGAAAGCATGTATAAATATTTAAATAGTACTTCTGGTTCTGGCCTGTATCAAAGTCATTTTCTAAAAATACTACCCTACAGATGAGCACATTAAAGAAGTGAATCAATATGTGATGGCCCAATTCAGTTCCCGCTGAGCATAAAAGGGCTCATAGTCTGGCATTAAATGGCAGGTGCATGACGATGGCTGCATGGTGAAGTGTAAATGCCATGCTATTAAGGTAAGAGTCCCAGACAGAAGGGTTTGGTGGCTAATAGGGTAGCCGGCACTAGCAGCGCAGGAGGCGAGGACCAGAATTTCAGTGAAGTATCCTTTGAACTGTGAAAATCACCCAGCAGTTGAATTATGTATTGTGTGCAAAGAAAGGGTTCTGAGCTGTATAAGGGGAGACAGTGGTGTAGTGGTAATTTCACTGGACTAGTAATCCAGAAGCTCAGGCTAGTGCTGTGGGGTCACGGGTTCAAATTCCACCACGGCAGCTGGTGGAATTTAAATTCAATGACTTAATAAATTCAGTTTACTAAGAAAAATCTGGAATTCAAAGCTAGCCTCAGTAATGGTGCCATGAAACAATCATCGATTGTCTTAAAAACCCATCTGGTTCACGGATGTCACTTAGGGAAGGAAATCTGCAGTCCTACCTGATTTGGCCTCCAGACCCACAGCAATGTGATTGACTCTTAACTGCCCTCCTAAATGACCTAGCAACTGGCCACTCAGTTGTCAAGAGCAATTAGGGATGGACGACAAATGCTGGACTTGTCAGTGACGCCCACATCCCATGAAAGAATGAAAAAAACACTGGAGTAAAGTACAGGTGGCTACAGGTTGGCCACTGGCAGAATAAGTTGAGGTGATGGATTGAAAGCATCACAAAAGTGCATTGCGCCTTATTCAAGTGGATTAACTTAAGTGTAACTTTTCTAAAATGGAGCAATATACTAAATGAGCCCATAATTTATGGCCACTGACCTCTACTGTTACCCCCCATTGTTAGAGTTAATTCGCAAGATAGGTTGAGCTCATTTGATCTCTCACTTCCAGAATGCCAACTATGCTGTCATTTGTTACTCAAATGAGTCCAGCATCCTGGTCCCAGCCACCCTTCCTGGTAAGGAAATACTTCTGTCTACAATATAGCTGACTGTGTGCCTGAAATGACAACAGTGGTGAGAGGGACATGAAAATGCATACTGCCACTTCCAAAAATGAACCTTTTGCTGCAGAGGCAAGCATATGCAGTTGTTTAATAGACGCAACTATGACTCCACGTGAACCACCTCCCATCTTCATCTAACTCCGTCAACATATCCTTCTCTCCCTTCGCCCTCATGTGCTTATCTAACTTTATTTTGAATGTATCTATGCTATTCGCCTCAACCATTCCTTGTGGTGGCAAGTTCCACATTGTCACCGCTGTCTGGGTAAAGAAGGTTTTCCAAATTCCCTATGGATTTATTAGTGATTATCTTATATTTGTGGCCCGTAGTTCTGGTCTCGCCTGCAAATAAGAACTTCTTTATGTCTTCCCTACCAAATCCTTTCATAATCTTGAAGACCTCAATTAGATCACCCTTCAGCTTTCTACTCAAGAAAGGAGCCCCAGCCTGTTTCAGTCATTTTTGATCAATATAACCTCTCAGTTCTGGTAATCTTCAAATTTGAGCTAAGCTATTCAGGAGCAAAATCAGTAAGCACCTTTCATACAAAGGGTAACAGAAATTTGGAACACTCTCTTCCCCTAAAAGGCTGTGGATACTTTGGGAAAATTGAGTTTCAAGACTGAGACTGATAGGTTTTTATTGGGTGATGGATATTGAGGGATACGGAGCAATGGTGGGTAAATTGCGTTGAGGTGCTGATCAGCTGTGATCTAAATGAATGGCAGAGAGGCACAAGGAGCTGATTGGCCTCCTCCTGTTCCTGTGTTTTACTTTTTATTTTGTTTTACCCAGCTTACACTCTGGATCAATGAAAAGATGTTGACAGCCCAAGATATGTCATATGATGAGGCTCGAAATCTTCACACTAAGTGGCAGAAGCACCAGGCCTTCATGGCGGAGCTCGCTTCCAATAAGGAATGGCTGGAGAAAATAGAAAAGGTAACTGTATCTGAGCAAGGCTGATGTTGTCTAAAGAGATCTCATTTGTTTTTTATAAATGTCACGCAGTGGTTAGCACCGCAGCCTCACAGCTCCAGCGACCCGGGTTCAGTTCTGGGAACTGCCTGTGCGGAGTTTGCAAGTTCTCCCTGTGACCACGTGGGTTTCTGTCGGGTGGTCCGGTTTCCTCCCACAGCCAAAGACTTTCAGGTTGATAGGTAAATTGGCCATTATAAATTGCCCCTAGTATAGGTAGGTGGTAGGGGAGTTGAGGGATGGTGGGGATGGGGTAGGAATATGGGATTAATGTAAGATTAGTATAAATGGGTGGTTGATGGTCGGCACAGACTTGGTGGGCCGAAAGGCCTGTTTCAGTGCTGTATCTCTAAATAAATAAATACATTTAAAAATAAAGGTACGGAAGATGGTTTGTCCAGGTCCACAAACCACCCTTGTCTACTGAGATGGAATGATGTCTCTTAGTTTATTAAGGTGACTTACGCTGTAGAGCAAAATGAAGCAATAAAAACAGCAGATATGACAAACAGTGAATTCGTTCTGTTCATACTGCTGTCTTGTGGGAGGCCTGGCAGCTTGCCATGCTGGTATTACTGACCTATTGTGGCAGGTGAAGACAAGTGTCAGCCCGAATATTCGCCAGACTGTGAGGAAGGAAACGTGCTCAGTGGATGTGAGCTGAATGATTAAACAGGCAAAGTGATGCTGGCTGTACTTGGTAGCAGCTGGACACAGGACATGGTTGGAAAATTCCTGGGAGTCATCTGGGTGTGAATAGAGAGGGAAGGGACTCTCAAAATTGTTGGGGAGGCAAACGCATTTAATGGAATTTCCAGCAGACTTGCGTCTTTATTACTATAAACTATATGTGTCCCTTTGTTTGAGCTAGCCTCTTTTTTCCTTTTCAAATCTCCTATTTGCCAATTTTCTCCCCTTCATTCTCTAGGGTCATGCCTCTTGCTAAGGTACAATTCCGTTTCCTTGGACAGACATTGTCTTCGAGTAATTGTGCTTCATGTGTGACTCCTGACAGTGAGTGTGGGTGGCATTGCAACTGAGGCTGATCTCATCCTGATCATTAATGTGCTTCCAGCAGGAGTTGTTATTGATTGGACAGGAGTGGAAAGTCTTGATGTTTTTATTTTGTTTTCCCCTCCTTCGCTACGGAGGTGGTGAGGCCAGTTGCAGCTCCTGAGTTGTGATCATCAACTCAACACAGACCAAGGGTAGAACTCAGTTACTGAGTTGTACAACACAGTCACATGCTGCCTTTTCTGGAGAGCTGGCCACCCACTGTTGTGTTAATTTGATAGCTGGTTGGTTAAATCGTCATTAAACCACTGACAGACATATTTTATGAATTGATCTACTTTGTTGTGCAGGATGGAAAGCAGCTGATATCTGAGAAGCCAGAGACTGAACCTATTGTGGAAGAGAAACTCAGTAATCTGCACAGGCTCTGGGATGATCTGGAATCCACCACCAAGACCAAAGCTCAGTGTCTTTTTGATGCCAACCGCACTGAATTGTTCACACAGAGCTGTGCAGACCTGGACACCTGGCTCGATAACCTGGATGCACAACTGCAGTCTGACGATCATGGCAAGGATCTGACTAGTGTCAGCATCCTTTTGAAAAAGCAGCAGGTATGGTACTATAGATTTTGGATTACAACACTGAACAGTTGATTCAGCTAGAGCAGTACATGCTAGCATTTACCCTTCAAGTGAGCTAATAGCCCTAATCACATTTAACCCCCATGTTGCCATAATGCTTCACGCCTCTTTCCCTTCCTTCATCTGCCCATCCAGTCTGATATTGAATGTTGACACAGTTTCTGCTTCAGCCACCAACACTGGACGTGAATTCCACAGCCACACAACTCTCTGTGTAACGTTACACTGTTGTAAATCTCTCATGCATAATCTTCTATTTTTCAGGTGGGAGGGAATTTGAGGGAGTTGAATCTGACTGCTTGGTTGAGCTGGATTATAAAATGCCAGAAATTGTCAGCTGTTCCTTGATGGTAGACAATCCAAAATGTTCAATAATAAAAAATAATTTCGTGTCCTGAGTCAGGCTATATTTTCAATGTTGGTGTAACAAAGAGAACAAAGAAAATTACAGCACAGGAACAGACCCTTCGGCCCTCCAAGCCTGCGCCGATCCAGATCCTCTATCTAAACATGTCGCCTATTTTCTAAGGGTCTGTATCTTTTTGCTTCCTGCCCATTCATGTATCTGTCTAGATACATCTTAAAAGACGCTATCGTGCCCGCGTCTACCACCTCCGCTGGCAACACATTCCAGGCACCCACCACCCTCTGCGTAAAGAACTTTCCACGCATATCCCCCCTAAACTTTTCCCCTCTCACTTTGAACTCGTGACCCCTAGTAATTGAATCCCCCACTCTGGGGGAAAAAGCTTCTTGCTATCCACCCTGTCTATACCTCTCATGATTTTGTACACCTCAATCAGGTCCCCCCTCAACCTCCGTCTTTCTAATGAAAATAATCCTAATCTACTCAACCTCTCTTCATAGCTAGCGCCCTCCATACCAGGCAACATCCTGGTGAACCTCCTCTGCACCCTCTCCAAAGCATCTACATCCTTTTGGTAATGTGGCGACCAGAACTGCACGCAGTATTCCAAATATGGCCGAACCAAAGTCTTATACAACTGTAACATGACCTGCCAACCCTTGTACTCAATACCCCGTCCGATGAAGGAAAGCATGCCGTATGCCTTCTTGACCACTCTATTGACCTGCGTTGACACCTTCAGGGAACAATGGACCTGAACACCCAAATCTCTCTGGACATCAATTTTCCCCAGGACTTTTCCATTTACTGTATAGTTCACTCTTGAATTGGATCTTCCAAAATGCATCACCTCGCATTTGCCCTGATTGAACTCCATCTGCCATTTCTCTGCCCAACTCTCCAATCTATCTATAATCTGCTGTATTCTCTGACAGTCCCCTTCACTATCTGCTACTCCACCAATCTTAGTGTCGTCTGCAATCTTGCTAATCAGACCACCTATACTTTCCTCTAAATCATTTATGTATATCACAAACAACAGTGGTCCCAGCCCGGATCCCTGTGGAACACCACTGGTCACACGTCTCCATTTTGAGAAACTCCCTTCCACTGCTACTCTCTGTCTCCTGTTGCCCAGCCAGTTCTTTATCCATCCAGCTAGTACACCCTGGACCCCATGCGACTTCACTTTCTCCATCAGCCTACCATGGGGAACCTTAGCAAACGCCTTACTGAAGTCCATGTATATGACATCTACAGCCTTTCCCTCATCAATCAACTTTGTCACTTCCTCAAAGAATTCTATTAAGTTGGTAAGACATGACCTTCCCTGCACAAAACCATGTTGCCTATCACTGATAAGCACATTTTCTTCCAAATGGGAATAGATCCTATCCCTCAGTATCTTCTCCAGCAGCTTCCCTACCACTGACGTCCGGCTCACCGGTCTATAATTACCTGGATTTTCCCTGCTACCCTTCTTAAACAAGGGGACAACATTAGCAATTCTCCAGTCCTCCGGGACCTCATCCATGTTTAAGGATGCTGCAAAGATATCTGTTAAGGCCCCAGCTATTTCCTCTCTCGCTTCCCACAGTAACCTGGGATAGATCCCATCCGGACCTGGGGACTTGTCCACCTTAATGCCTTTTAGAATACCCAACACTTCCTCCCTCCTTATGCCGACTTGACCTAGAGTAATCAAACATCTGTCCCTAACCTCAACATCCGTCATGTCCTTCTCCTCGGTGAATACCGATGCAAAGTACTCGTTTAGAATCTCACCCATTTTCTCTGACTCCACGCATAACTTTCCTCCTTTGTCCTTGAGTGGGCTAATCCTTTCTCTAGTTACCCTCTTGCTCCTTATATATGAATAAAAGGCTTTGGGATTTTCCTTAACCCTGTTTGCTAAAGATATTTCATGACCCCTTTTAGCCCTCTTAATTCCTCGTTTCAGATTGGTCCTACATTCCCGATATTCTTTCAAAGCTTCGTCTTTCTTCAGCCTCCTAGACCTTATGTATGCTTCCTTTTTCCTCTTAGCTAGTCTCACAATTTCACCTGTCATCCATGGTTCCCTAATCTTGCCATTTCTATCCCTCATTTTCACAGGAACATGTCTCTCCTGCACGCTAATCAATCTCTCTTTAAAAGCCTCCCACATATCAAATGTGGATTTACCTTCAAACAGCTGCTCCCAATCTAATTTCCCCAGCTCCTGCCGAATTTTGGTATAGTTGGCTTTCCCCCAATTTAGCACTCTTCCTTTAGGACCACTCTCGTCTTTGTCCATGAGTATTCTAAAACTTACGGAATTGTGATCACTATTCCCAAAGTCGTCCCCTACTGAAACTTCAACCACCTGGCCGGGCTCATTCCCCAACACCAGGTCCAGTATAACCCTTTGAATGTTTAGCAGCTTGCTTGCAATCAGTTGGGATTCAAAGTATAGCCTCTTGCATGAAATTTGATTCTGTCCATGATCTGCACAGATTATTGGCCTCAAATAATCACATCCCTTTTTCCTAGCTTAACTCTACTTTTTCCACCATGTCCTTTAAACCTTGCTGTGAAGAAACATATCCCATTGTCCCTTGAACTTATCTATACTGCTTCAAAATACTCCCTGGTAACTTATTCTGTAACTGGGAGAAAAGGCTTGTCCTGCTTCCCTTTTTTGTCCAAAATTTCTAATTCCGTCTCCTCCCCCTTGTCTCTTGAAGATGCTGGAGAATCAGATGAAAGTCCGTCAGAAGGAGGTGGAAGAGTTGAAGTTTCAGGCCCAGGCTCTAGGGCAGGAGGATACTAACATCGTGGAGGTGGATTCCAAACAGAAGAGGGTGGAGAAACGATTCCAGGAGCTGCTGAGACCTATCGATGAAAGACGCAGGAATCTCATGGCATCCAAAGAGGGCCATCAATTCAATAGGGATCTGGAGGATGAAATTGTAAGTTCCCTTCTTAATATTCATTTAGCAGGCAAATTACTTGTACTCCCTTCTCACCACCGCTGCATAGAGGGAAATGGGATAGCCATGACTGTATCTGGTTTTCCATCATTAATTTACAATGACGGGCTCCTTTCTGGACATTTGTTTCTCCATGTCCGATATTTCCCCTGTGCACTGCGCCCAGGCAATCCAAAATATGCAGGAGCAGGTAATTCTGCCCCAGTGCCTTATTCTGCCCCGGTGACTCTTGCTGGGTTGCAGTCTCACCTGTGGCAACAGCACTACAGTACCTCATCCAGCTGGCTGTTCTTCATGAGTACAAGTAACTATTTGGCTCTGCAGTGCATCACAGAGGAGCGTAACCTTGTCAGCCAAGAGCCGTGCGCCTGTGCCCTCTAACACACTAGCAGGAGTCGCTGGATATTTGATCAGGAGAGAATCGCAGATGATTTATTCATCCTTGCCCAGGGCTACTGAGGCTAGTTACTGCCATACAAGCTGAGAAAAACTAACAGAACATTTTGCATTTGTGTAGCACCTCAGCATGTCACTGTTGTCATGTAGGGAAATATGGTAGCCACTTTGCTGAGTAAGATCCTTTTTTAAAAAAAAAAGTAGTAAATGGGATGAATGCCCTATTGATTTTTTTAAAATTGTTGGTTGAATGGAGAATATTGGCCAGGAAACCAGGAGAACTTATTTAAGGAGCATTTTCTTTTTGATGTCCACAAGGAAGGATAGATATTTCATTAGGAGGACAGCACTGCCTCAGTACTGCATCAGGAGTGTCAACTTAGATTACGTACTCAAGTGCCAGAGTAGGGGCTTGAACCCACAATGTTCTGACCCAGAGGCCTAAGACAAACTGATACTGAGATCATCAGACCAGAGAATTGAACCTAGGACCTTTTTTGATCACCAGTGATGTATTTTCCTGTTGGACACCAAGGGGGTGGATGTTTTTAATTTCACTACTGACCTCGCTGCAACAGCATTTCGGTGGGGTGGGGTGGGGGGGGTGGGGGGGTAGATTTGAGCCCTGCTTTCCAAGAATGGGAAATTGCACCACTTTTTAATTTTTTGTTAAATGTTTAGAGTCTTGTAAACCCGGTGAATAGTTAACAGTATATTAATTGTTCTGATCTCATTTTTCTCTCTCTCTCCCTAGCTGTGGGTAAATGAGCGGATGCCACTGGCAACCTCAACTGACCATGGCAACAATCTACCGACTGTGCAGCTGCTTATTAAAAAGAACCAGGTGAGACGAGAACTAGACATGTGCCATTTACTTGTACGCACACTCCACCTTTAGCAGGCTGCTTAAGGACTTGCTAAACAGCTGCTCCTATCTACGTGTTTCAGACTATTACGTGCCGCAATGTGTCTTGTCTTCGGGCTGTTTCACCAACCATTATCTGTACAAACCCCACTGTACAACTTTTGCTCTGTGAAGCGTTAGATTATTCTCATCTCGTCAACTGTTGGAATTAAATACCTAAATTGTTCTACCTTTTTGTTGTTTCTCACTGTTGTTTCATATCAAAGACCAAGCTGTTAGGACATTGTTCACAAGGATAGAGTGAATGTGATTTCATTAAATAATAATACAAGACTGGTGTCAGAATAGGACAAGATGCAGATTCGGTCAACCACTGTGTTTCTTTGGGAAGCTACTATGTGTCTTCTCACAGTCTAGGAGCTAAATACCTACCTTCTCTATTGACTGCAGCAAGTGCATGAGTAAATGTGAGGGTCAGAGACAGGTGAAAAGGGCGGAACATTTCCCTGGCCTATTTCCCTACTCGGGTAGTCCACCTTCAACATCCACTCCCTTCATCACTGTTGTACCGTGGCTGCAGTGTTTACTGTCTACAGGATGCACTGCAGAAAATCACCATGGCTTCTTTGGCTCCCAGACTTGTGAACTCCAACACTATGAAGGATAAGGACAGCAGGTACATAGCATCAAATCAAGGTTCCCCTCTAAGTCACATCCCAACTTGGGACATAGATCGCTGTTTCTACATCCTTGCTGGGTCATAATCTTGGAACTCCCTACCCTGCAGCATCATATCTTCTTCACACGCACTGCAGCTGTTCAAGAAAAAGGTGGTCTGCTACAACCATCGCAGGGGCAACTTGACAAATGCCATCTTGCCAGCGAGGCCCATATCCTGAGAATGAAAACAGAAGAAAATAAAATGAGGTCTTGGTGCATATTGTCAGATTCGGTCTTTCGCCTGGTTATTTGTAATGAGGAAATTTAAGAGAAATCATAACATGAATGTTATGAATGGTCTACTCCTGCTCCTGATTCGTATGTTCGTACGTATGTTCGTATCTGACCCTAACCCTCCCTGGGTAGTAAGAGGAGGAATATCTAGCTCGTGTTGCCTAAGCTCTCATGAACAGTGAAATGGGGGCCTGTTGCATTGGAACTGTAGCCTAGCAAGAGTCAGTAACATACGGGTCGAAAACAAGGTTAGTGGACTGAATAGTCATGAGCACTCTTTTAACACAGTGGTGCAGTGTATATATGTGTAGGTTGAAAATAATTATGAAATGAGGAAGCAATTAGCATCATTTCTTAACGTTTGACCTTTGTTCCTCAGACCCTGCAGAAGGAGATCCAGGGTCACCAGCCTCGAATTGACGATATCGCGGACCGTGGGGAGACCATGGCCAAAGCAGGCCGCATAGATTCTGAGGTGCTGCGAGCCCGCTTGGGAGACCTACAGGAGATGTGGAAGGAGCTAATTGAGGAGACAGACAAATGCAATGGCCGCCTGCAGGAGTCTCAAAAGGCTCAGCAGTTCTATTTTGATGCTGCCGAAGCTGAGGCCTGGATGGGGGAACAGGAACTTCATATGATGTCAGAAGAGAGGGCTAAGGTACTAAACAATTAATTATATTAACTAAAAATGAAGGAAAGTTTAGGGAGAGCAATTTGCAATATGAGCACTCTTCTATGTTGTAGCAAGGAAAAATATATTTAAAAAAAAAAATCACATTTGAGTTTTCTTTTTATAATATGAAATAAATTTTCTGACTTCCATAAAAGCCAGCCAGGTCAGGTTCCCTTCTCTGTCCTGGGCCACTCTATGATGTTACCAACAGATAGCATCCTGGAGTGGGCCTGTTTAAAGTGACTGCGGGCTTAACTTTGGACCAGCCTGAAATCACACCACTGAAAGGGAGATTGAATTGCAAAAATACTGGCATTAGACTTTCTAGTAAAGAACTGAATTGAAAATAAACTCATCTTGCACCTAGGAAATAGAAACCTTCAGACTTTTCCTTGTGTGTTCTGGGGTGGCCAGGGAGCGTGGGGGTGTCCCCCTGAAAACATTGACATACTTACAGGGATCCCATGCAACATTCTTGGGTGTGGGGACGGTGGGGGTGGGTACCTGGTAAATGCTAATAAGTCAAAAAAGTGCATAAATCCACTTACAGGCAGAAATCCGGGACCCTCAGGTCCAATATCCCCTGTTTAGACATAAAATATGACCTCTCGCTGTCAGTGTAGAATTGCTGAATTATGCGTGCTGGATCAATTAAGTGATATTCTAAATGCTCATAGTACAGTACCCTCCTTCCCCACAACCCCTCACCCCACCGACTATTTCAACAGCTCTATAACAAGACATCAGGTGCTTGCAGTTTTCTGTTTTATTGTGATGTTGTATTTGTGAACTATTATGCTTTGTTTGACGGTGTTGTCACGTGTGAAAAGGATGAACAAAGTGCAATGGCGATGGTAAAGAAACACCAGGTGGTGGAGCAGTCACTGGAGGATTATGCGCAGACAGTTCACCAACTCTCCAACTTGAGCAGGAATCTAGTAACAACCAATCATCCTGAGAGGTCAGTGCCAACACTATGCAGTAGCACTCTGAGAGTGTTTCGATTTAAGTGCACACTGTGCACCAGGAATGAGTCCTGTCACTACCGTCAATAGTTCATATAATTTTGTCGAATGTTACCCTGGATCACTTTCCCCCTCTGGTTTCCTGAAGTGTTTCAAGTGTGCTGAACTTGTAGGAGAGGATATTGTGATTTTCCTCCCCCAGGCCATTCTCATGTTTTGAGTGCAGGCTTGCCCCAGACTAGGGCTACTGCCAGAAAGGAGGGCAGGCAGCAGGAGCTGCATCCGGAGTCGTTGGGTTCTTTTGGTTGCTGCTGTCTTCCAAGTCAAGTTGAGGTCCAAAAATCATTCTGGGAGGGAGGTTGGAAACACCCAGAATCATGCTTGCCTGTTTCTGGTGGTTACCTTCAGGCTGGGGCCCAGGATGCCCACATACCTTCTGATTTACAGAGCCCAGACACAAGCTCTTGCTCCATGTTTCATCAGTGCCTCTTTGCTGGGACGGTTAATACTCCCCAAAAAAAGTGAGGTTGTGCTCCCTCACCTGCCTATTGAAATGTTAATGCCATGCCTTTGTACAGTCCAGGCATAGTCCTGGTAAAGTCCCTGGGAATTCCTAGACTTGTGGGGCTCAGCCCTCTTCCTCCTCTGTCCCAGGAATTCCTGAGGTGCAACTAAGAAACAAACCCATTTTATTATCTCTTGGTGATACCTCTGTTTAATTCCATTTATTGCTTGACCTTAAGGCGCTATAGTACTTATTATCTGATTAAAGGTCCTACCCAAAATATCAGCCTATCTTTTTCTCAGATTTTTTTCTGGGTTTGCTGTAGTTTTTCACCTAAAATAATTTCCTTTGGATTGTGTAGTGACCGGATTACTTTGAGACAGTCACAGGTAGATAAACTGTACGCTGGACTCAAGGACCTGGCAGAGGAGAGACGGGAAAAGCTCCAGGAGCGGCTGCGGCTCTGTCAGCTCAAGCGGGAGGTGGATGACCTAGAGCAGTGGATTGCGGAACGGGAAATAGTAGCTGGCTCCCACGAGCTGGGACAGGATTATGAGCACGTCACTGTAAGTAAAAGGGTACCTGTACTTTCCCCTCTTGCTAATTCTCTTTGAAAGACTCGTTCTCTGTGCCCCCTCTTCTTGCAGTTGTTTTAGTTTTAGAGATACAGCACTGAAACAGGCCCTTCGGCCCACCGAGTCTGTGCCGACCATCAACCACCCATTTTTACTAATCCTACACTAATTCCATATTCCTACCACATCCCCACCTGTCCCTATATTTCCCTACCACATACCTACACTAGGGGCAATTTACAATGGCCAATTAACCTATCAACCTGCAAGTCTTTGGCATGTCGGAGGAAACCGGAGCACCCGGAGGAAACCCACACAGACACAGGGAGAACTTGCAAACTCCACACAGGCAGTACCCAGAATTGAACCCGGGTTGCTGGAGCTGTGAGGCTGCAGTGCTAACCACTGCGCCACTGTGTGGTTTAGCCTAAAATAGTGCTCAGGATTAACCTTTTCTACCATACTTACTAACTTACCTCTATAAAGTTCCCCTCATTCACTTCCTTACAAGGCTGTAGTCATAGGAATGTATTCCTCAGCTTTTCTAACTTCTCCTCGTTAGCTTGCTCTTAATTTTCAGGGCTGGTGCACTCTGGTACCTTGCCCAGATGTTCACCTAAGCCGAAACAATGGGTGCTGGGTGGAATATGCAACCATGGAGGGCATCACCGTCAAACCCTCATCTCACATCCACGTTTTCCAGCAAATTCTCACTGGTTTGCGATTGAGTCAGAAACCTAGCTGATCTCTCTCGCTCTTCCTATGAACTACTGCCCTCGCTTAGGAAAAGCTGGGAACTTCTGGTCTGTTCATGCTTAGCCAGCAAGCTAGGAATCTTGGCACAAGTTTCTGCAGCGTACAACTAAATACATGAATGGGTGAACGTCTCAACTAAAATAGCAGAGGAATCTTGTACAAATGTGTTAAACTATTTCTCTGCTGATATTGCCAGCTGTTTGAGTCAGACTTATGATTGTTCAAATGAGTCCAGCTGTTAGCATCTTGACCAAGAGTAAATCCCGCCGTTCTTTGTACAGATGTTGCGAGATAAATTCCGTGAGTTTGCTCGGGACACCAGCAACATCGGCCAGGAACGCGTGGACTCTGTGAACCGCATGGCCGACGAGCAGATTGACCTGGGTCACTCAGAAAATGCCACCATTGCTGAGTGGAAAGATGGACTGAATGAGGCCTGGGCTGACCTGCTGGAGCTCATCGACACCCGGACGCAGATGCTGGCCGCTTCGTATGAGCTGCACAGCTTCTACCATGATGCCAGGGAGACACTCGATCGCATTCAGGAGAAGGAAAAGCAGTTACCAGAGGAAGTGGGTCGTGATCTAAAGACTGTAGAGAGAATGCACCGGATGCACACTACATATGAACATGACATACAGGCACTGAGCACACAGGTAAGTGCAGAAAATGTAGATTGCACTTTTTTTTCCTTTCTTGTCTTACTCACCTTTCTCCCTCCTTCCTCTTTCTGCTTGCTTTCCCTGTTTTATTTTCTCTCCTCTTTATACTTCCCCCTTTCTCCATCTCTCTGTTACCAGTATAAGAATCATTTTTCCTTTCTAGTGCATTTTTCAATGCTGTCTTTCCATCTGTCAGTTTCAAGCTTTATTTCCCCGGATTTTAAAAGGGTGCAGAAGGAAGAAAAAAAGTATTAATTTCCAGGGGTTTTGATGGTGGGATGTCCTATGTAAAAGATGTCGAAGGAGATTGCCACTTTAAACAACTACTGCAATGGTCTTTATTCCTTAAATTGCAGATTGTTGCCCATCAGGTCTGTGTCGGTGTTTAAGCTTCACATGAGCATGTTGTCACTGTCTTTCCTTTTGACGCTTTTTTGTTGTTGTAATGCAGGTGAAGCAGGTCCAGGATGATGCTGCTCGCCTGCGGTCAGCCTATGCTGGCGAAAAGGCTGAGGACATCCAGCGACACGAGGATACTGTTGTGGAGGCCTGGAATGCCCTCCTCGGTGCCAGCAAAGGACGCAAACAACTCCTCTCTGACACTGTCGAAAAGTTCCGCTTCTTCAACCTTGTACGGGCCTTGATGCTGTGGATGGACGACGTCAACAGACAAATGGATACCCAGGAGAAGCCGAGGTAGTTTAACAAACTGCAGCGTTCAGGGGGAGGGTGGGTAGCTGCTCCCTTAAGTTCCTTTTGGACAGTGGTGCTCGGAACCCCCCACATGAGAGAAGGGGTTTGTTTCATGTTTTCCTACGAATATTAGGTTCATTATTTAGAATTACGTAGAATTTACAGCATGGGAGGAGGCCGTTTGGCCCATCAAGTCTGTGCCGGTGTTTATGCTTCACACGAGCCTCCTCCCACCCTAATTCATCTCACCCTATCAGCATATCCCTCTTCCTTTCTTCTTGTATTTATCTAGCTTCCCCTTAAATGCATCTTTGCTATTCACCTCAACCACTCCATGTGGTAGCGAGTTCCACATTCAGTGTAATTCTGCACTTGAATTTGGTCAGCTTGGCTGCCTCAGTTGTTTGCAGTCTTGTCTCCAGTCAGAAAGTTGCAACTTTGAGCCCCAGACCAGAACTAAAACTTATAATATCAGCGGACACTCCATGTGCTACTAAGCAAGTGCTGCCTTTCCTCGATGATCCTTAAATTAAGTTCTGTCCTGCTACTTAGGGGAAATTAAGGATCCCATGGCAGTATTTGAAAAAAAGCAGGGAGGGATATCAGGAAGCATTTTTTTTTTCCAGAGTGTTGCGTTAGGTGATCTGAGCCAGGAAAATGCTGCAATTGGTCTCGTCTCATTGGGCTAGAAAGTGCTAGAGTCAGCCAGAGTTTCTGATTGCTATCTTGTGAGGAAATTATTTACTAGAAAGGAAGAAAACTCACTTTCGGTGCAGATGAAGGTGTCGTACAGAGAGAAGGAAAGGCCGCAAAGGTAAGGTGCAGCCAGAAAGTAACAACTGAGAATTTGAGATGGGATGGATATGGGGGTGTTGATGCAAGCTGCCATGGTTTGCAGATGGACCAAAGCCAGGAAGTACCTCTCCTCCCACAGCTGCTGGCTGGCCGGCCAATGGTTTATAGAGAGCAAAACAGCGGCTCAGTGCAGGTTCTGAATCTTTGCGCTGTCACCTTTGTAGGGATGTCTCTTCAGCGGATCTGACCATAAAGAACCATCAGGGGATCAAGTCCGAAATCGATGCCCGGGATGACAGCTTTACTGCAAGCATTGAGATGGGCAATGCCCTCCTGGCCAAGAACCACTATGCTTCAGATGAGGTACTGTAATACATTGTACAAAGGAAATTTCTGAAGGTTACGGAGTGATTATTTCTGTGCTTTTTGTGTTCTTCATTATTCCGTTTGCCCAGTTGCCATGGTGACAAGTGCCAGTTATATAGTGTATCAAAGTCTCAAGTCCTGGAGGCAGTACTGGTATTTGAGTGATAATAGACTGCGTACTTTTAGTAATGCCCTTATTAATACACACATTATGGACACATATTAAAATAGTCCCCCTTAGCTCCCTGCAGCAAAAGATGACCTGTTTTCTCTTACCGTATGAGACAAAAAAGTCAAAATACAAGAACAAACAAATCAAGTTAATGCAAATACCCATTATATGTTCCAAACTGTGGTGTTCTGTATTTTTTTTCCTGTTCTATTAGATTGCAGAGAAGTTGGCTCAGCTCCAGGAAAGGAGGAGAGAAATCAATGATAAGTGGAAGGAAAAGGAAGACTGGTTGCAGCTGGGTGAGAATACTGAACCATGTATTGAGGTAGTCAGTGGGAAGCCTCTGTCAGGGATTGACAAACCCACATATCTAGTTTGGTGCTTTGTGCACTGTTGCATTTATTGAAGAACAATATACAGTACAAAACTTCTCTTAACTTGACACTAAATCTAGAAGCAGTGTACGAAATTACAAGGCCTGTCACCTCTGGGAACCAACGTGTGAACATGTCTGGTCCAGAATGATGGGATGAAAGTTTGCCCTGTCTACTAGCTATAAGGGTCTTAAGAGAAATGAATTGGAGCAGCCTCAACCTAGTTCCAATTCAGGATGGACCCACAGCATAAAACCATTACTAATTTGTCCGTTTCATAGTGCTGTACATTCTATGAAAATCTGAGATAGGCCATTTGGCCCAGCTGGTCTGTGACAGTGTTCATGCTCCGCACGAGCATTCTCCCACCTTACTTCATCTCATCCTTTCACTCAGAGAGCCTATGTGGTGGCTTTGATGCAGAAGCTGGCTTGTGCTTTTTGTTTTAAAATCATGTACAACACAGAAAGAGGCCATTCAGCCCAATGTGCCTCTAACGGCTCTCTGGTAGAGTTTTTCAATTAGTCCCATTCCTGTGCTCTTTCCCCATAGCCCTGTAGTTCAAACATTTATCCAGTTCCCTTATGAAAATTACTATTGAATCTGTTTCCACCAATTCAGGCAGCTTATTACCTATCATAACAACTCACTGTATAAAAAAAAAGTTTCTTCATGCTGCCTCTGGTTCTTTTGCCAATCACCGGCAAAAGTGATGTCGGTTTTTGTTTGGGGTAAGCACAGCACAGTGCAGGGCATATCAGAAACCTGTGTCAAGAGTATCTCCAAAAGTATACTGGATTAATTGAGTAGTCGACTGCCACTGGTAGAAGATTTTACAAAATTTTTTTCAGTGTGTTGGAGATGTTATCAAATGAGTTGGAACTGATAATATTTTGTTTCCTCTTTCTCCTCCCACCTCAGTAATGGAAGTTCTCCAGTTTGGCAGGGATGCAGCAGTTGCAGAGGCCTGGCTGGCAACTCAGGAGCCATATGTCAGAGCAGCTGACATAGGAAGTAACGTAGATGATGCCGAGAATCTGATCAAGCGACATGAAGAGTTTGAGAAGTCGGCTGCTGCGTGGGAAGAGCGCTTCCTGGCCTTGGAGAAACTGACGACAGTGAGTGTAGTACTGTTCTGCTGTTTTCCTTCCAGGTTTCTCCCCAACTCTCTTGAAAGTGCTGACTGCCCTCTGGTACTTCGCCTAAATGGCCATTGCATAAAAATTTGGAGCACAGAAACAGGCCACTTGGCCCAACTGGTGTCTGCTGTATTTATACTCCCCACAAACCTCTTTCCACCCTACTACTTCTCAATCGATCAGCCATATCCTTCAATTACTTTCTCTCTCATGTGAACCTAGCTTCCCCTCAAATGTCTCAAGTACTCCTTGTGGTAGTGAATTCCACATTCTCACCAATCCCTGGGTAAAGAATTTTCTCATGAACTCATTGGTATTATTAGTGACTATCTTACACTTATGGCCCCTAGTTTTGGTCTCTCCCCAGAATCAAAAACATTTTCTCTACACCTACCCTATCAAACCCCTTCATAAATGAGTGCCAGCAGACTGTTTAATCGTGGCGTGAATCACAGACAAGTATGATCCTATCCATGACAAAAATCCACTTGGGTTTACTTCAAAGCAGGCAGTTACTGGACGTCAGTCAGAATCGAGACCCTAGGCTAGAGGCTTTTTGGCCATTTGTATACCCTTCTCTGCCCTGGCAGAAGTCAGCTAACTTAGCACAAATGGAGATCAAATCTGAAGCTCTGTAATACTCAGTAATCATAAAGGAAACTTTACTTTTGCTGTCTCTGATTTTGCCACCCGATGCAATGAATGTAGGTGATTTATTTCATTATTTTATGTTTGTTAATAAATGAAAACTAGTTAGCCAAGCACTTTTTCATGAAAAAGTGGTGCCTTTTTAACATCAGTTTGTTTCTTATCCCTCATAATTTTCTTCGTTCAGATTTGTTTGGTAAATTTTGAACTTTCATTTGCCAAAAAGGTTCAGTAAAATTTTAACACCTAGATTTCCTAGCAAGTCAATGGGGTAGGATTAAAACTGCATTTACCTTGCCAGCTTTCATGCTTCAGTTAAATGATGTTGCACCCTACTACAGTACAGAAGCTGGTGTGTAAACAAAAAGTGATCCTGTCTGGATTTTGGTAAATTGGCCATTACTAATTGCCCCTAGTATAGGTAGGTGGTGTGGGGATGTGGCAGGAATATGGGATTAGTATAAATGGGTGGTTGATGGTTGGCACAGACTTGGTGGGCCAAAGGGCCTGTTTCAGTGCTGTATCTCTAAATAAATCAATCACCAGACTAGAGCTGCTAAAGTGTGAAACTTGGGGATTGGATTTGAGGGCCGTATCACCTGCTGCTGCTACTTTTTCTTGTATTCTTCTGTTCTTCCCGGGTGCTTGGAGTTTTGCACCTTAACTGCAGATCCCAACCCACTGTGCAAATGCCTGGGTTCAAAACTACTTGCTGAAACCAGGGCAGGCCTGCAACTTGACCAGCAAAACCGGCATGGAAAATCGTAACATGATCGGATGTCCCTCCTTGGGAAATATATGTGAAATATTCCTATTTGCTGGGAAATTTTGCAAGCTGTCAGTTGTGCATGCGTGCCAAGTAACAGGGATAGCGTTCATCTCTGCTACTGGATGTCTTTGTTTGAGTGAGAACTATGCCTTAGCATTCCATCCTTTGTTACAGCTGGAGCAACAAGAGATTCGCCGCTTACAGGAGGAGGAGAGGAAGAGAAAGCCACCTTCGCCTCCCACACCACACATCTCTGTGACAGCAGAAGACAACACAGAGAACAGGAATCAGGCACAACAGAATGAATTAGCACGGTAATCGCACCCATCAGTTGGGCCTTTATTACCAGGGATAAGTTTCCATAACATGTGGGCCAAGGGAATGTCCCTTTTTTACATGCTGTAACTGTGTCATTTGCCACAGTTCTCAAATCACTTACTGTACTGTAGGGCAAATTCATCAAATAGAACTATACACAGTAAAGGTTTGCTCTTGCACAGTTGTTTTGAAATTCTGAATGCAACGTTAAACTGACAGGAAATGAACAAATGATGCACATGTATGTGCAACTAGTAAAAAGCATTTGTGACTTGGTCATTCTGGCCTGGACTACTTCAGATGTCAGGCAGATCTGTTCAGGCAACAGTGGTAAAGTGCAGTAATGCCCTCTACTGGTGGACTGAAAGCTAAGCCACCCACAACCAAGATCAATGTTGTCTTGCTGCAAGCACCCACCAGACTTTGCTGATAAAGGTACCTGCAGAAAATGACCTCTCCGGGTGGGTTCATGTGCCTCGCACAGTGTACCAGTACCAGGTCTTTTACAGGACTGACTCTGATGCCTTTTCTGAGGCAGCCGTGGAAGTTCAGGTAGGTGTTATGCATGTTGGGTGTGATGTATTAATTATCATACTCTGTTTAGGGACCTTTTAACTATATTTGTGCATCTTCTTATGTCCTAACTATGCTCCCCATACACAATACATGAGCTCGCCCAGGAGCAAAAACGAAATGCTGGAAATACTCAGGTCAGGCAGCATCCGTGGAGAGAGAAGCAGAGTTAACGTTTCAGGTGTGTGACCTTTCATCAAGTTCTCATGAAAGGTCACTGACCTGAAACGTTAACTCTGCTTCTCTCTCCACGGATGCTGCCTGACCTGCTGAGTATTTCCACCACTTTCTGTTTTTATTTCAGATTTCCAGCATCTGCAGTATTTTGCTTTTATTTTAGTGCGCCTAAGGCCAGGCAGGTAGCTTGCTCCCAGGCCTGTGCCAATCGCAGTGTATTACCAGCTTCCACTGGGTTCTTGAGCATTGCCTACAATGGTCCCTCCCTTAACTTCTTAATAGTTCCTTGATGTTCTTGCCATCCTTTCAAGCCCCGAGACTTGGGTTTGAATCCAAACCGATAAGATGGAAATCACTTCTTTCCTGTCAGCCAAGAGGCTTCCATATGAAATTACCTGGGGGGGTGGTGAGTGAGAATGTCAGGTGTGTGCTTTAACCTAGTGGACAAATCACTTATCTCCTTAAATTATGAGAGTAGGCTGTCTGCCCACACAGCGTCCCAACAGCTATCCTCCTCATAAAGAGATGAAAACACAGGAGGATTTTATGCCGCGCCAGCTGAAAACCATGCAGAGCAGTTCTGCTTCACCAGCAATCCGTTTAATGCTTTACTGTCATTAATTTTGGGGTTTGTTTGTTATTTTCAGGGATGGTGAGATGGTTAATCACCTGGAGCCCATCGCTCAGAATGGAGTGCATTCTGACATAGAGTCACCACAGGTAAGTCACAGAGCCGTCCTCCTTTAGCCACTTTGTGGGACTTGTTGTCCACTAAAGATCGCAGTGGAGAGTCTACGATTTGGATGATTTGGACCCAGGTGCTCAGCCAACACACAGTGGTGAGCACATGGAGTTTTCATGTTCAAATCGCTCTATGGCTTCTACCACCACACCACCTTTGTAACCTCCTTCAGCCCTACAATCCTTAGAGATCTCTGCAATCTTCCAATTCTGACTTTTTGCGCATCCCGGATTTTAATCACTGCACCATTGATTACCGTACCTTCAGCTGCCTGGGCCCTGTACTCTGGAATTCTCTCCCTCAACCTCTCTGTCTCGCTCTCCTCCCCTGAGTTGCTCCTTAAACCCTACCTGACCATGCTTTTGGTCACCCCTGCGATTATGCCTCTATGTGGCTCAGTGTCAGATTTTGTCTGCTACGCTCCTGTGGAATGCCTTGGCTCATATTACTATGTGCAAATCCAGTATAAGACACCGAGATGCAGAGTTAAACCTTGAAATTGATGCTAGTTGTGTCAGAGTTGCCGAAAAGCTGGTAGGGCTCTTGAGGCTGGGCTGTTCAGCTGTTTTGCAAATATAACCACATCCTTCATCTGGCAGGCTTTGGGAAGGACTTTGCTAATTTCATATTGCAGCTTTGCTTGCTTGTAATGGGTGTTACTCCATTCTTTCAGCTGTCAGAAGATTTCAGACAACTGAGAGATGGTATGTCGTCATCTGTGACTGTAAGTGCTTTCTGCTTCCTTGCTACTTTTCTTACTGGCATTATTTTACTTTTATCTCTGCTATATATGTTGGTCATGTGAAAGACTGAACAGGCTGGAGATCTTTTCCCTAGGAAGAAGGCTGACCTGATAGAGGTCTTTTAAAACTATGATGGTCCTTGTTAGGGTAAACGTAAAGTAAATGTTTCCATTGTGGGGGCATGCAAAACTAGAGGCTACAATTAGAAGATAGTCACCAATAAATCCAGTAAGGAATTCAGGAGAGTGGTGAGCAAGGATCCCTGTAAGCTGCATGGCTGCGCAGTGACCCAAAAGTCCTGCACAGGCCACGCACAAGTTGGCCCGTTTAAGTTACTGCGTGTCTGTAGCCAGGCAAAATAATTTAAAGAGGCCTTGCACTTAAATAAATCACCCACGCACTCCAAAAAGAATTAAAGGGAATGTTGTTGGTGGGAATGTGGAACTCATTACCACATGGAATGATTGTGGTGAATAGCATAGATGTATTTAAGGAGAAATTAGGAAGTGCTTAAGGCAGAAAAGAATAGAAGGATCTGCAGACAGGGTGAAATGACATAGGGAGGTGGGTTTTTTGGGCAGGTGTACTTCTCAGGCTGTAATCGCACTCTTTCCCCCAATAAAGGTGATACATTAATGGCAGTTTCCATTATAAATGTGGACATGGGAATTTATCTTTGAAATGCAAACTTTAAGGCAGAAAGGATGATTTTAAAATGGGAGCGATATAATGACTGCAAATCCTGGTCTGTTTATGTCATACCCTCTAACCCCCACTTCCTCTAAAGACTACATTTCGTACACACTTAACTCCTCATGTGCAACGACACAGGAGGTTGACTTGAAATAGAAGTCGTGCTTAAAATTCGCACTTCCTGTGAATGTTGCACACTTGCTGTCTCACTTTATTGAGTGGCTCAATGTAAAGGAGCAGTTGGCCAGAATTGAAGAGACAGAAAATAAATGAACCAAAGGCACATAAAATGCCTAGAAAAATCAATGGCCCTGATGTTCCAGACTTCCACCATCCTTTGTGTGAAGAGGTTCTTCCTGCCATCACCTTTGAAAGTCCTCTCTAATTTTAAGGTTATGCCACCTTGTTTGTTTCAGGTCAGATTGGAAAAAAAAAATCAAAGAAAATTCCACATGAACTCGAGATGTACCCGAAAAGGAAATTACTCTTTGTGTGGCCTCGGGGTGTGCCTGATCTGAGCAAATAGATCTTGTGACCTTAGTGGCAGAATCAGACATTTCACTTCACAAGGCATTATGCTCTCGACCTTTTAAACAAAAATAAGAGCAATGCCTTGGGAAATTCGCTGGTATCTTTTATTTTTTGTTTATACAGATGCTATTGGAGCTGCTGTGATTTTTAGGTATTTTCTATTTTAATCAGTCTTGATTAGTCTCTTGTAGTTTCCTTCTTTCCCACCAGATGGTGATCTCAGCCGGTGAAACCAGCAATCCCCTCAAGTCACCGTACCAAACCAATGCGGATTATTAGGGCTGGTTGAATAATGCTCCACAGAGCTAGTAATAGGCGCCAATCGTGACATTGCTTTCGCCTGATCCATGATGCACCATATTGCCCAGCAGGCATTCGTGCTGGCACAGATGAGTTCGCACACCAGGCATGCACCTTGCCTATATAAAATGGGCATGTAGGGTAATCCTGGGCCTGGCCTACTGAAGTGTGTTTCCAGAAGGGAGATTGTTGCCAAGTTTTCATGCTTATTAGATTTTTCTGCAAATAGGTTTTTTTTTGCTGTTTCTTCTATCTCAATTTTTGCATTTCTGTGGGGGTTTTTTCTGGCAGTATTTTCCTTTATTCTTTCTTGCTGCTGGCATTTAAAAGACACCATACAAAGTGCTGTAGTTTGACATTTTGGGGGTTCTGGCATAATGTATGCTAAAAAGGAGTTCATGAGAGACAATAGATGTGGGTACAATGGCCACCTGAATAGTTCTGGTCAGACCCATAACTACCCCAGTGCCCACATTTATAGGCCCTCTACTCTTACCCCTGCAGATATCAGAAGAGATCTGTTTTCGCCACCTCCCTTCAAAAGAGAGGCTATTTCAGTTTTTAAAATCATTTATTCTTGGGATGTGAAAGTCATTGGCAAGGCCAGTATTTATTCCTCATCCCTAATTGCTTTTTGAGAAGGTGATGGTGAGCTGCCTTCTTGGACTGCTGCAGTCCATCTGCTGCGGGACAAATTGTATACAGCATTCACAAGAGTGACAGGTTACCACAGCATTAAGCTTTCTTGCTACTAAATCATCCAAGCCACCCCATGGGGACACACAACCTGCAGAACACATGGCTATCACACCTAAAGCTTTGATTGGTGCGACAAACTTTGGCTAGTCCAACCATCTGAGCTGGAAACATCCACATCGCATCTTGGACCAGCTTAATGCTGAATTTGCCTCTCTCGCAAAATCAGGCTAAAGTGCACACATAAGGAATGCATTGTTTTGTCTCTTTCTGAAGCACATATGTTTGCAGAAAAGTTCAATCAGTCTAAGTTCTATCAGTCTGAACTCGGTTCCTAGTTGGCACAGGCCGTGTTTGGTATTAATTGGTAATTTCACACAAAGAGGCCACAGATTATATGGGAACTAGAAAAAAGTTAATGTTTGTACCAGCCCTGGTGTGTTTGATGGGGACAGTATAGAGGGATAGAAACAAGAAATGCTGGAAACACTCAGCAGGTCTGGCAGCATCTGTGGAGAGAGAAGCAGAGTTAACGTTTCAGCTCAGTGACCCTTCTTCAGAACTGGCAAATATTAGAAATGTAAAAGGTTATAAGCAAGTAAAGCGGGGGTGGGGCAAGAGATAACAAAGGAGGTGGTGTAAATAGGACAAGGTCACAGAATAGCTGACAAGAAGGTCATGGAGCAAAGGCAAACAATATGTTAATGGTGTGTTGAAAGACAAAGCATTAGTACAGATAGGGTGTTAATGGAGTGAAAATTGAACAGCAGCAAGTACAAACATGAAAAAAACCAGTGGGTAAGCAAACTGAACAAACTAACATGAAATAAAATAAACACCAAAAAAAAAAGAAAAAAATAACTAAAAATAAAAGTAAACTGGGGGGCCCGTCATACTCTGAAATTATTGAACTCGATGTTCAGTCTGGCAGGCTGTCGTGTGCCTAATCGGTAAATGAGATGCTGTTCCTCGAGCTTGCGTTGATGTTCACTGGAACACTGCAGCAATCCCAGGACAGAGATGTGAGCATGAGAGCAGGGGGGAGTGTTGAAATGGCAAGCAACCGGAAGCTCGGGGTTCTGCTCGCGGACTGAGTGGAGGTGTTCCGCAGTCTGCGCCCAGTCTGCGTTTGGTCTCCCCAATGTAGAGGAGACCACATTGTGAGCAGCAAATACAGTATACTACATTGAAATAAGTACAAGTAAATCGCTGCTTCACCTGAAAGGAGTGTTTGGGGCCTGGGATAGTGAGGAGAGAGGAGGTAAATGGGCAGGTATTGCACCTCCTGCGATTGCAGGGGAAGGCGCCATGGGAAGGGGACGAGGTGGTGGGGGTAATGGAGGAGTGGACTAGGGTGTCGCGGAGGGAACGATCCCTTCGGAATGCTGACGGGAAGGGAGGGGAAGATGCGTTTGGTAGTGGCATCACGCTGGAGGTGGCGGAAATGGCGGAGGATGATCCTTTGGATATGGAGGCTGATGGGGTGACAAGTGAGGGTAGAGGTGCGGGAAATGGGCCGGCATTGTCAACCACAGTGGGGGGGTGGAATCATCGGTTGAGGGATAAGGAAGACATATCAGAAGCGCTGTCATGGAAGGTAGCATCATCAGAGCAGATGGAGAAACTGGGAGAATGGAGTGGAGTCCTTTCAGGAGGCAGGGTGTGAAGAAGTGTAGTCGAGGTAGCTGTGAGAGTCAGTGGGCTTATAATGGATATGAGTAAACAGCCTATCACCAGTGCAGAGGGAGCTTTACGCTGTATCTAACCCCGTGCTGTACCTGTCCTGGGACTGTTTGATAGGACAGTGTAGAGGGAGCTTTACTCTGTATCTAACCCTGTTTTTAAAAAAAAAAAATATTTTGTATCGAGGGGGCCTTTATTCCTCAGGCCCCCTTTATATACATATTTTTAAAATAACTTTATTAAAAACAGATAAACCAAAAACTCATTAAAATGCCATTCTCGGCATCGACGAAACACTCCAGTCCCTGCGGTGCCCACCGGTTGCGGAAGGCCTCAAGCGTACTGGCAGACACCGCATGCTCCTTCTCCAGGGACACCCGGGCGCGAATGTAACCACGGAAGAAGGGCAGGCAATCAGGGTGGACAGACCCCCCGACAGCCCGCAGCCTGGACCTGTGAATTGCCACCTTGTCCAGGCCCAGGAACAGACAGACGAGGAGATCCTCCTCCCGGCCCACGCCCCTCCTCACCGGGTGCCCAAAGATCAGGAGCGTGGGACTGAAGTGCAGCCAGAACTTTAGGAGCAGCCCCTTCAAATACTCAGAGGAGCTGCAACCTCGCACACTCCATATATACATGGAACACTGACTTGTCTAGGCCGCAGAAAATACAGGCAGCCTGGGAGTCCGTGAACCTACTTAAAAGTCTATTTCACGGGACTGCCCTGTGCAACACCCTCCACCCCAGGTCCCCGTTGTAAAGGGGGAGGACTCCCGCATAGGGAGACCTCCATTGGGGTTTCCCCTCGCCGCCAGATGGCAACGCAGATCGCGGGCGAGGAAGTGGAGAGTGTGCAGGAGCAGCCCGTACAGGAAACCCCTCCGTGCCGATTGGAATGGCACGGAGGGCATTTCCAAGAGGCGGCTCGGTTTGTGCGGGACCGGCCCCCGAGGAGGGTATCGGGACCTGGGTCCGATGAGCAGTTCTGGCCGAGCGGGAGTCAGCTTGGCCGGGAGCGCGCTGCGCTGCCGAGCCTCACGGCTCCCGAGCCCCCTCACCACCCGCAGTGAGGGGCATCCCGGGGGCTTTGGCTACTCCTCCACCCGCTGGTCCGTCCCTGGTGTTTGCTGCCAGGACAGCTGAGGCGCTCTCCGCCGGCAGGGGAGCGCCCTGACTGGAGGCAACCATGTTCCAGACTCTGAATAGATCCCGGTAAAAGACAGGCAACTCCCTCAGAGGCGCGGCGAACTGACCTCTGCCGGGAGCTGTGTGTCGTCTTGAAGGCAGTGACACTGGCGGAAAAAATACATCGCCAGTGCACACCATCTGGGAGGGCGCTCGACGTACAGGTATCTCTGCAGGGTCCGAAGGCAGAGAGTCGCAGCCTGGGTGCGGACGCACACCAGCGACTGGCCGCCCTCCTCAATCGGGAGACTCAGGACCATGGCAGAGACCCAGTGTTTCCTCTTGCCCCAGAAGAAATCGACGAGTTTCTTCTGGATCTTGGTGGCGAAGCCAGGGGGCGGGGCCAAAGTGACCAACTGGTACCACAGCATGGAGGCCACCAGTTGGTTTATGACCAGTGCTCGGCCCCTGTAGGAAAGCACCTGGAGCAGTCCTGTCTAGCGCCCCAGCCGAGTGGTGACTTTCGCCTCCAACTCCTGCCAGTTTGCCGGCCAGGCTTCCTCAGCGGGGCTAAGGTGGACTCCCAGATGGAGGTGGTACTCCACGCATAAGGTGTCAACTCCTCCGGCAGGGAGTCCACCCGCCACTGACCCACCAGGGGTCCGGAACATTTCTCCCAATTGATCCTTGCGGAAGATGCAGTCGCGCATCCTCCGCAAGTCAACGGGATCTGTAACCGCGAGGAGCACGTTGTCGGCGTAAGCTGAGAGGATGACCCGCATGGCCGGCTCGTGCAGAGTTAATCCCGTCAACCTGCGAAGCAGGCACAGGAATGGCTCCACGCAGATGGCGTACAATTGGCCGGACAAGGGGCATTCCTGACGCACTCCTCTCCCAAAACAAAGGGGCGCCGTCAAGGACCCGTTAACCTTGACTAGACACTCTGCGGCGGCGTATAAAAGTCGGACCCGGGCCACAAAATGCGGCCCGCGTCTGAAAGCACACAGAGCCCCAAAAAGGCATTCGTGATCCAACCTGTCGAATGCCTTCTCCTGATCGAGGGGGAGAAAGGCGACCGACTGACCAGTCCTCTGGGAAAGATGGATCAGGTCCCGGACCAGGTGGATGTTGTCCTGGATGGACCGGCCCAGGACTGTGTAGGATTGGTCGGGGTGGGTCATGTGGGCCAGCACGGAGCCCAGGAGGGTAGACATAGCCCGGGCAAAGATCTTATAATCCGTGCTGAGGAGGGAGACCGGACGCCAGTTTTTAAGCAGGTGAAGATCGCCCCTCTTCGGCAGCAGGACGATGACCGCCCTGCGCCACGAGAGGGGCATCTCCCCGGTCGCCAGGCTTTCCCCCAGGACTTCCCAGAACGTCCTGAGGAACTTCACGGTCAACCCATCCAGCCCTGGGGATTTGCTCCTCGAGAGCTGGTGGAGTGCGCCAGTCAGCTCTGCCAGCATGAGCAGAGTCTCCAATCCTTCAGCGCCCTCTGGGCTGACTTGCGGCAGGTCCTCCCACAAACTCCGCATGCGTCCTCGCTGGACGGGTCCAGAGAGAACAACGCACTGTAATAAGTACGGACTAGGAGGCCCATTCCCTCCGGATCCGTGATGGTGGATCTGTCGTCGGCCAGCAGTTCGACGAACTGCTTACAGACTCACTGCCATTTTTCTAGCGAGTAGAAGGGTGAGGCGCGGTCCAAATCTTCAAGGATCTGGATCCGCGACCTCGCGTATGTGCCTCGGGACCCAATGAGCTTCAGGTCCCTCAGCGCGCCCTTCTCTTTGTACGCCTGCCACAGGGCCGGGTCCGCGACGGCATGACCGAGGCAGGACTCCAAGTCGAGCACTTCCCTCTCTAGGCGCCCGATCTCGGTTTCCCGCCTCTTGGTCAACCCCTTCGCGTATTCTTGACAGAAGACGCGGATGTGAGTCTTGCCCACATCCCACCATAGCCTCAAGGATGGGAAGCCCCCCTGCTTCCTTCTCCAGTCGGTCCAGAATCGACGGAACGAGTCCCGGAATCGCTCATCCTCCAGCAGCTGGTTGTTAAAGTGCCAGTACGCGGACCCCGCCCGCGTGCGGAGCGGAGTGAACTCCACCCACACCAGGTGGTGATCCGAGCAAGGCACCAGCCGCATGGAGGCCGCCGAGACGCGAGAGAAGCAAGCCTGTGAAAAGTAGAGGTGGTCGATTCGGGACCCTCTTTCTCCAGACCTCCACGTGAAGGCACTGGAGTCGGGTTGGAGATTCCGCCAAGTTGAGGGAGCTGATCAGTTCCCTCAACTTCTCCACCGACGCTTGGCCACGCTGGGGACCGGAGCGATCCCCCACCTCGAGGGTACAGTTAAAATCCCCCCCTGAGGATGTTGCACTCGCCGCTATCGATGGAGCTCAAGGGAGCAGACACTTCTTCAAAGAAGCGCACTTGCAACACGTCGGGCCTGGGCGCGTACACGTTCACAAAGTGGAGTGGCAAGCTACCCAGGCCAACGGCGAGGTGGAGCAAGCGGCCCGGCACGAGCTGTTTGACCCCAAGATCTCCGGCTGAAAGGTCGGGGCCAACAAGATAGCCACCCCACTAGAAATAGGGGTGCAGTGACTCATGTAGACCCCACCCTGCCACTCCAGGAACCAGGTGGCTTCGTCTCCCGAAACGGTGTGGGTTTCCTGCAGAAAGCTCACCGCATATCTTGCTTCCCTGAGGACTGAGAGATTGTGAAATCTGCGGTGATACCCCTGTTGCCGTTGATGTTGAGGCTAGCTATGGTTATCTTCATGTCAAAGGTACTTAAAACCCTTCACCAACACCTCACTGTGAGGAGGGAGTGGAAGTGCACCTGGCCCTCCACTGCCCCAGCAACCCATTGAGGAACACATTAAACCGGCGCCTCTCAACCAGTTTCATGCCCGTACCCTTGCCCGCTTTCTTGAGGGTGGCATGGACGGACTGGATGATCAGCACCAGACTCGACCAACGGCCGAGGGCCAGCTGAACTTTATCGCGGCAACCCCTGCAAACCACGAGGAAATCCCGGAGTTCTGCCGTGGGGATGAGAGGAGACTCGGTGGGAGGCACGAGGGACTCCACCACCTCACTGGCGATGGAATCAAGGTCGTCCTCTGTGCCCCACACCAAGTCTCCGTCCTCCTCCGGGTCGTCACCGCCAGCGGCCGACACGCCCACTACACACTGTGGGGCGGATGTCCCGGCCGTGCCAGCTGGTCCCACCTCCGTCACGATCCCACCCCCAGGATCGATGGCGGAGGAGTCCTTTCTGGGTTCTAGGATGGAACTGGAGCCTGTGGGCGCCAGCGGTTCAGGACCTCCCTCCACCTCCGTCCCCAGGCCAATGAGTGGTCCAGGGGAGATGGAGGTTCCCGACACCGGAAATCCATCCGGAGCCGAGACCGGAGGCAGGGAGAGGAGGCCATCTTCCACTCCGCCAGCACCCACAGACCCTGCATTTTCAATTGTAATCGGGTTGGCTGTCCCTTGGTTGTGAGTGGATTCTGGCTGGGAGGGCTGACCCCTCTGGGCCTCCCCTTCCCCTCCACTCAGGGCACCCGACCCTGTGGCAGAATGGGAGGCGTCCCCAGGCTCCCCCACCACAAGCAGGGCTCCACTGGCTTGCCCTGGAAGGGCTACATGTACAGGTGTCTTCCCCCTCCTCTCCATCCTGAGGGGTAGGGAGCTGTTGATCAGGCTTTGCAGCCTTGATGGTGGTGGTGGTGGCAGGGGGAACCGAAACAGGAGACAGCTCCCCTCCAACAGATGGACCCTGCACCTCAAGGCCCCTTGTAACCTCTGTGGAGGGGTGCCTTCTCCTCTTTTTCCCACTAGGGCGTGGAGGCTCAGAGACCTCCATGTCATTAGAGGCCTCTGCCTCCGCACCCTCTTTTTTTTTTAGCTACCCTGGGCCTGAGCCCAGCCCTGGGACAGATGGATTCCGTGGGAATGGGCCTTGGGCTGAGCTCAGGCTCGGGCCTCAGGAACTGACTGAGCGGTATCTGCACGATGTGTGGGGGAAGTGGGAGGAGGTGCATTGGTGCCACCCTGGGCAGCTGAGGTGGAGTTGGCGGCCGGGAGGTTGGGGCAGTTCTTATGAACGTGCCCCACCCCCTTGCAGGCCTGGGAGCGCGCCCCGTCCGAGGTCCAGAAGACGCGATAGGCCATACCCTGGAATTCCACATTAAATTGGCCCTCCGAGACCACCTCCCGCGCCAGCTGCATAAATAGCTGGCGGCGGAAGGAGTACACATGCCGGAGGCTGCTTTCCTGAAGACCGAGCGGGATTGGGGTGATCCCCGACCTCACCTCCCCCCAGATGGTGCAGGTGGGGGAGGAGGAGCTCACTGGGAATGAAGGGCGGGGACATTGGACAACATTATCCGCTGCGCAGTGGCCCCCAGAGAGTCCACCGGCATGAACGTTCCCCCCCACAGTGATCCCTTTACTCAGGGCCTGCGACACCGCCCGCACGGTCTTCAGAAAAAACAGTCTTCCCGTACATCTTTGAGGCTGCAACAATGGCCGAGGGGCCGACAACCTCAGCTATTGCCTTCACGCAGGCCTCAATGTTGGGGTGGGGATAGCTCTTCACTCCATGCATGGATGTTAGCAATTTGAAGGGTGACGGGGCCACGTGGGCAGCCACAGAGGCTGCAGCTGCATAGATAGTAGAGGGCCCCGCCACCGGTGATTTCGGGCTTGCCATGGGTCTAAGAGCTAAACCCACCCCATATTGTAGGCTTGTAATTCCAAAAAAAACTTGAAAGATTCACAAACAAACTAACAAACAAAGAACAGGTTAGGGAAGAGGCTGAGGGAATAGAGGAGAGGGAAAGACAGGCTGTGAGGGATGACTTGCTCTCAGGAGGTGTTGCACACAGCACAGTTAAAACAGTCTCTGCCAGCACATTTGGTCTTCTGGTTGGGGGAGGCATCTTCACCTGGGTCAGCTGAAGCTGCCCAGGTACTATTTATCCCCTTCTGTCTATTTTGCCAGGCAACTTCAGCTGACCCAGGCTGGGCAATTGGGGTGGGGAGGGAGCTTCCTTGTGTACTCAATGCAATTGTACAGCCCCCACCCCTTATTGTTCCGGCCTCTTCCACCTTCACAACAGTCCAAATGAAGTTAAAGTCTGGTGCTTGACACCCGCCTCAAAATACAGCCTTATTCCAAAGTCTTTCCTCTGCAGCAAAAGTTGTTGAAAGGTTTTTGCAGTTCCCTCCTCAGCACTCCCTCTCCAGCAGCGCTATCAGCTGCACCTCATTGAGGCACTCAGGATTCCCAATCACAGAGCAGCCAACCCCATTTTAAAATTTTTTAAATTTCCAATCACAGAGGAGCCAATCACCGTACTGTACCTGTCCTGGGAGTGTTTGATGGGGGACAGTGTAGCGGGAGCTTTACTCTGTATCTAACCCCGGTGCTGTACCTATCCTGAGAGTGTTTGATGGGGACAGTGTAGAGGGAGCTTTACTCTGTATCTAACCCCGTACTGTACCTGTCCTGGGAGTGTTTGATGGGGGACAGTGTAGAGGGAGCTTTACTCCGTATCTAACCCCGTACTGTACCTGTCCTGGGAGTGTTTGATGGGGACAGTGCAGAGGGAGCTTTACTCCGTATCTAACCCCGTACTGTACCTGTCCTGGGAGTGTTTGATGGGGACAGTATAGAGGGAGCTTTACTCTGTATCTAACCCCGTACTGTACCTGTCCTGGGAGTGTTTGATGGGGACAGTGTAGAGGGAGCTTTACTCTGTATCTAACTGGAGCTGTACCCACCCTGGGCATGCTTGAAATTGACTCCTTCATTCCCTGGCATTAACATCACACACCCTGATGAGAACAAAGTTCTCACAAAAAAAAAAAATAATTTGTAATGTAAGCTATACTATCAAACAATAAACTGAGCCTGGATGGTTTGATTCTTATTGACATTTCTTTTGTGTACTTAATGGTAGATCACTAATGGGCATGGAATAATTTTTTTTTAATTCACTGAAGATTGAGAATGTTCTTATCCTTCAGAGTTAGATCTGTAACTGGGAACCTTAAGTGGTATTTTGATGATTGAGATGCTTTTAATCCTGGGTGTGATGTTTTTGCATTTTTCCCTAGGTTACCGAAGCATCAGAACCCGTAAATGGGACAAACACAGCAACAGAATCAAAAAGGGACCACAGTCCCGTCAATAAGACACCGCAATCATCTCCACACCCTGAGTCTCTCAGCACCTTGCTCAGCAAGTCGCAGGATGCAGCTACGGTACAGCTAGAAGGTGTTTTGTGTCGTAAACACGAATGGGAGTCACAAAACAAAAAAGCCTCTAGCAGGTAAGAGGCTAGTCACAGCAAAATCACATCACATGTGCAAACACTTGTACCTTGTCACTGTTATACAACAGACTCACCAGGAGTGATCAGGGAGAGAAATCAAAAATAAGTGAGCAACAAATTTCCTCTGCTTTCCTTCCTCACTCTGTGGTATTCACAGAATATTCATGTCATACTTCGTGTACCTGCAACTTCTCATGATATTGATATACTGTGGCTTGTCACTCTGTGTCGCACTCTGATCTATCACAGACATTGCAACACACTGAACCATGTCCTCTCATTCACTGACATTCTGAGATACCACAACCTTTCACCACCTATGGCATTATGAAGTATCACAGCCCCTCAAATGAATTAATGTACCACACCCTCTATTGTAATAGCTTTTTCAACAGTAATGCACATAAGATATCCCAGTCTGTAACACATCATACACTACAGTCAACTTTTTTAATGGCTCATTTGTGTTTATTTATATATAGATATATATATATATATATATATATATATATATCTACATATATATTATTTCTATATGTATATGTGTATAATATATTATATATATTTTCTTTTGGGCCTCCTTATCTCGAGAGACAATGGATACGCGCCTGGAGGTGGTCAGTGGTTTGTGAAGCAGCGCCTGGAGTGGCTCTAAAGGCCAATTCTGGAGTGACAGGCTCTTCCACATAATATAATATATTATACACATATACATATAGAAATAATATATATGTAGATAGATATATATATATATGTTTATATGTGTGTGTAATTACCTACCTGGATTCTCACATAACACATACGTACAGTCACCTATTAGACATCTACACAGACTCTTACCTACCCACCCCCATTCTTCTCCCGTCACACAATGTTACTTGGGTGTCAAGTACCCACATGGAATCTCCCTCCCTCTCCAATGCAAATATCTGTACTATATAGATGATGTCGAGATATCCTGTAGGCATATCGTTACCTATGAGCTAGCGCAGGCAGGCACTACTCTAACTTTATTTACAATGCACTTCTGCATATGAACCACTTGTCCTAACTGCTGGGCCGCTCTACCTGCAGGTCATGGCAGAATGTGTACTGCGTACTGAGGAACAAGAGTCTTGGTTTCTATAAAGATTCCAAGAATGCCGTTAGTGGCATCCCATACCATGGAGAGGTTCCGGTCAGCCTGACAGACGCCAAGTGTGAGGTGGCACATGATTATAAGAAGAGAAAATATGTCTTCAAACTTAGGTAAGGTTCATCATGTTCAGTTACGCCATTTTCTTTTATGATGGATGATATTTGAGGAGCTGACTAGCCTTCCTCAGTTGTAGAACAGATTGATTTAGCACAGAAGGAGTCTGTTTGGCCCATCTTGCCTAAGCTGGCTCTTTGTAAGAACAGTCTAATTAATCCTACTCCCCTGCTTTTTCCCCAAAGCCCCACAAATTTTTCCTCTTCAAGCACTTATTCAATTTCCTTTTCAAGTTTATTATTGAATCTGTTTCCATTGTGCTTCGTTTAAAAAAAAAACCTCCTCATATTGCCTCTGGTTCTTTCGTCAGCTACTTTAAATCAGTGCCCTCTGGTTACTGACCCTTCTGTCACAGGAAACGCTTTCTTATTTACCCAGCCAAAACCCTTCATTATTTTGAGCACCTCTGTTAAATCTCCTCTTCACCTTTTGTTCTAAGGAGAACAGCCACGGCTTCTCTGGTCTGACAACATAACACGAAGTGCATTCCTGGTATTATTTGGTAAATCTTCTCTGCACCCTCTCTCAGATCTTGACATTTCTAATGTATGCTGTCCAGAATTGGACGCAGTACTGCAGCTGGAACTTAGCCAGTGATTTATAAAGGTTGTATTATGTTACAAAATGGGAAAGTGTTATCGGGAAAAAGAATCACCAAAAAAGTAATGAGAAAAGCCTTCTATGCTCACTGGGCTGCCCTCCATATTAAACTCCAAACATACTGAAAGAAGAAGACGTCAGCCATAATCTGACAAAGCTTTATTCAAGGGGTGAAAGCTTTGATTGAATTGTACCGAATCATGATATGGTTGCTGTTTATGCTACAATAATTGCTCAGTAAATTCAATTTTTGATTACAGACTCAGCGAAGGGAAGGAGTTTCTGTTCCAGGCCAAGGACGAGGTAAGTGTCAGCTGTTTGCGGTTTGATGAAAATGGTGGCAATGACTTAACCCTGACCCTACTGAATGCACAAGGAATACAGCAGTTAGACAGCAGAGAACCACGCATGTTTAACCCTTATATTCAACTGGATGTACAAGTACTATGCAGTGACACAGCATCAAAGATGAAGATTTGTTAACCCTTTGCCTCAGGGACTTGGGCAGGGTGGCGGATGGTGGTGTAGTAGATCAGCCTCTGGATCCTGGGTTCAAATCCAGGCAAAACTGAAGCAAGGAAAGTTTCTTGAGGACTTTGTAGGTTGGGATTTTATATGAAATGAGCTTTGGATGGAATCAGTAAAGTTCCTCGTGAGTATGGGCAAAGCTGACCATATCCAGTATTATTTGACTTGTAGCACTCTGGCTGGGTGAGATGGGAAATGTCATACTGATACATGAAGAGGTGCTCACCTGAGGTTCAGGCTGAGGTCTGTTGTTGGGACAGAGCAAAGATATCTTTATTCTGCATTTAACTCTGCTGTACCTGACCTTGGGAGTGTTTCAGGTTGACATTGATGTCTGATGTGATCGAAAGTGATGAGGCTGTTGTACTATTTAAAGGGGAAGGGTATTCTACAAAACTGTCACATTATTCTATATGTTATGGATGCTGATGCTGTGCATTTGGCATTCCTCAGCATTCCCTAGTTCTGTGATTCATGTTTAGAATGAATCTGTTCTCCTGTGTCCTGCTGAATAGGGACTGTTGCCATTGGTTTCAATTCCTGGCCACACAGTCTGTTGCAGCAGCTAAGTTGGTAACTGCATTTCCTGTTCCTTGCACTAAGGCGTACAGACCTGGACGGTGTATGGTAAATTCTCAATCTGCGCTAAATTAGCTGATCTCAACCAAAATAGGATTTGGGGCACAACAATTGGCTCAGTGCCCTTGGGCTAGAAATGGAATGAATCAGTTGAGGTTGCTGTTCCTGATCACTATCCAGTGATTCCTGCTGTGAAGTACAAGTGAATGATGGTAGGATAGAAACAGTGGTGAGCCTCATGGTCAAATACCCTGCTGGCATTCAGAGTCTATCCTGACATTTAGACAGATTGTCTAAGCTAACAGTGGGTGACTAATGCACATGTAATTGTATTCGAACAAGAGAGGGGGCAACAGTGAATCAGAGTAGGTGGAAATAGATTGTTTATACTAACCTGGATATGTTTTGCAGACTGAAATGAACAGCTGGATCGATGGGATCTCCATGTCAATCTCCAGTAGCTCCACCAATCAAGAGGACCGCTATCCTGTCAATCCCCAGGGCCTCACGCGCGCAATGACAATGCCCCCCATATCTCCCAACAGCGGTGAGACGGTCACCCTGCGGCGGGACAAAGATGGAAAGGAGAAAGACAGAGAGAAGAGGTTCAGCTTCTTCAAGAAAAAATAGAAAATGATTCAAAAGCTGGAGGATTTTTAAAAAATGTCCAAAGTCACCACACGTTCCACACTTCGCACGTCATTCCAGTCGATTCCAGCTTGTTTTTCCGAATGACTCTGTGCCTGACATTCCCGGGGCATGGGAGGGGGCAATTCAAAAAAATGAAACAAAGTCAGTTTTATCAATGGGGAAAACAAAATACCAACACTTCAGGAATGGTTAGTGGGACATTTCTAAAGAACCGATTCAAGAATCACGAGATGTCACTCTCGATTATTTTTAGGTAGTCGAGAGAGAGAGAGAGAGAGAGAAACCACCACAGACGTATAATAGTCATGCTTTTACCAGCACCGAAGTATAAATTCTATTGGCTGAGCTGAGTATGTTGGGTGCCTGGTTGTCTTTTCCAGTGGTTCGAAATGTGATAAGTTGGCTCTGTGGGCTTTTCACTGTTGAAAGACTAATGGGCCCCCAGGCAGAAACTTGCTATTAACTTGTCTCTTTTCCCAGCTCAGCCAAGCAGAGTAGTTGCTGTCAATCTGAACAGCTGCAAAATGCGACAAAGTTGGAAATATGTATTTCACGAACAGCCAGCAGTCAGTCAGTCACATCCTATCCCACTTGGTGCCATTTCATTTTCTCCCTCCTATCATCCCTCTCCCCCACACCCACACCTCCCTTCCCCCCACTTAACCAGTGAGTGCGGAGTGGGGACACAAACTGTTAAATAATGTCTAAAGGGGGTAAATACAACATTAAAATATTTGTGTATTTATTGAAAACCAAGGATGCTTCAAAGATGCAGGGGGGGTGTAGGCGAGAACAGCAGACCTGATTTTGTCCATGTTAAATAGTTAGATAGCATTAGTCAGCCACTCGTCCCTCATAGTCATCCTGCAAAGTTAACATGATGAACCATTTAAAAAAAAAATCTGCTGTTGATGTGCATCCAACTTGCCAAACTTTCTTTCTCTCTCGCAGGCTTGTGCTGTACCAGGTGTTGAAATGGATTATTGTTTTAAAGGAAAGCACACATAGACCATGTCAAAACATTCTATTTACCTAAGTGGTTGTAGTGAAAATTGTAGATTAATTCAATGTGGGTTTTTTCTTATTAATAGCTTTAACGTTTTATTTTCAATATAAGCACCTCCCCTCAACCTTCACAGCCAAAGGGCCATTGGCAAAAGCGGCAGCCACTGAGCGCTGACTAAAACTGGACGAAATCTCCATAGCCTGGTGTAGATCACATTGCAGAATGTGCTGCTGGAGGTGTTGGAGTGTACACTAATGGTTGCTCTTGTATTCCTGTTAAGAGACAGGCCGGCCTCCCCTCCCCAGAGGATTTCCATTCACTCGTCTCCGTTTTGAACATTTTAACATTAGGTTGAAACCTTGCGTTATTTTCCATTAAAAAGTTTTAATTTCGTCTTTAGTCCCGTTAACTCTTGTTTCTTTTTTGTGCTGCAATGCCTCCAGTGCTGCCTCGTTGCACCAGCTGGAGCCGACTGTACTAAGCTATGAATTACCTAGTGCCTCTCATGCTTAAGAAACATCCCACCAAGCTTGACGGGAGGAACGGTAGGCAGCAGCAGGAGGTAGGAGAGACGTTAGGAGAGGTTAGTGAATGGTCGAACAGGTACATGATGAGAAGGCTTTTGAAGGAGGAAAAAGGTAGGAAGAAGGGCTTTATGGTAAGCTATTGCTACTGGTGTAACTTACTGTTGATAAAATCGGAGATCCATTTGAGTTGAGTTACGAAAGTGTGTTTAAATATATGCTGGGACTTTATTATAGTAAATTTCCCGTGGTGTGACTTGAAATACGGAACCTGGGTGAAGATAGAAACTGAAAGACTTGAAGTTGAAGGATGCACAAGTCGATCTGATATTAAAAATCAGTCATGGGAACTTTAAAAGGTTCCAAAAATTGAAAAGTTACAGCAACCTCCAAGGGAGCAAGGAGGAAATTTTTAGGTTTGAATGCTGGAAGACAGGAGTTCCTTCTGGATAGAGACCTCAATTGTGACAGGCCAGCGTTGACACACAACGTTAGTGAAAAATTGTGACAAGTTAAATCTTTTGAACCGGTAATGCCAGCAAGTGTTCGATTTTGAACATATTATAGATAAATAACAAAGTGCAATTTTTTTTTTTAAAAGAGTTGACACAAAAATTCCATTTGAAATATTTTTAAAGCTAAAGTTTGCTAGCATATTCTGGGCTGTGCAGTCTTGCACCAAGATACCTGCAGAACACAAACTCGGGAGAATTGGTAGAAACGGACCTCGTGGTTAGCGGGGAAGTAGGAGACCGACTGCAGCCTCAAGGCACTGTAGCTGCAGCAGTCACATGGCTACGAGCAGATGTTCTCTTATGTTTGCCGCTGTTCCCCTGATCGTGATTCCAATGGACATGTTGCCACATAGTTGCCGGCGGGTACAGACTTTGTTATGTAAAACAAACCTTTTGGTTTAGGAAAGGGTTGACTGGATTCTGACTTTAATTTGAAAAAAGGAAGCGGCGGCTAAATAGTCTGCAGTCACTGACCTTATTTAATGTATTGGTACAAATGCAGGATGCGGTAAGTTATGCCGAGTCTAATACACTTCCATGTGTGATATGCTGCTTGTGCAATACTCTTGATTCATCCTCTCAAATTGTTCTCATTCACCAGTGACAGGCAACCAGTACCTCTTCCTAAGCAGCTCATAATGCAAGTTTGGACAAGCACACTGTTGAATTGTATGGCTAGGTGTTTTACACAGTTTATGTGGGCACTGCAATTTTCACACTCTTACCATTCTACTGTAACAAAATCCTTGATGACTTTGGTCTCATGAAACAGGGAATTCAGAGGGGAAAGCAGGAAATCCTTTGGGGGAAATTATGAGAAGCAAGTACATCCCTGAAGGATGCAAGAGAAAGGCACATCAGTTTCAAGTCTTTGTAACAAATGATTTTAAAGTACTGTTCCTCAGTCCCAAGCGTTTACCCATTACTTTCCAAAAGGAACCATCTCAAAATGGTTAACTCAGTGCCAATGTGAGGTACCAAAGGTTTACAGACTTGGTCTACCCTGTGCCATTGTCCTCTTGGGCTAACCAAACCCATTTTACTGATCTTGCAAATCAGACTGTTCTTTACGCCACTCTGCCAACACAAAGGCTCAGCCATTGCATTAATGATGTAAATTAACTTTTAGGTTGCCCTGTCTGAGCAGCTAGCACTTGAAATTTGTTAGTGCAAGAGAAGTCTTTCCTCTTGTTTAAATCATTTTTCCTTTAGAAAATAAAGTTTAAAAATGTTTTAGTGCTTTGGTTTTGCATTTGACTGTATTTTCAACATGGAAAATGGAGTAGCAATATGGAAACATGAAAAGAGCAGTCATAGCGATTAGGGCTTCTATGGGTTGAGCAGCTTTGCATAGCATTGACTTATCAAAATTCAGCATTTCCTTTGCAAGTGAGGAACTTGAAGGTCAAATGTTCTTGCAAATTAACATCCTAGAGCATAGGGTCACAGTCAATGGTCCTGCCAATGCACAGAAGAGTCCAGCCAATTTGTTTTGAACAGGGCCAGGGTAGGGAAAGGTAGCTAGGGACCGCCAAACACTGACTCCTTCCGAAAAATGTGTATTTGTGGATGTTAGCCGAGGACAGAGTCTGTCAAATAGCCTGCCAATGCTTGCTATTTTCTAACGCACACAGAATCACCATTTGCACGAGGTACTGGAAAGCATTCGTTCAGTGCCTGTGGAACTGAACCCCAGTAAGGAGTCAATGCCTCCACAAAGTGAGGCGATGAGGAGGAAGTAAATGAGAAGACCAACTCCTCAGAGAAAGTAACTTTAGATAGCTGTCAGCCAGAACCTTTTTATAATATCCAACTTATATATCACAATTATAGGATATTGTATTCCTTAAAATGGTTTTACACTACTTAATCGGTTAAGAGGTTATGTAAGTTGGGGGATGGTTTATAAACTCACATTGATTTTTCTGATAGGATTTAAGCACAGGATAATAAGGTTGGAAAACGCTGGTATTGAGCATAAATAAAACTGGGTAATGATGACGAGCTGCATTTGCTGGAGATCTGAAATAAAAGAAATTGCACAGCAGGTCTGATGGAATTAGTAAAAAGATTGAGTTAATCTGTTGTTTCTCCTTTGGAAGCTGACTGACCTGTTGTGCATTTTCTGTTGTGGTGAGCTTGTTGCGTTGAGTTGTGGCTTTAGATCAAAGCTTAACCCTATCTCTAATATATTAATCAAGTTTTATCCATATAGATGCTAGCAGGAAGGTTACCACCACGCCCCCAACCACCCGCCCCCACCCACCTCCAAAACATCCCCAGAAAAGGCCAACTAAATCAACACAGGTCCCCACAACTATTTATGTTTGCCACCTTTGGCCTTTTTGTCAAAGAATTGACGCTATCTTGTGAGGCAATCTTCCGTGCACTTGGAGTACGAGAGGCAAGAATAGCTGGTACCGGAAGTGCAAATGTTGCTTTGGTGCAGAGAATATTCTTTTAAGGTTGGAAAGTTGACTATCTAACCTTTACTCTGTATCTAACTTGTACTGTACCTGTCCTGGGAGTGTTTGATGGGGACAGTGTAGAGGGAGCTTTACTTTGTATCTAACCCCATGCTGTACCTGTCCTGGGAGTGTTTAGTGGGGACAGTGTATGGTGAAATTATGCTGCATCCAATCCGTTCTGACAAAACATGGGAATGCTTGATTCACATCACCCAAATTAATGTGCACAAAATTCAGCCCCCCAAAGTAAAAGAAAAATGTAGCTTGGTGAAAATGTTTGTTGAGATACCAAGTCATTTGATAAATTGTCAGTGGCTTCATCCGATTGAAATGGATAATAGTGAATGGGAGTCCATTCCTTTTGTTGGTTATCACTGAGGTACGCGCATCTTCAGCCACTGATCCATCCCAACTAAAGAGCGTTAGTAACAAGTGAAAACTACAGAACATATACATGCGTATGGGAGGGAAGGACTGACCCAACAGACCACAGCACATGCTTGGTTAACAACTTGGCTCTACTGGGGGTGTTCAAAATGTTCCCTTAAAGGCTTACTAATGAATGGAGTGGCCTTGATCCCATTTGAAGTTCTCGTTTGGAATATTATAATCTCTCTATTTACTGGCTTCTTATTGTACTGAAAATAAAGAGTGCATTTAAAACTGTTCTCCCAGTGCCTTGGTTACTCATTGTTTGAGTTTCAGAGGGCTGTTGCAAAATTAATGTGTTGTATTAAAAGAAGAAAGTAAGATTTCCCAATGACTCAATTGGTTAAGGAAGCCTGTGACCAAACTATATTGGCAAGGAGGTTTGATTTCTGATCGCAGACAGGATGGAGCTTGGTGCGATACAATTTGCTTCTGTCCCTCTGGGCTACGATTCCTGCTATCGCTATCCAGTAACTCCCTGCTGAAAGTTTGTGTCTTTCAAGCAAAGTCTGTGCATACAGTTAGGCTCAACTGTGATACCCCCATGATCGAATAGTCTGCAGGATTTTCCACCTGAAGAATATCCACTAGAGCGAAGCAGACTTCAACAAGGAGAAGAGGATTGCAACAGAAAAATTACCGGTAAGAAGGAAAAGAGATTTTTTTATTTGTTATCTATAACATCCTGCTAATTGTTATATGAATTGAGGTTTTCTAAATAGAGACAAAGAATACAAAATCAAGAGAGTTATGGCCTAGCTAGAGTCTTGGGCCCAATTCATGGGCACTACGCTTTAGGAGCGATGTATCGAATGCAGAGGTGATTTATCAGAACGGAAGCAAGGATCAGAAATTCAGTTATGTGGGAAGATTGGAGAACATAAATGAAAGCTGGAGTAGGCCATTTGGCCCTTGACCATGCCCCGCCATTCTATAAGATCATGGCTGATCTACCTCAGCTACAACTTCCAACACTATCCCCATATTCCTTGATTCCCTTAGTATCCAAAACTCTATTGATCTCTGACTTGAATGTACTCATTGGGATAGAGAATTCCAAAGGTTCACAACCCTTTGATTGAAGAAATTTCTCCTCTTCTCAGTCCTAAATGGCTGACACCTTGACCTGAGACTGGGATCCATAGTTCTAGATTCCCAAGCCAAGGGAAACGTTTTCCAGCATCTACCCTGGCAACCCCCTTAAAGATATTAAATGTTTCAATGAGATCATCTCCCATTCTTCTGAACTCCAGAGAATGTAGGCCTAGTTTACTCAGTCTCTCCTGTTAGGACAATCCCTTCATTCCAGGAATCTGTCTGGTGAATCAACTGGAATTGTTCTCCTTAGGGCAAAGAAGGTTAAGGGGCGATTTAATAGCGGCGTAATGAGGGGTTTCGATAGAATAGTTAGGGTGAAACTGTTTGCATAAGTCGGAGGGTCAGTAACCAGAGGACTCGAGTTTTAAGAAAATTCAAGTAATGGTAAAGGGAGCAGAGATTTAGGGTTCAGAAATACAAAACTTCAAAAGTGGGAGGATAAAGCTGTAAAAAAAACATATGGGATCCTAAATTTTATAAATATTGGTAGAGTTTAAAAGCAAAGAGGATTTACAAAACCAATATAACTCATTGGTTAGGCTGCAGTTAGAGTATTGTGTCCAGTTTTGGACTTCCGACCTCAGGAAAGATGGCAAGGCCATGAAGCAGATGTGAAGAAATTCCTGAAAATGATACTAGGAATGAGAGACTAGAGAAGATGGGGCTTTTTCCCATTCAAACATAGGTGAAGAGGAGCTGCAAGACCTCTTCAAAATGGTTGTGTTTTTATGGGGTAAAATAAGGAAAAACTGTCAACTGGCTGGTGAATCAGTAACTAGAGGGGTTACATTTAACATCATCGCCAAAAGAACAAAGGGAGAGATTGGGAGAATTTTGTCTTTGTGCTGGGGATTGCCCGACCAGACAATGATGGAAGTAGAACCCACAATAATAGCTTTTAAAAGGAAGAAATGTTTGAAAAGGAAAAAAATTGAAAAGATATTAGGGGCGGCACAGTGACGCAGTGATTAGCTTCGCAGCTCCAGCGACCCGGGTTCAATTCTGGGTACTGCCTGTGCGGAGTTTGCAAGTTCTCCCTGTGACCGCGTGGGTTTTCGCCGGGTGCTCCGGTTTCCTCCCACAGCCAAAGACCTGCAGGTTGATAGGTAAATTGGCCATTATAAATTGCCCCTAGTATAGGTAGGTGGTAGGGAAATATAGGGACAGGTGGGCATGTGATAGGAATATGGAGTTAGTGTAGGATTAGTATAAATGGGTGGTTGATGGTCGGCACAGACTCGGTGGGCCGAAGGGCCTTTTTCAGGGCTGTATCAATAAATAAATACAGGAAACAGGCAGGGGATTTGGACTAAATGGATCGCTCTTTAGACAGCAGTAACAGGCATGATTTTTATTTCTTTGTTCGGGCATTTATTGCCCATCCCTAATTGCCCTTGAGAAGGTAGTGGTGATCTGCCTTCTTGAACCGCTGCAGTCCTTGGGGTGTTGGTGCACCAACAATGCTGTGAGGAAGGGAGTTCTAGGATTTTGACCCAGCGACAGTGGATATAGTTCCAAGTCAGGATGGTGTGTGACTTGCAGGTGGTGGTGTTCCCATGCATCTGTTGCCCTTGTCCGAGGTGGTAGAGGTCGCGGGTTTGGAAGGTGCTGTTGAAGGAGCCTTGGTGCATTGCTGCAGTGCATCTTGTAGATGGTACACACTGCTGCCACTGTGTGTCGGTGGTGGAATGTTGAAGGCCGTGGACGGGCTACCGATCCAGCGGGCTACTTTGTCCTGGATGGAGTCGAGCTTCTTGAGTGTTGTTGGAGCTGTACCCATGCAGGCAAGTGGAAGGTATTTCATCACACGCCTGACTTGTGCCTTGTAGATGGTAGACAGGCATTGGGGAGACTGGAGGCGAATTATTGGCCGCAGAATTCCCAGCCTCTGACCTGCTTTTGTAGCCACAGCATTTATCTGGCTGCTCCAGTTCAGTTTCTGGTCAATGGTGACCTCCAGGATGTTGATAGTGGGGGGGATTCAGCGATGGTAATGCCATTGAATGTCAAGGGGCGATGGTTAGATTCTCTCTTGTTTGAGATGGTCATTGCCTGGCACTTGTATGGTGCGAATGTTACTTGCCACTTAATCATAAAGCCTGGATGTTGTCCAGGTCTTGTTGCATATAGACATGGACTGCTTCAGTACCTGAGGAGTAGCGAATGGTGCTGAACATTGTGCAATCATCAGTGAACATCCCCACTTCTGACCTTATGATGGAGCTAACTGTGTAACAGCCCCGCCAACCAATTTTATCTGCCGCGCCTGTGGAAGAGTCTGTCACTCTAGAATTGGCCTTTATAGCCACTCCAGGCGCTGCTCCACAAACCACTTACCACCTCTAGGCGCTTACCCATTGTCTCTCGAGACAAGGAGGCCAAAGAAGATGGAGGGAAGGTCATTGGTGAAGCAGCTGAAGATAGTTAGATCTAGGACACTACCCTGAGGAACTCTTGCAATGATGTCCTGGGACTGAGATGATTGACCTCCAACAATCACAACCATCTTCCTTTGTGCTAGGTATGACTCCAACCAGTGGAGAGTTTCCCCCTGACATTCCCATTGACTTCAGTTTTGTTAGGGCTACTTGATGCCAGAGTCAGTCAAATGCTGCCTTGATGTCAAGGGCAGTCACTCTCTCCTCACCTCTTGAGTTTGGACAAATGCTATGATGAGCTCACGAGCTGAGTAGCCCAGTGGAAAGCAAACTGAGCATCAGTGATTTTATTTTTTATTCATTATTGGGATGTGGGCGACGCTGGCCAGGCCAGCATTTATTGCCCATCCCTAATTTCCCTTGAGAAGGTGGTAGTGAGCTGCCTTCTTGAACCTCTGCAGTCCATTTGGGGTAGGTATACCCACAGTGCTGTTAGGAAGGGAGTTCCAGGATTTTGACCCAGCGACAGTGAAGGAACGGCGATATAGTTCCAAGTCAGGATGGTGTGTGACTTGGAGGGGAACTTGCAGGTGGTGGTGTTCCCATTTATTTGCTGCCCTTGTCCTTCTAGTTGGTAGAGATCGCAGGTTTGGAAGGTGCTGTCGAAGGAGCTTTGGTGCATTGCTGCAGTGCATCTTGTAGATGGTACACACTGCTGCCACTGTGCGTCGTGGAGGGAGTGAATGTTTGTAGATGGGGTGCCAATCAAGTGGGCTGCTTTGTCCTGGATGGTGTCGAGCTTCTTGAGTGTTGTTGGAGCTGCACCCATCCAGGCAAGTGCCGAGTATTCCATCACACTCCTGACTTGTGCCTTGTAGATGGTGGACAGGCTTTGGGGAGTCAGGAGGTGAGTTACACGTCTGAGGATTCCTAGCCTCTGACCTGCTCTTGTAGTCACGGTGTTTATATGGCTACTCCAGTTCAGTTTCTGGTCAATGGTAGCCCCTAGGATGTTGGTAGTGGGGGATTCAGCGATGGTAATGCCATTGAATGTCAAGGGGCGATGGTTAGATTCTCTCTTGTTGGAGATGGTCATTACCTGGCACTTGTGTGGTGCGAATGTTACTTGCCACTTATCAGCCCAAGCCTGGATATTGTCCAGCTCTTGCTGCATTTCTACACGGACTGCTTCAGTATCTGAGGAGTCACGAATGGTGCTGAGCATTGTGCAATCATCAGCGAACATCCCCACTTCTGACCTTATGATTGAAGGAAGGTCATTGATGAAGCAGCTGAAGATGGTTGGGCCCAGGACACTACCCTGAGGAAGTCCTGCAGTGATGTCCTGGAGCTCAGATGATTGACCTCCAACAACCACAACCATCTTCCTTTGCGCTAGGTATGACTCCAGTCAGCGGAGGGTTTTCCCCCTGATTTCCATTGACCTCAGTTGTTCCAGTACAACTGAGCAGGTTATTGCTGAGCAAATGCGCTTGATAGCCCTGTCGACGCCCCCTTCCATCACTTTACTGATGACTGATAGGGCGGTAATTGGCCAGGTTGGATTTGTCCTGCTTTTTGTGCACAGGACATACCTGGGCTATTTTCCACATTGCTGGGTAGATACCAGTGTTGTTGTTGTACTGGAACAACTTAGCTTGGGGCTGGCCAGTTCTGGAGCACAAGTCTTCGGTAATATTGCTGGAATGTTGCCAGGGCCCATAGCCTTTGCAGTATCCAGTACTGTCCACTGTTTCTTGATTGCACGTGAAGTGCATCGGATTGGCTGAAGACTGGCATCTGTGGTGCTGGGGACCTCAGGAATAGGCTGAGATGGATCATCCACTCAGCACTTCTGTCTGAAGATGGATGCAAATCTTTCAGCCTTATCTTTTACACCCATTGTTGAGGATGGGGATGTTTGTGGAGCCTTCTCCTCCTGTCAGTTGTTTAATTGTTCACCAGCATTTACGACTGGATGTGGCAGGACTGCAGAGCTTAGATCTGATCTGTTGTGGGATCACTTAACCTTGTCTATTGCATGCTGCTTCCACTGTTTGGCATGCAAGCAGTCCCATGTTGTAGCTTCACCAGGTTGACACCTCATTTTTAGGTTTGTCTGGTGCTGCTCCTGGCATACCCTCCTGCACTCTTCATTGAACCAGGGGTTGGTCCCCTGGCTTGATGGTCACAGTAGAGTGGGGAATATGCTGGGCCATGAGGTTACAGTTTGTGGTTGAATACAATTCTGCTGCTGCTGATGACCCACAGTGCCTCATGGATGCCCAGTTTTGAGTTGTTAGATCTATTCCATTGAGCACGGTGGTCGTGCCACACAACACGATGGTGGGTACCCTCAGTGTGAAGACAGAACTTCGTCTCCACAAGGACTGTCCAGTGGTCACTCCTACCAATACTGTCATGAATAGATGCATCTGCGACAAGTAGATTGGTGAGGACGAGGTCAAGTAGGTTTTTCCCTCTTGTTGGTTCCCTCAGCACCTGCCACAGACCCAGTCTAACAGCTATGTCCTTTAGGATCGGGCCAGCTCGATCAGTGGTAGTGCTACCGAGCCACTCTTGGTGATGGACATTGAAATCTCCCATCCAGAATACATTTTGTGCCCTTGCTACTCTCAGTGCTTCTTCCAATTGGCGTTCAACATGGCGAAGCACTAATTCATCAGCCGAGGGGTGGGCGGTAGGTAGTAATCAACAGGAGATGTCCTTCTCCATGTTTAACATGATGCTATGAGACTTCATTGGGTCCGGAGTTAATGTTGAGCATTCCCAGGGCTACTCCCTCCCGACTATATACCACTGTGCTGCCATCTCTGGTGGGTCTGTCCTGCCCATGGGACAGGACATACCCAAAAATGGTGAAGGTGGTGTTTGGGACATAGTTATACTCGGGGAATCAGACTGTGCAGACAATGTCAGGTTGTTGCTTGACTTGTCTGTGGGACAGCTCTCCGAATTTTGGCACAAACCCCCAGATGTTAGTAAAGAGGACTTCCACAGGGATGACGGGGCTGGGTTTGCCGTTTTCGTTTCTGGTGCTTAGGTCGATGCGGGGTGGTCCGTCCGGATTCATTCCTTTTCTTAGGCTTTGCAGTGGTTTGATACAACTGAGTTGCTTGCTAGGCCATTTCAGAGGGCATTTAAGAGTCAACTGCATTGCTATGGGTCTCAGGTCACATGTAGGCCAGACCAGGTAACAACGGCAGATTTTCTTCCCAAAGGATATTAGTGAACCAGATGGGTTTTTACAACTATCGACAATGGTTTCATTAGACTAGTTTTTTTTAATTCCAGATTTTATTAATTGAATTCAAATTCCACCATCTGCCGTGGTGGGATTCGAACCCATATCCCGAGAGCATTTGCCTGGGGCTGTAGATTACTAGTCCAGTGATATTATCATTATGCCACCGCCTCCCTTCAAGTGGGTCAGATGGCTTCCTCTGCTGTAAAATGATGTGATTCTATAATGGGTTGAGAAAACATTTGAGAAGTTTATCTGTAGAGAAGGTTAAGTGTTGATAGATATGAAATGACATAGATGAGGTGAAGGCAGAATAGTACTTCAAGCTCTTTGAGAAAAACATTACTCAAAAGTAATGAGCATTTACAATGATCTAATGTATTGATGGACGTTAAAGGAAGTTTGCAATAAAAACAGAAAATACTAGAAAATAGTGAATCAGACAGGTTGTGAGATAAACAGTTGACGTTTCAAATTGCTGCCCTTTCACGCTTCCTACATTAGAACAGTTTCTACAATGCAAAAGTATTTCATTGGCTGTAAAGGGCTTTGGGACATCCAGTAGTCATGAAAGGCACTATAAAAATGCAAGTCTTTTCTTTCATGAGAACTGGAAAATTATGACTTGGAAGCATTTAAGGGAAAGCTAGATAAGTCCTCTGTGGCCACAAGAGGGGTGCCAGAGGACTGGAGGACAGCGAATGTAGTACCATTATTCAAGAAGGGTAGTGGGGTTAAACCAGGTAATTACAGGCCAGTGAGTCTAACATTAGTGGTAGGGAAACTATTGGAAAAAATTCTACGGGACAGATTTAATCTCCACTTGGAGAGGCAGGGATTAATCAGGGATAGTCAGCATGGCTTTGTCACGGGGAGATCGTGTCTAACAAATTTGATTGAATTTTTCGAGGAGGTGACTAGCTGTGTAGATGAGGGTAAAGCAGTGGATATAGTCTACATGGACTTCAGTAAGGCTTTTGATAAGGTCTCGCATGAGAGATTGGTCAAGAAGGTAAGAGCCCATGGGATCCAGGGCAATTTGGAAAATTGGATCTAAAATTGACTTAGTAGCAGGAAGTAGAGTGTGATGGTCGAGGGTTGTTTTTGCGAGTGGAAGCCTGTGACCAGTGGTGTACCACAGGGATCGGTGCTGGGACCCTTGCTGTTTGTAGTGTACATGAATGATTTAGACGTGACTATAGGAGGTGTGATCAGTATGTTCGCAGATGACACGAAAATTGGTGGTGTCGTAAATAGTGAGGAGGATATCCTTAGATATAGATTGGCTGGTAAGATGGGCAGAGCAGTGGCAGTTGGAATTTAATCCTGAGAAGTGTGAGGTGATGCATTTTGGGAGGACTAACAAGGTAAGGGAATATACAATGGATGGTAGGACCCTAGAGAGTACAGAGGGACCTTGGTGTACTTGTCCATAGATCACTGAAGGCAGCAGCACAGGTAGATAAGGTGGTTAGGAAGGCATATGGGATACTTGCCTTTATTAACTGAGGCATAGAATATAAGAGCAGGGAGGTTATGATGGAGCTGTATAAAATGAAAGTTAGGCCACAGCTGGAGTACTGTGTACAGTTCTGGGCACCACACTATAGGAAGGATGTGATTGTACTGGAGAGGGTGCAGAGGAGATTCACCAGGATGTTGCCTGGGCTGGAGCAGTTCAGCTGTGAAGGGAGACTGGATAGGCTGGGGTTGTTTTCCTTAGAGCAGAGAAGTCTGAGGGGGGACCTGATTGAGGTATACAAAATTATGAGTGGCATAGATAGGGTAGATAGGAAGAAACTTTTTCCCTTAGCGGAGGTGTCAATAACCAGGGGGCATAGATTTAAGGTAAGGGGCAGGAAGTTTAGAGGGGACTTGAGGAAAAATGTTTACATCCAGACGGTGGTTGGAATTTGCAACACATTGCCTGAAGGGGCGGTGGAGGCAGGTACCCTCACAATATTTAAGAAGTATTTAGATGAGCACTTGAAACGCTATAGCATACAAGGCTATGGACCAAATGCTGGAAAATGGGATTATAATAGATAGGTGCTTGATGGCCAGCACGGATACGTTGGGCCGAAGGGCCTGTTTCTGTGCTGTATTACACAATGACTATAACTCTAAGTACATGAGGAGAAGGGAATAGGAGGATGTGCTGATGGGGTTACATGTAGAGGCATGGGAGGAGGCTGATGTGGACATAAACATCAGCATAGATGGTTGGGCCAAATGGCCTGTTTCTGTGCTGTGAATTCGATGTAACTACAACAAACACAGAACCAAGGAACAAGGTAGTGGAGAGAGATCAAATGGGAAGGTCTGTTATAGGTTAGAAGGCGGGAGTTATTAATGCCAAAAAGGGGCGGTAATGGGACAAGTAACGAAACAAAAGATGGTTTAAATTATTCCGGCGGAATAGCAGAATGGGAGAGAAGCATGCAAAATCTGGCAAAGAGATGATGATTCCTGTGGAGACCCAAGGATGCAGACTACTCCCACGAGCTGTGCACCGAGGGGGATACCAGACCACACATCCTGCACTCCTCATGGCTGTGGTGCAGCCATCCTCCAGGAGTGTTTGGAATACTCTGGGTAGCCGGGCTGAAGTGAGTTGGAATATTAGGAGGTAAACTGGAAACGCTTAGGTTTTTCAGGTGTTCCTGATTGATGTCCTCTGTTGCAATAAACACTTCACTATGAGTAATGTGAGTATTTCAGTGAAAGCTGTGAAAATGTTTTGACTGTTATTGTCAGTGACGATGTGACAGAAATGGCCACTTTGAGCTTACAAAATCAGATGCCATTATGATGTTTGCCCATAATCTCTGAGTGGCCAATTAAAGCTTTCCAGAAACGTATTTGTTAATCCATGAAATGTGCTGAAGTGCAATGGCTTAAATGACCATGTCCGAACGGTTGACTGTGGTTCCATTTCTGTTTTCACAGTAGGTAGATGTACTTGTGTGGGTGTATGGTGCTTTTGAAAGAGAGAGTCACTTCTGCTGTTCCTCAGTCAATCAGGACAAAAGCATGAAGATGATCAGAGATGACCCCACGCAGTAAGTCCAACTTTGAAAGCCTAGGATATGGGCAAGGCAAAAGAAATAAAACCAGTATAGAGCAAGTAGTGTAATAGACACAAGGGGCCAAAATAATCTCCTTCTGTCCATACGCTTCTATGACCTAATAGATGTTAATGAAAACAATTTATAAGCAAACAAGCACTGGGGCTTATTTCTAGAGGGATAGAATTGAAAAGCAGAGAAGTTGTATTAAATTTCTTTGGAACTTTGTTTAGACGACACTTGGAGTAAGTACTGTGAACATTTCTGGTCACCATATAAAAAGTATATAGAGGCACTGGCGAAGGTGCAAAAAAGAATTGCTAGAATGATATCAGAACTGAGAGATTATACCTATCTGGAAGATTGAACAGGCTGGGAATCTTTTCTAGAAAAGAGAAGGCTGAGGATTGATAGAGGTCTTTAAAATAATGAAGGGATTCGATAGGGTAGACATAGCGAAGATATTTCCACTTGCGGGTGAGACCAGAACTAGAAGCCAACAATATAGAATAGTTACTCATAAATTCAATAGGGAATTCAGGGGAAACTTCTTTCCCCAGAGAGTGGTGGGAATATGGAACTCACTACCACATGGAGTGGTTGAGGTGACTAGCATAGATGCATTTAAGGGGAAGTTGGACAAGCACGTGAGGGAGAATGGAATAGAGGAATATATTGATAGGATTAAATGACGGGTAGGAGGAGGCTTGTGTGGAGCATAAAACACAGGCACGGACCTTTTGGGTTGAATGGATTGTGTCTGTGCTGCAAATTACATGTAATACTGTGTAATAATTAGAAAAACAAGTTTCTATAGGAGTCCTTGAGCGGGTCATGGCTCTGTTGGTTCTTCTGCTCTATTATCTGGGCTGTAATTATTTTTTGAGGTTTGTTATGAGTAAAGGAAGACTACTGGGGGAGCAGTTGCTGTGGTTGTGATGTGTAGTCAAATTGTAAGTTTTTCGTGAGTATTTTAAATAACTAAATATTCACCCATTTTTGGAATAGTGGTCCCCTCCATGTTGACCTGCTGGAATTTATAAGGTTAGCAGGAACAGTATCTCATTAGCATTGCACCCAGTCAGCACATGTAGTTGGAAAATCCAGCTAGTACCTTCAGAAACCAGGATGCATCCTTGTGTGTGGTGTTGGGTGAGGATGGGATCAGGCTGAGCTGTGATACTTGAGTTCATCTAAAATGGTGCAGACTAGGATTGAACCTGAGACTTTATTGCCTTATTCCTCGAGTTTTCTTAGACACGTCTGAAATTGATCTGTGGGAACAGGACTGTTTTCTCTCGAGTGTCACGTAACTGGTAGAGAAATAGAGATATATTAATGATGAACTGTGGGGATTCTAAAGCATTTAAGAAACAATATAATACATCAGTGAAGTCCACAACGACAGCCTGGATATTCAGTCAACTACAGAAAGCTTACAGCAAATTGATAAAATCACCTTAAATGTGATGGAAGCAGCCTGCAAGGTCAGTGTTTTTGTTGTCTTGAGAATTCCTTTTACCCAGCATTAAGCTTTAGTTTGTACTTAAAAGATGGGGAGGTATACTTAATGTCCACCATTACTTTTGGCAAAAATCCCAGAGGTGATGTCCAACAATAGGGAACTAATAAAAGGACGCCCTGCCACAACTTTCACATTCAGCTGCTGTCAATTGGGCATAAATACAAAGATAAACCTAGGTGACAGGCTGCAGTCTTCCATTTTGAAATGTGGTAATTTGATGTTCTGAGAAAGAGTAGGAGACCGTGTCAGCAGTCTTGATTTATGGTTGAAGATAATCAAACCAGCCCCCAGTTCCCTCTTTGTTTGGGTCTGACTCTTCATGCACAGATGCCGAGACTCAGTTTGTCTTTAAAGTTTGTTGATTTATTTTAGGATGAGATTTGAAAGGATTCATTACCTCTGAAGCTGCAATCACTGATTGTAATAGAACCTGATCAGTAGTACTGAAATGAGTCAGCTTGGAATGCTTAAAAGTAAAAACAAATTTGAATTTCAAATTACTGTAATTTTAAGAACAGCTCAAATTATGCAGCAAGACCTGGACATTATCCAGGCTTGGGCTGATAAGTGGCAAGTAACATTTGTGCCACACAAGTGCCAGGCAATGACCATCTCCAACAAGAGAGAATCTAACCATCTCCCCTTGACATTCAATGGCATTACCATCGCTGAATCCTCCACTATCAACATCCTAGGGGCTACCATTGACCAAAAACTGAACTGGAGTAGCCATATAAATACCTTGGATACAAGAGCAGGTCAGAAATTGGAATCCTGAGGCGAGTAACTCATCTCCTGACTCCCCAAAGCCTGTCCACCATCTACAACGTACAAGTCAGGAGTGTGTTGGAATACCTTCCACTTGTCTAGATGGGTGCAGCTCCAACAACACTCAAGAAGCTCGACACCATCCAGGACAAAGCAGCCCGCTTGATTGGCACCCCATCCACAAACATTCACTCCTCCACCACCGATGCATAGTGGCAGCAGTGTGTACCATCTACAAGATGCACTGCAGCAACGTACCAAGGCTCCTTCGACAGCACCTTCCAAACCCGTGACCTCTACCAACTAGAAGGACAAGGGCAGCAGTTGCATGGGAACACCGCCTCTGCAAGTTCCCCACCCTGACTTGGAACTATATCGCCGTTCCTTCACTATGACTGGGTCAAAATCCTGGAACTCCCTTCCTAACAGCACTGTGGGTGTACCTACCTCACACGGACTGCAGCAGTTCAAGAAGGCATCTCACCACAACCTTCACAAGGGCAATTAGGGATGGGTAATAAATGCTGGCCTAGCCAGCGATGCCCACATCCCATGAATGAATGAATAAAAAAAAAATTCCTCTTTAAAATTCCTATTAGACGCTAAATTCGATAACATCTTCAGTCACCTCCCTTAGCACTACTTTCAACCCTGACTCTCTCCCCCTCCACCCATCCGTGTAAGTCTTGGGATATTTCAGGTTGCTAAATAACTTCAAACTGTCATTGTAGACTGGGTTTGACAGCAACTGCCAAGCTGCCCTTACCTTCAAGTCTGTGCTGTTGTCCATGTCAAAACTTCAAATCAAGGAGTTTTGTGTCATAAACGTGACTATGCTTCAAAAATATTTCATTGGTATAAAATGCTTAGCGATGTCCTGAGCTTGTGGGAGATGTATAAATGTAAAGCTTCCTTTCTGCTTTCTCTTTTTCTCCCTTAGAAACATAGAAAATAGGAGCAGGAGTAGGCCATTCGGCCCCTCGAGCCTGCTCCGCCATTCATTATGATCATGGCCGATCATCCAACTCAGTAGCCTGTTCCCTCTTTCACCCCATACCCTTTGACCCCTTTAGACCCAAGAGCAAAATCTAACTCCTTCTTGAAAACACAATGTTTTGGCCTCAACTGCTTTCTGTGGTAGGGAATTCCATAGGCTCACCACTCTCTGGGTGAAGAAATTTCTCCTCATCTCAGTCCTGAAAGGTTTACCCCATATCCTTAGACTATGACCCTTGGTTCTGGACTCCCCCACCATCGGGGAGATCCTTTCTGTATCTACCCTGTCAAGTCCTGTTAGAATTTTATAGGTTTCAATGAGATCCCCCTCACTCTTCTGAACTCCAGAAAATATAATCCTAACCGACTCAATCTCTCCTCATACATCAGTCCCACCATCCCAGGAACCAGTCTGCTAAACCTTCGCTGCACTCCTTCCATAGCAAGAACATCCTTCCTCAGATAAGGAGACCAAAACTGCACACAATATTCCAGCTGTGGCCTCACCAAGGTCCTGTATAATTGCAGCAAGACATCCCTGCTCCTGTACTCGAATCCTTTCGCTATGAAGACCAACATACCATTTGCCTTTTTTACCGCCTGTTGCACCTGCTTGCTTACCTTCCGTGACTGGTGTACGAGAACACCCAGGTCTCGCTGCATATTCCCCTCTCTCAGTTTTTAGCCTTTCAGATAATAATCTGCCTTCCTGTTTTTGCTACCAAAGTGGATAACCTCACATTTATCCACATTATACTGCATGTGCCATGCATTATCCCACTCACTCAACTTGTCCAAATCACCCTGAAGCCTCTCTGCATCCTCCTCACAACTCACCCTCCCACCCAGTTTTGTGTCGTCTTTCTTTCTTGCTGTGGAGCAAATCTTCCCCAATTCAGCTTCAATTTTTTCCTGAGGGCACAGATTTGTGAAGTTGGATTTAAGTCCAGGAAAATCTAGTGGTATTAATAATGATGAGGATTGAGTTGTGGAATCTTGGAAACATCAGGTCAAGGATAACAACTCATTAGAGTTAATTTAATGTAGGATGGAAATGTAGATTAGTTCTTGCTTGATTAATTTGTGTGTTTTAAATATTTGTTTTTATTTATTTTGAGATACAGCACTGAAACAGGCCCTTCGGCCCACTGAGTCTGTGCTGACCAACAACCACCCATTTATACTAACCCTACAGTAATCCCATATTCCCCACCACTTACCTACACTAGGGGCAATTTACAATGTCCACTTTACCTATCACTTGCAAGTCTTTGGCTGTGGGAGGAAACTGGAGCACCCGGCGAAAACCCACGCGGTCACAGGGAGAACTTGCAAACTCCGCACAGGCAGTACCCAGAATCAAACCCGGGCCCCTGGAGCTGTGAGGCTGCAGTGCTAGCCACTGCATTTTTGTGTTTTTTGTATCAAAAATATCAGTTGCCTCATAAATTAGGGATATGGCCCCTTTTTCCTCCACACAGAAACAGACTGCTCGAAAAAGTATTTAACTCGAGGTTAATATCCATCATCCAAAAGGAGCTATCAAATCCATTGATATCTCCTTTTCTCTCAAAATTGTGGAACTTTTTGCCTCCTTCAGTCTTCCCATTCCCTTATAAACCACAAGCTTTCAAAATCCAGTCTAGGCATCACCCAGTCATTACTTCCTGATTGACCTAGTCTTCTCTCCAACTTTTTACAGCCTTGATCCTGATCTTCCCTTGTGGACCTCAGCTCTGCAACTAGCCTTTGCAATTTTTTTTTAAATGCATTCCCTACTCTGATTAGCAAAAGAATTGCAGTAAGTATATACATGTGGGAGGAAACAGAGACTGATAGAATAATGATTAGAATCAGAGATTTGGAAACAAGAGGTGAGTCAGCCTGTGCGAACTATGACATGCATAACTGGAGCTGGTGTTAATCACATAATTCACAAAAACAACTGAAGCAATATCGGAATGGTAAATTGCAGGCGCCAGACATGAGACTATGGAGTTTAAGTAATCAGCATCAGTACCAGGCAGTCAAGGCTGAAATATATCTATGAATAATGAGGGTAATGCAAATTATTTGTCAGTTGTATTGTTATATTTAGGAAGAACCAAATATTGGCCCCCTATCTCCAAAACCAGCACCAGCTGGCAAGATGAGAGGTCTTTTTTTCCATTGACTGTAAGGATCCTACGTGAAATGAAAGTGGAGCATTGTCAATTCAAATCCTGCTGGGCATTGACCCTCGACACAAAACTAGCTCTAAGGGACTGATTGCATTGGCCCATCGCAGTGCCAGCAACATTGTGTGCTAGAAGTAGCCTCAATAGTTTGTGAGAGCGTTCAGTTCTGTACGCTGCCTGTGCTGATGTGCACTGGGTTATAGGATGGGATGCCCAGTAAAGTAGTATCTGCCAAAGGGATGCTGCTTACAATTAAAAGTGACCTGTACATTTTAGACTTCTGTTCTCACTTGGGTATGACAGCATGAAGGAGAGGAACAGGAGTGGTGTTGGATTGGCTTCTAGATGACAAACTTGTGATGGAAGATTAAAGCTAAGTCAATTCTCTGCCGTAGACTGAATAATCCATTGCATGAACTAGGTAGGTCTAAAGTACTGCAAGCCAGCTCATTAATGGGATCTTAAGGGCTACACTTTCCACCGGGCTTCTTCCTACTCTACTTCAGAAATGCAGGAAAGTCAATTCCCAAACAGTGATGCTGGATGGATGGGCAGTAGGTACCTTAAGAGTGGCCTGAATTGTAAACTGGGCATCTGGTTAAACTCCAGAAGTACCCCTATACACACTTGGGTGTCCCTAAGCCTTAGTGGCAGTCAATTACGCCTAATCTCTCTGGATTTGAGTAAATGAGCAGTGTCTCTCAGAGGACAGTGTGTGCACTGCTCAACGTGCAAACAGAAATGACCCATATGGACCTATTGCTAGTAGTTGGTTTGGAAACTCTTAAATGTGATGATGGGATTCCTGCTGGAAAAATAGTGATCTCTGGTGGAGAGTGGCCTGTGAGATTGCTGGGCAGGGTCAGTGTCAGGCTCAGCCTCACTGTCTGGCAGACTTCCTGCATTTAACTCTAGGAACAAATAGCCACTTGGGCAATGCACAGTGTACCCCAGCAAGATTCAGAAGAGGAGGGGAGAAAACTGAAAATAAAAAGGGGAACTTGGAAAATATTTATTAAACATTTTGCAAAACAAGTAGATGAAATGGAACAGCAGAGATGAACTGGCAGTTACGCATAATTTGTAACTGAGGACAGACCGGTAGACTAAAAGGCTTAACCTGCAGTCTCATTAGTTAAGCGCTCTCTCATATATTACAACTTGACAGCTCCCCTCTGTATTAGATTCTGCTTTTTATACTGCTTCTTGATGCAGTGGATGGAATTAACTCATACTGAACTTTTTGGGTGATAGCAACATGGCAGCAGAAGACATGAGGGTAAGTAACCCTTGCAAGGCATATTATTGACAGGCACAGTGAATAGCAACAGCTTGCATTCATAGCACCTGTAAGGCGTCATCAGACAAAAATCAATGCTGAACCAGGAAAGGTAACATTGGATGTTTTTACTTGTGTTTGTGTTATTCCACAAAATAACAGGGCTCAAAAGTATTTATTGGATTTTAAAGGATTTAAGTACACAGTGATAATCATTCCTAATAATGATTGCACATATACTCGGGGTCACGTTTGTAATTCAAAATACAGGAAAATTTACAGGTTTGGAACTGGAAGGTTTACAGGCCACTCGAGCTTTGTCAAATTCTGCCGAATCTCTTTTAACACCCTCTCATATATTTGTCAGAGTTACCTCATCTTGTTATTCACTTAATGAATTTCAATTTTAACAAGGAGACCTCCCATACACCTTAACAAGGCTTTATATTAGATTAGAGATACAGCACTGAAACAGGCCCTTCGGCCCACCGAGTCTGTGCCGAACATCAACCACCCATTTATGCTAATCCTACACTAATCCCATATTCCCAACAAACATCCCCACCTGTCCCTATATTTCCCTACCACCTACCTATACTGGTGACAATTTATAATGGCCAATTTACCTATCAACCTGCAAGTCTTTTGGCTTGTGGGAGGAAACCGGAGCACTCGGAGAAAACCCACGCAGACACAGGGAGAACTTGCAAACTCCACACAGGCAGTACCCAGAATGGAACCCAGGTCCCTGGAGCTGTGAGGCTGCGGTGCTAACCACTGTGCCGCCCCAAATTATCTTGACCAAATTCCTCAGCAGTGTTCTCTGAGGAGTTGGCCATCTCTGGAATGGATTGCAGCATTAACCTGTGCCGCAGCTGCACGACTTACGGAAGTTGCTAAGGCCTTATCATATAACGAATGACTTCTGCTTTTGCCTTTAGCTGAAATTTTATTGGCTTAAACACTGTTTGTTTCCAGTGAAACAAGACTGACGCTTCCTGCCTTCTGACAAACTCACTGAGTAAGCAAAACAAGAAATTAATATTTTTTTAAAATGTTAACCACTTCTTACAGGAGATGTGATGACCAAATGCTGGGTCAGGGGTGAGTTTAAGAGCATGAGGCCTCAATGGCGCAGACTCATCTGTCAATGCTGGGGCAAAGGGATTGGCGATGCACAAAAGATCAGAGTCAGAGGAATGGATAATACTGGACTGGTGTGGAGGAGGGTTGTATGGCTGCAGTAAGTAGGTAAGGGGTGAGGCCATTGAAAAGGATTTATACAAGGCAGTAAGAATTTCAAATTGAGGTATTGGGGAATAGATTCCAATGTAGATCAGTAAGGACGGGAGTGATGAGCAAGGCAAATTTGGGGCTTGTGTCATGTGATCTGGGTAGGATAATGGATTGAAAGCCCTGGAATCATTTCTGAAACTGTTGAACACTGTATTGGAGGTTGGGAGATTCTGGGGATGAAAACCAGAAAGGCCTTACTCATCCATATCTATTTGTGAATGAGATTGCCAGTTTGTGTCCAATTATGGTCAGCTTTGAGTTGGCACTTCATCAAATTCATTCTCTTTGAGTTCTGATGAAGGGTATTTACCTGAGTCATCAACATGTCTTTTACAACATGTTTCTGTTCACATTACTGATTCACAGCTGTCAATTTGCCTCATTGCTGCAGGATTCTTACAGGCCAATGGAGAGAAAATGTCAGTCCAAACTGAATGGCCAGTATCCAACTCACTGAACCATTTGATCCTTTTATGGAGCTTTGTTTTTAAAATGAGCCAATGCAGATTTGACAGAAAGTATCTCTGCTAAGAAACAGCAGTAAAAATTAGTCCATTTCTACAGGTCATTTGAAAGCAGATGTACGCTCTGGGTTGGGGGGGAGGGGTGGTCTCTGAATAGTCAGCAGGAAGACTGCAGTATTTAATGTGGCTTGTGGGTGATATAATTTTATTATTTTTGGAATAATTCTCTGAGCTTCTGCAGGCTGTCATTTAGCTGAAGCTACTGAATTGATCTGCTGATGTCTTCATGACTGTTCTGATTAAATTCAACTGCTCAAAATTGTGTTTGTGATGGATAAAGTGATTCAGAAGTGACAAAGATTCCACTCTACCCTTAACACCAGCAAATGAACATTCATTACAAATACGTTTAATTCAGTTATCTTTTGCATTTTTACATTCCTTTGCACATCAGAGTGTGAGATGTTGATCCACTCCTCCCCAGCTTCTCTTCTAAAGCTTTAACCTTGACTACCTGGTCTTATGAATGATCATCTTTGATAATAAAGGTCTGACTTTCACGAGCTGTATGATAAGATATGTCTGTTGGTGCCTTTTCCAGCTTCCCCCTGCCCCGATCCAAAACCCCAAACTTAATTGAGCAATTTTCTGTTAACATGTCACCCCTGTAATCACTGACTTACATTGGCACCCATTCCGGAAACACCTGGAGTTTAACATTTTCATCTTTGTGTTCAAATCACTCCATGGACTTGATCCTCTTAATCTCTGTAACTTCCTCTAGCCCTGCAACCCTCTGGCACCTCAGCATTCCTCCAACTTTGGCCTCTCGTGTAATCTTGATTTTCTTCACCGACCATTAGCAGCCATGCTGTCTCGCTCTTAAGCAGTGGAATTCCTCTTTAACCTCTTCGCCTTTCTCTCCTCTAAGACACTCCTCAAGACCTTTTTGACCCAACGTTTTGTCACATATCCTAATTTCTTGTGTGGCTCATGCCAAATTTTGTCTGATAACGCTCCTGTGAACCACTTTGGGATGTTTTGCAATGTTAGAAGGTGCTATATAAATGCAAGTTGTTGTTGCTTGACTATCAAAGCAGGGCCTGATCTAACTTTCATTCAAGGACCATGCCAGCTCACTTTCTGGCAAGGGTCAGTGTATGCAGATAAGGAACCTAACTGTACCCTCACCCTCCACTCCCCCTTGCCCATTCCTACCTCAAAAGATGTCATGGTCGGTTGTGACGCTCCAACTGAAATATGTCCGCTCAGACCACATTGGGAGTTGGACCTGGCACCTTCCAACCCTTCATCAAGGAATAGTTTAACAAAAAATATATTTTATTTAGTTGACAGGGCTGCACTTGATATATATACATAAATTGTCATACTGCCAATTGAAAATCCCCAGAGGAAATATTCATAATCTTTATTTTGCAAAATTTAAGATGGCTGCACCAATCACTAGCCTGTATATGACTTTGGAGAGTATTACAGTTGAGCTTGCTCCTGATTGTTTGTTTTGGTGGTAAGACCTTTTCTTTTGCCATTTGCTCTCTCAATTTCACATGCCTCTTTGTTTTTTTTTACCTACATTACAACAGTGACTACAATTCAAGTAGTATTTCATTGGCTGTCATAGAGTTATATAGCACAGAAACAGGCCCTTTGGCCCATCGTGTCTGTGCCGGCCATCAAGCACCTAACTATTCTAATCCCATTTTCCAGCACTTGGCCTGCAGCCTTGTATGCTATGGCGTTTCAAGTGCTCATCTAAATACTTCTTAAATGTTGTGAGGGTTCCTGCCTCTAACACCTCTTTAGGCCGTGCGTTCCAGATTCCAACTACCCGCTGAGTGACAAAATGTTTCCTCAAATCCCCTCTAAACCTCCTGCCCCTTACCTTAAATCTATGCCCCCTGGTTATTAACACCTCCGCTAAGGGGAAAAGTTTCTTCCTATCTAACCTATCAATGCCCCTCATAATTTTGTATACCTCAATCATGTCCCCCATCAGCCTTCTCTGCTCTAAGGAAAACAACCCTAGCCTATCCAGTCTCTCTTCATAGCTGAAATGCTCCAGTCCAGGCAACATCCTGGTGAATCTCCTCTGTACCTTCTCCAGTGCAGTCACATCCTTCCTGTAGTGTGGTGCCCAGAACTGTACACAATACTCCAGCTGTGGCTCCATCATAACCTCTCTGCTCTTTTATATTCTTTGCCACAGCTAATAAAGGCAAGTATCCCATCTGTCTTCCTAACCATCTTATCTACCTGTGCTGCTGCCTTCAGTGATCTATGGTCAAGTACACCAAGGTCCCTCTGTACTTCCAAGGGTCCTACCATCCATTGTATATTCCCTTGCCTTGTTAGACCTCTCAAAATGCATCACCTCACACTTCTCAGGATTAAATTCCATTTGCCACTGCTCCGCCCATCTTACCAGCCTATTTATATCGTCCTGTAATCTAAGGATTTCCTCCTCACTATTTATGACGCCACCAATTTTCGTGTCATCTGCGAACTTACTGATCATACCTCCTATATTCACGTCTAAATCATTAATGTACACTACAAACAGCAAGGGTCCCAGCACCGATCGCTGGTCACAGGCTTCCACTCGCAAAAACAACCCTCGACCATCACCCTCTGCTTCCTGCCTCTAAGCCAATTTTGGATCCAAATTGCCCTGGATCCCATGGGCTCTTACCTTCTTAACCAATCTCCCATGCAGGACCTTATCAAAAGCCTTACTGAAGTCCATGGAGACGACATCAACTGCTTTGCCCTGATCTACACATCTAGTCACTGCCTCGAAAAATTCAATCAAGTTAGTTAGATACTATATCCCCTGACAAAGCCATGCTGACTATCCCTGATTTATCCCTACCTCTCCAAGTGGAGATTAATCCTGTCCCTTAGAATTTTTTCCATTAGTTTCCCTACCACTGATGTTAGATTCACCAGCCTGTAATTACCTGGTTTATTCCTGCTACCCTTCTGGAATAATGGTACCACATTTGCGGTCCTCCAGTCCTCTGGTACTTCTGTGGCCAGAGAGGATTTGAAAATCAGAGTCCTGCTATCTGCTCCCTAGCCTCACATAACAGCCTGTAAGTCCTGAGGTAATGAAAGGTACTCATAAATGCAAATCATTTCCTTATATGTCCCACTCAACTCTTGTCGCTGTCAGTGTAACACTTGCACATTACTTCAAGGTAAAACTTGTAGAAGGGGGCAAACTAATTGATTCCAAAGCTTTGTTCTTCACAGAGCTGCCAGCAAGTAATCGACTTTACAGAGTTATTTAAGAGAGAGTTGTAGATGGAGTTTAGGCTTTTTTAGATGTACAAGCTAGGATATACTGAATTGTCTTCCTCTTCTGTATTTATATTGAGAGAAGTTTGGACGTTATAACACCTGATTTTTCCCTCCTGCCTTAGTTGAAAAAGCTTTATTTTAGCTTGGTGCCTCCCACTGGTGTTTTATTTACAGGAGGATAGAGTATTCCCTCTAAACCCAATTCAAAATAAAAACTTCCAACCAATTCTTAACCGGAGGGCAGCAATTGTGGGAATGTTCATGTCTCTTTCATTTCCCAGGCTACTATTCTTGGAGATGAGGGATTGTAGGCACTGAAGAAGATTTATTGAAAGTGATGTATTATTTCTTAAAAGCTGCCTGCTATATCTTCTCCCTATCCAAAACCTTTCAATTTTAGACCAGGCAAACAGTGACCACCCTAGTCAGTACCCCTTTTGACTGTCCAGCAATATGGTATCCATTTAGCTATCTTCAGCCCAATTATGAAACTTTCCTTCCTCACGTAGGAATTTTTGGCAGAGGGGATACCCACCAGAGACTCTCTGGCTGAAAAACTTAACTTCAGCACAATCCTTATTGCAGTTCCTGAGCCAAATAATGAACACTGTCCAACTGCTCTGTGCTCATGTACAGCAACAATCAATACAGTCCAATCTGTTCATCAAGACAGCTGCGACATTTCAGAAATCGAATTATTTTGTTGAACATGCTAAAGTGTTGTTTTTGCATTTGTTGAAATTAAATTATTGAAGGAATGATTAAATAGATTCTAGGGAAAAGATTTACCAATTGACTGTCTCACCCGCAATTTAGAGAAGCTCGAGACTAAGTGCTATCTTGATTTCTGCTCCTTCGTGTCACTCTGTCAGGATTTATCTGTAGTAGTTTTAAAAGGCCTCATTCTCAAAGGGGCATTCCATCAACCGACCCTCAAAACGATCTTTTATTGTGAAAAGATTGGTAAAAGCTAGCACTGAAGAAGATTTATTGAAAGTGATGTTCCTTGCAATTCCTTGTTTGCCTTAAATGTGGAGATGTGCATTGCTTTGTCTAGTGCCACAATCCCAAACAATGCCTTGCTTGAGAACCTCTCTGCAATGCTGGAACAATAATAGGATGTGGGTAATAGGCCAGTGATTCCCCACACACTGGGCTACTAACTCCTGCTTAGTGGACAGTTCCCCATGGGAAGAGACTAATGCTACAATTCTGTTTTTACAGAGCCTCATCACTTGCTGTCTGGAAGCTACCTTCTAACTAGAGCACAATTGACCAGTACTGAACCCATATTCGGTTGCCACCCCACCACAGCCAAGTCGAGGGTAAAATGAAGACACAAGGATCCGCAAATGGCCAAAAATGAAACAAGGAAGCGATCATCCCAGGCTGTATTACACGTACTGTTGTAAAGTGGGTTCAGGTTAGCTCTAATTAAGGCCATAGATTTCAAAATAGTGATGCCAGACGCAGTGAACATTGGAGGTTACTGAAGTTATCAAATTTCTCTATTTGCTGGCTTAGTAACCATTATTTCTGCTGCTGCATACTAACAAAATCACTCTGTGGGCTGCTTGCACCCCGTCTTTAGGGAGGTTGAACCAGCTTCCCTTGGGACTGTCTGCAATTTCAGGGGTTCCCAAGATTGTGAATTAGTGAGTTTGCAGGAGTGTTGTGCTCTTTTCACCTTCCCTTATGGGAAATGAGCCCCGGCTACTCAGATGCTGTCCCATCTTCCCACTGCTTTTCTGATTCTAGGCTACTTCCAGGATTTTGGATAAACTGCTTCTGACCAGCTGCAGACTGTACCTCATCTGTTACCATTCCATTTGTGCGTTTCTCTCAGCAAAGAACTCATTGTGGGAATTCAATATATCCAGTGAGTAGTAAAGCTCTCACTCTGATTCTCACTCTGTGCTCTGGTCACAGCTGATAAAAGATGTTTGAAGTACTACAACTGGCTTCAGCATCCCCAGATCGGGTAGAGGGAAATCGACCATTGTGCTGATGATTACTGTGCCTCTTTGGAGATGTAACTGCCTCAGCAAGTCAAGGGCCAGGAAGAGACTTCTGAAGAGACATTTAAAATGGATGAGCAGTCGCATAGAGTTGCAGAGAAGTTGCACCCCATGCCATTAGTTGCGTCCAGTTAACTGATTGATTGGTATGGGTAGTTCAGAGATGGTGTATAGAACAATGTGCATAATAATGTTTTAATTAGTCACTGCAGGCGTCCCTTAACCTACCTATCGTGTCTGTTCATTAACACTGAACTTGACTGGAGCCGCTGCACTTTGTGGAGCCTTGCCCCTTTTGAAAAGATCACTGTCACTGGCTATCTTTCCCCAAATGCATGCGATAGAATCCTAAAGAGAGGAAAGCAGTCTCCCGGTTCTTGTGGTTTCTCTCCCAAGGATTCTACACAGCTGTGTATGTGCACATGTGTGAGATGCACACACACTGTTTACAATCTCACTAACGTATCTATAACGTAGACCTCAACCTAGGGGGGATTTCTTCAGTGTTAGGGTTGCCCGAGTTCTGGGACACAGAGTCAAAAAGTGGTTATATCACACACACATGGGTCAGCATCCTTCGATCAAAGGTTTTTGTTCAGAGATCTATCTGTGTCCTCAAGAATGTCAGGAGAGGTTCTGAGCAGCAGGCTCTGCACAAATGAGGGATTAAACCTGGGACCTTGATGGTCTGTATGGAAGAGGTGATGCTTTTAGTCCTTAAACTACTGTGAGAATGGCCTACTTTATGGGAGCTTAATAGTCTGGTAACATCTGAGAGGTGCCATAACCTGTTGCTCAATGCTTCATTGATCAAAGCCCTGTTTTTGATTTAAAATTAGGCTGATTTAAAGCTTGCAATATCTCTAAAAGCCTGTTAATCTGTCAGGTAAAATGTGCCCACACAGCTGTCTCCTCTTGCTATTTCCCTAAAAGCTCTCCTGAGAGGGAGGTCTTTAATGGCTTCAGATTAAAGAGAGATGCTAACAAAGGCACCTTTAAACCTGTTCCTCTTCTTCAAACAATGCCTTTCTTTGATCTATCATTTTTGAAGTGTTTTTTAAAATTCTATTTGTGTGTTCTGTAAAACTTCAACCTCATGTCTGTGCTGTTGGAAATCCTTTTCCATAAAAGACTCCACTCAAGAGCCTAGGTAGATGCTGCATTTAATACCAGTCTCTCATTTTTCTCTAGATTTTCTTTATTGGGACAGATGTTCATTTTTTATCTGAAAGCTGTTTTTACTAAGAAGCTCTCTGGTGCTGAAGTCCCATCCCATCGCTGTTCTATGTTGAGTTAGTCAGCCTCACCCTGAACAGCAGTGGCATCTGCAGTTGGGTTCAGAACCTCTGGGTCGGGAGGGAACAGATCAGCCAATGTTAATGCTCCTGATCACCACCTGGAGAATACACGCATGAGAACGTAGGTGGAGAGTAGGATTGGTTTCAGATGTGACGCCTGTCAACACTCACTGTCCAAGTTCATGCATGAAAAACAGCCACCTGGGGAAGCTGGCGTCCACAGAACTGTAGCTCCCAGCAAGGGTCACACCTTTCGAAGAGGACAGTAGAAAATTGGGTGGTTCAAATGTACAAAAAGCAGACCTGTGCTGTTGGTGGTAGAGATTAGCATTAAACTGGGCAGAAGAATGGAAAACAATAGCGCAACAGACTTCGGCTGATACAACTATTGTTAGTTTTCAATCCTGTTATAATATTTTATACTGTCATTTTATGATCCACTGCTGGTGAGGGGTTGAGGTGGGGGTGGGGTGGATGGGTGTCCAGCTACTGACCCACTTTGGCCTGTATTCTGCTGGGTGAAATAAATTTGTCAGTGGTACCCCTTCCACCTCAGCACTGGCAAACATGAAGATGTTTTTGATACTCCCCTGTATCTCAAATGATTTTTTACTAATAGGCAAGGGCTGATAAAGAATGGTCATTGGCAGCATGATATCTTAGGTAGCAACAATTAATGTTCCTCTTAATATCCAGAACCCTAACATCTCTGCCCTTTAGTATTACAGCTTCATTGTAATGGTGTTAAAAGGTGCATTTTTGTGCAAGGTTATGGAAATAGGGAGCTAAATTTAGTGTCTGCATATGGCAAATTAAGTAGGTGGCCCTAACAGTCCTTCTAAAATCTGCATATCCCAATCAGAAATGGCCACTTGACCCACTGAATCAACTCTGGCCTGGGGGTGTACCCAGTAGTTGGTGTTGAAATTTGGTAAGGGGGAAGCTGGCCAGTGTTACACCTTTCAGGACCATGAAGGATATAAGGTACCGGACTTCAGGGCCTTTCACATCTGAAGCCAACACGTGGAACGGCAAACATAATGTTATTGAGGTGTAATCAGCAAAGTACGTGGTGCATGACTCTTGTTTTAACAGCTATGCACTGTGACATCACAGAGATGCAGTGAATGCCACAGACTGTAGCAGCAATAAGCATAGTGTGCGTATCTCACGTGTATACTCACACTACAGGAGCTCTTCCAGGTGCATCATTCCATGTTGTAGCAGTCCAGTGCATCAGGTGGTTCCCATACTGCTATGCCAACACCAGCAAGTGGAACTTAACCTTCATGGGTATGCCAGCCAGCTATTCCCAGAGAAGACTCACAGCCGAGCAAATCTATTTATTCAGCAAGATAAGAATTTCTGTGCAGTTCCTGTTTATTTAACAGGGTAAGGATTGTCGATTTTAATCACTCCACCATTGGTAGTCGTGCTTTCAGCTTACCTGGGCCTTGAGCTCTGGAATTCCCTCCCTAAACCTCTCCTCCTCCTCCTAAGATGATCCTTAAAACCTCTGTGTCAAAAATCTGTTTTTTAATAATGCTTTTATTAAGCACTACGTTTTGCTACATTAAAAGTGCTATATGAATGTAAGTTGTTGTTGTTGTGTAACAGTAGAACGTTCCTCTTTATCCTGGAACAGCAAAGTCTCCTGGAAACTTCTTTCTGGCTCTGTTGCTATATAACTTTGCCTAGAAGCAAAAAGTATAGTTGTATAAATTGAAAGGTTCATGGATATAGCCGTATTCACAGTGAGTCAGAGACAGTTCTTAATATTCACAGGATAGCATTTAAACCCTGCTGTATCATATCGTGCATGGCACATCCCAGTCAATCACAAGCTTCCAAACTCAGGATGCATATTGGGCTCTTGTATGAAGCCAACCTCTTCATTTCCTTCACTGGACACTATGAATTTTTTACAAATATGCCTCCACCATGACCGTCAAGTAGATTCTCCCTCCAGCAGGGCCACAATGCTGTAGAACATTAGTACATTCATTTAAAATATTGCATCACATTTGGCTGGTGTCATTAATGGCAACTGTTCATTTGCATTGCAGCAGCTTCCAATATGTGATCCCACAATCCCCATCTGTGTATTTCTTTATTCTTAATGCTTCTATTTCCTCCCCTGATTTGGGGAGGGGAGACGGGGGAGGATTCCTTACTTGAACGTAGTTGGCATGGTGCCCATCAACCACCAGTACCTCACCCAAGTGGGGTGCCCTTCATGTGTCAACAAGCGAGCCCCTGCTGGGGGTCAGGGGATTGATTGGCCAAATCCCTGACTTAGGTCTACTGAGGTCAACAGAGTTGGGACAGAACCTGGGTCTAGTCTGTATGACTCAATACCACACTTGATGGTGAATTACATAGTTACATAGCATTTACAGCACAGAAATGGGCTACTTGATCCAACAAGTCCATCCCAGTGCTTATGCTCCACACGAACCTCCTCTCAACCCTTACCATCTCTATTCCTTTCTCCCTCATGTGTTTAACTTCCCCTTAAATGTATCAATGCTGTTCGCCTTAACGACTCCGTGGTAGCTAGTATTTAGTAAAGAAATTTAAGAACAAAGTTGCAGAAGTGAAATTTGTTTGGTGTAGAAACTGTTTGGTGTCGGAAATTAACAAGCAGAGATTTTGGAATAGTGTCTACAAATGTTCCATGAGCTTCATTCTATTAAACTGTGCTGAGAAATAGTTTTTTTAAGCAGGGTGGAGTTATCTGTTCTGCACCTGCATAAAGTTATTATTCATTTCATGGTTAAAATGCTTTACATTGTTTGAGTGTATGAAAACACAGCCATGTGGCGATAGAGCTTGTTAAATGGATGTTGCCCTAAGTTCATTGTCAATTGGGAATCTTAGAGTCTCCACAGAAAGGGATAGTTTCATCCTATCAATATGAGCTGGGTCTGTACTTGGGTCCAAGGTGGAAAGTCAGTGGGGATAGCCCCACATTACTGAATCTTCCATTTTCTCATACATGCATTAATCTATTTCTGACTCTTGTATGTTGTAGACCTTTGAGAGTTATTTGTGTCATACAGCAGGTTTGGTATTTTATGTCTGACCTACATTCAGATCAGCCACTGGACAACTATTGTGGAAAATGGCTACTTTGTGCTAGTGCATTAGAGGTGCTCCTCTCAGACTCAATGTGGTGCCTATTTGTGGTGCAAAATATAGGAAATACTGTATCTAATCTTTTCTGTACCTGCCCTGAGAGTGTTTGGTGGGACAGTGTGGAGGGAGCTTTACCCGATCTAAAGCAGGGTGACCCAGGAATGCGTGCTGTTGGCTGTCGGTGCCCAGAATGTAAACTCCTCCGTTTCCAGACATGGATATATTTTCAACTTCAGGAGCACAAATAAAAAAGAAATGCTCCTACACATTGTGCAAAGGAGATGAGTGCAGAATAATGTAGAGATTCCACCTATAATTTTGTGACAGTTTTCTCTGACTTTTGTACAGGCATCAGTGAAAGCTAAATTGAAAAAAAAATCAGTTCTTGATTTCTGACTGGAACGTAATTGCAGTGCAAATACAGTGACAGCTTCAGAAAATGAAGGGTAAATAATTATGATGTGGATCTCTACATCGTTTCTGAATCTCTTTTTGAGAGCAATGCCTTAAAATGGGGAATCATAGCATGGTTACAGCACAGGAGGAGGCCATTTGGCCCATCATCTCCATGCCAGCTCTCTGCAACAGTGACTCGACTAATCCTGTTCCCCTGCCCTCTCCCTGTTGACCTGCAAATTTTTTTTCTCTTCAGGTGCTTATCCAATTCCCATTAGAAAGCCATGATTGAATCACATAGTTAATTCTGACCAGTGATAAATTATGGTCACCAGCTCTCAGACTAGGCAGCCACTACATGAAATCTTCTGACTGCTAACATACTTCCAAAAGCTATGTAATTGGAGAGCAACCATAAACCACTAACCTGATAAATTGAGAGACTGTTAAATCATAGAATGATGAGCGTGTGGTCCCCACATTGAGTCCTGATTTCAAGTGTGTTACAAAGTGGAGGCCAGGCAACTCAAATGAAAACACCTTGCAAAAGTATTGTATTTTAATGGGACCCTTTCACTTGCTGTATGGAGACTGGGATAATCCTGCCTCCTAATAGCATCTCCTTTTGCTGCATGTTTGGAAAGAAAATGTAACAGCCAACATCCGTCACAAGGCAGGTCATGAATGGAGCAGCAGGCCTGCTAATGACAACAGGTAACTGCCTCCTGGGGAAACAGTGTGGAGAGGAAGGAAGTGCTTTAAAGCTAGGGCCGTTTTATCAATTAAGAAAAACCTGCTCTCAGCCCAGACAGGGGTTGTTGCAATTTAGTTCAATACTCGTGAGTAAAATTATTTATTCTGAGGATATAGACATCACAGGCAAGGCTGGTGTTTACTGCCCATCCCAACTTGTCCTTGAAAGTCGTGATAGGCTGCCTTCGGGAACTGCTATAGTCCATTGGGTGCAGGTGCTCCCACGTGCTGTTAGGTAGGGAATTCAGGATTTTAACCAAGCAATGAAGGAACAGTGATATTTGTACAAATCTGGGTAGTGTGTGATTCTTAGGGGAACTTGGAGGCGATGGTGTTCCCATGCAAATGCTACCCTTTTCCTTGTAGGAGGTGGAGGCCGTGTATTTGGGAGGTGCTGTCGAATTGCAAGTGATGTTGAACACTTTAAATCAGGAAACAGCCTCACTTTTGACCTTATGCTGGAAGAAGGTCATTCATGAAGCTAAAGATAGCAGGGCCTGGGCCACTGTCCTGAGAAATTCCTGCAGCGATGTTCTGGGCTGAGATAATTGGTCTCCACTGACCAATCGTTTTCCTTTATGCCAGGTATAACTGCAGCCCCTGGGGAGTTTTCCTCTTAATCCCCATTGACTTCAGTTTTAATAGGAATCCTTGGTGCCACACTTGGTTGTGTGTTGCCTTTATGTCAGGGGTAGTAGTCACTCTTGCCTCACCACTTGGTCCTTATTTGGACCAAGACTGCAATGAGGTCTGGAGCCAAGTGGTTCTGGCAGAACCCAAACTGAGCATCAGCGAACAAATGCCACTTGATAGAATAGTTTTACGACGTGCTGTTTATATGCTGATGATTGAGAATAGGCTGGCAGGACAATGATTGTCTGGGTTGGATTTTTCCTGGTTTTTGTTGACCGGGACTTAGCTGCAACAATTTTTGACATTGTCTAGTAGATTGTTATATCTCTACTGGAACAGCTTAGCTAAGGGCACAGCTAGTTCCAGAGTACAGGTCTTCAGGACAACAGATATTGCCAGAGCTCATTGCCTTTGCTGCGTCTAGTGCACTCAAACCTTTCTTGATGTCACAAGCAGGGAATTGAGTTGGTTGAAGACAGCCATCTATGATGATTGGGACCTTGGGGGAGGTGTGGGGGGAAGGCGAGATGGATCATCCACTTGGTCCTTCCATCTGAAGATGGTTATGAACACTTCAACTTTATCTTTTGCATGCACATTTTGGGTTGCGCCATCATTGAGAATGAGGATGTTCCTAGAGGCTGCACCCCCCTCGTTAATTGTCCACCACCTTTCGAGACTGGAAATGTCAGTAGTACAGCGCTTTGACCTGATTGGTGTAGGATCATTAACTCCAAGTATACAATGTTGCTTCTGCTGTTTAGCATGCATGTGAATCTGTTGTAGTTTCACCAGGTTCATCACCTCATTTCCTAGTTTTTGGGTATGCCTGGTACTGCTCCTGGCATGGTCTTCTACCTTCCCCATGTGGTCTCTGGATTGTGATTAGCAGCGGCAATTCTGTCTTGAGTTGGAAAAGGGATCATCAGCCACTGAGGTCAGATGTAGCACCTCAACTGTCAATTCAGCCGAGAGCAACAGCAACCAGGGATGGATCCTGGAAGCTCTGCTCGGGACACTGTGGTGAAGCAAGTGGGATTTAATGGTTGAAAATAGTTAAAGGTAACAAGGTCAGCAGCAAGATTGCTTCAGCACGTATGCCATTAGACCCTGGCAGTAAATTGTGTTAATGTCTCTCTGGTGTTTCCTTCCAGTTTGGAGCAGCTGCTAGTTCTCTCTTTTAAATCTCACTCATTGATTACAGCACAAACCACAGGCAGCCCCTGTTATTGCCAGACCTCATCATCCACTTTCCTTCCTGTTTAGTCTCTTTCTCTGTGTTACTGGACTGTGATCATAGGGGTAGAGATTCTGGGGTATGGTTCGGACCATATTTCTGATTGGTCCCCTTGGAAGACAAGATACAACTGACATTTGTCTGCGATGTGTAATTTGCTCTTGGTTGCCTCAAAGTAATTCAAGATCTCTGCAATGTGTAATTTAATTAGATCATCACAGACAGGCTCCAGAGCTCACAGTGTTATCACTACTGCTTTCAGAGAGCAAACATAACATTCATACTCCTGAGTCCAAGAGTGGAAAGAATGAGGCAATAGAGGGATTGCAACTTGATGAGAATTTTAAAATGAAGGTGTTGGTGGACTTACAATAAGTTAGGGTACAGGCAGCAGCTTTGGATGAGTTGAAGTTCAGTGGAGGTGGAAGCTGTACAGCTGGCCAGAAGATGATTTGGAATCGTCAAATCTTACAAGTCACATAAATGTAATGTTGTGTATGGTAGTAGGACCAGCACAAATACGCTCACATTTTTGTTTTTTAAAAAATTCATTCTCAGGTTGCTGGTAAGGCATAGCATTTATTGCCTATCCCTATCTTACGCCGCTGGAGTCTATATAGTGTAGAGGCATCCACACTCTTCTTTGGCCTCCTTATCTCTAGAGACAATGGATAAGCGCCTGGAGGTGGTCAGTGGTTTGTGAAGCAGTGCCTGGAGTGGCTATAAAGGCCAATTCTAGAGTGACAGGCTCTTCCACAGGTGCTACAGAGAAATTTGTTTGTCGGGGCTGTTGCACAGTTGGCTCTCCCCTTGCGCCTCTGTCTTTTTTCCTGCCAACTACTAAGTCTCTTCGACTCGCCACACTTTAGCCCCGTCTTTATGGCTGCCCGCCAGCTCTGGCGAACGCTGGCAACTGACTCCCACGACTTGTGATCAATGTCACAGGACTTCATGTCGCGTTTGCAGACGTCTTTAAAGAGGAGACACGGACGGCCGGTGGTTCTGATACAGTGGCGAGCTCGCTGTACAATGTCTTTGGGGATCCTGCCATCTTCCATGCGGCTCACATGGCATCCACACTACTACTGCTATTTAGTAGGGAGTTCCAGGATTCTGACCCAGTAACAATGAAGGAATGGAGATGTATTTTTCAGTAAGGATGCTGGAGGTGAGTCTTTTCTTCCTGTCTTGCTCTTCTCTCCACTCCCCTCATCACTTCCCCCGTTCTCCTACTTTCTTCTCCAGCTACTCCTAGTAGGTGTTGAATAGTTGCTGTAGTAGTCTTAATTTTAGTTGTACTAGTAGTACTACAACAATAAACTTTTTATTTTTCTTTCTTTGTCTCTCGAGATAAGGAGGCCAATGGGTAAGTGCATAGAGGAGGTCAGTAGTTTGTGAAGCAGCACCTGGAGTGGCTGTCAGGGCCAATTTTACAGTGACAGACTCTTCCACAGGCACTGCAGATAAAATTGGTTGTCGGGGTTGTTACACAGTTGGCTCTCCCCTTGCATTTCTGTCTTTTTTCCTGCCAACTGCGAAGGCTATTTGACTCGCTATGCTTTAGCCCCCCCCCTTTATGGCTGTCCGCCAGCTCTGGCGATCACTGGCAACTGGCTCCCACGACTTGTGGTCAGTGTCACAGAATTTCATGTGGCGTTTGCAGACGTCTTTAAAGCGGAGACATGGACAGGCGGTGGGTCTGATACCATTGACGAGCTTGCTGTACAATGTGTCCTCGGGGATCCTGCCATCTTCGATGCGCCTCATGGCCAAGCCATCTCATGCGCCGCTGGCTCAGTAGGGTGTATATGCTGGGGATGTTGGCGATACAATGCTGCCACCTAGGCCCAAGGTTTCTCCTGAGGCACCGCATGAGACGTCGCTCTTGGCTGACATACGTTGTCCAGGCCTCGCTGCCGTAGAGCAAGGGACTGAGGCCACAGTCTTGAAACACTCGAGACTTTTGTATTCTGTGTCAGTGCACCATTTTCCCACACCCTCTTGGCCAGTCTAGACATGACAGCCAAAAAAACTATTACTATAATAATTACTGCAACTAGTCCTACAAATATTACTGCTACAATAATCACTAACCAACAACTAGTCCTACAACTGCGTTAACACCTTCTTTGGCCTCCTTGTCTTGAGAGACTGGGAGGTGGTCAGTGGCAACTGCTTTATATAAAATACTACACGTACTAGTTCTACATTTATAAAAGCTACTCCAACTAAAACAATGCAACTACTGCTATAATAACAATTGCTAATGCAAGTAAAAAAAACTACTGCAAGTGCTACATATACAACTACAACATTAATACCCAGCAACAATCATGAACACCTTGCTGATTCTCAGAGCACTGATAAAGGTAGCGTTAATAAAACCTCTGTTTACATAGCAGGAGGAGAATACAGTATGGGAAGGATATATATATATATACACGTCACAATGCCAGCAAAAGGAGGAAATAGCACAAAAAGACATGCGTAGACCTGAAGAGGAGCTGTTTGTCAGCTGCCTGTGTATATTTAACACAGGAAAGTGTACACACACAAAAGAAGTTCCCAAAATTTACACAAGCTGTGTTTACTTCACCAAATTAACAAAGGGTCAAAAATTACCATTCTATCTAAATCAAAGAATCATAGAAATATATAGCACAGAAGGAGACCAAATATTTAACAGTGTGTCTACACAATGTCAACTAGTGGATTTGCGCCCCCCCATCTCCAGTTTGTGTGAGGTGCTTCCCAATGGAGGTGAATGGAGCTTTAGAGGCTTGTGTCATGCAGGCCCTCACCTGCAAAGAATGAGGCACACACTATTTTGCCACATAAACATTCAAACTTAAAAATTGTTGCAGGGAAGAAAAGTTAGCCCATGACAAGGAATTGCCAGACCCCTCACCGGAAAGACCTTTTTCTGCAGACCAGCAGACTGTGTTGAAACAAAGGAACCAGTCCCTGCCTCCCCAATACACAGCAGACTGGTCAGACCAGTTTAATTTGAACTTGCCATAGAGTTTTAAAACTCAGAAAGCTGTTTGCTTCTAAACTGAAAAGACCTCTTTCCTGTCTGCTCTCACCAGCTTTGGAAACCACTGAAGACATATGAACCCCAAGAGAGAAACAGCGCCTACAGTGAACAAGGTTTAAGAAGAATACTGGGGCCCCCAACGAAAAGCAAGACTACCGACACTCAAGGACTCCACAGCGAACTCAAAGCAGTTACAGAAAACACACTTCAGAGAGTGCTTTAAACGTCTCCACTATTTTTCTTCTCTTTTCTGTCTCTATCCAACAGCGTTAACCGAATTAGAGTTCGTGTGTTAATAAACTTCACTGTTCTTCTTTAAAACCTAAGCAGGCCTGTTTGTGCTCATTTCTTTGCCTTATAAGCGGTGAACAAGGATTCACCAAGGGGGAGCTCAAAACACAGTGTGTTTAAAATTAAATCCTGTTACAATAAGACCAGGTGAAGGCTGAAAGAGACTCCCAGACACTTTCTCACCTGGATGTAACACTTACATAGCTCTCATCTCAGGGACGCAGCTATTTAACCAAGCTTGCTCCATAGTGGTAAGGGGAACATCAGACCCATGCCAAAAGCTCCCTTGTGTTGTTGGTATTGGAGGAGGCCTAAGGGAGCATACTCTATGCTATCTCTGAACACAGCGTCCAGCTTGCTGCTACTGGTCAGTGTAAGTACAGGCCAATTAGACAAACCAGCTGTGCCACCCCCCCACCCCCAGTCAAAGCATCGTGGGAACCTTACCACAACATGTTGCACAAGAGGGTAGAAATTGTTTCCACTGCCTGGATAGGAGATCAGTGCTCTTCTTGCCCTCAGTACGCTGGGTGTCTTTTGGGTCCTCAGCCTAGTTTTCTCTACTTCAGCTCACCAGGGACGAGGAAATAGCTAGTCCAAAGTAGGATGCCCTGATGCAGTTTGTAAGTGATTGGCAGTAGTGGAGCCTGTGGTTCTGGGAGTTAACTGCTCAGTGGAAGTGCCTGGGTGATCATTAGAGGGCCAGGCATTTTTCCTGCAAGGCATTCCTTCTAACATAAAACACAGAAAAGCTTGTTTAGCTGCACATACACAACATTCTCCCCTGAGGAAATGACATCCACGTGTAAAGCATGCTAGTACTTTGAGGACACACGTAAAGCTGAGACTAGGTTGGACGAGCAGTTCCCAACTTTTACTTACCTTCTCGTGCCATCACAGCCTCTCCCACAGGTTCTCCTGTCTGCCTGCCAACCATGTTGAATTGCTCCTCTTAATGTACTCTCAGTTTTTAACGCTGCTGTTTCTCCAGAAGTCAATGTTTAAGGGTATGTGACTGACGAGTGCATACTTTCGTGATGTGGACGTGCCCTTTAGTCAGGCAGTGAGAGTTAGTACAGTGGTTTTGAGTAAAGAAAGTGCTTGATTATTTGCAGAGCTAAGTTCCCTTATTCTCCAATTGCAGAGAGAGAAACCTTGTAATAGATAAGGAGCTGGATGAAGACTGAAAAGTGGTAAAAGACATGTATTGGCAAGATTGTCCAGACTTACCTGTGAGATCACTGAATAGCTTCCTATGCTGTGGAAAGGCATGGAATGATGGAGATTGTGCCAACTGCCTCTGCCACCTCCTTCCAGTCAGCCTGCACCATACTCATGAGGTTCCCTACCCTCAGTGGCCCACAGCCTTACTTTGATGACCCTGACTTCCTCCAGCAAAAGCACTGTAAGGGATGTGGCTGAGAACCTGGCTGGGAGTCTTGCCCAGTTGCTACTCCCTTCAAGGCTGCTGCTGTTTCTGCCAGTTCTTGCAGAGATGATGCGGACCTTTAACTGGCCACAGCAAATTAAAGCCTGTGCTTGCCGCTCTCCTTGGAGCAGTAAACCAATCAGGTATGACATTAATCACTGCAGACCGGCTGTGGGAGAAAACTGTAGTAGGTTCCTTTCGTAGATGGTATTTATTCTCACTCTGCTACTGGTCTGCCATTGGAAGGAAATCCAGGCTACTCACTACAGCCAAGGCAGTCCCATCCTCAGATATTCACACATGCTTATTTCCAGTTGGTAGTTAGCAGAACCCAGGCCAATTCATTCCCTCCCTAGTCCAAGAGTACTGAGGCCAAACTTGGCAATCCTGCTACTGGCCTAGCTGAGATGCTGACACAGCAGAGACTCGGGATCGAAACTAGGACCTTGTGATACGTATGCCTCAATAACACAAATGATATTGTCTGAACTGAAGTCATCCACCACAAAAATATCATTCCACTCCATGTGGTTCTATCAACATAAATAACATACCGCAGTTCTGGGTTGTCTCCTTTTCCCAAACACTACCCACTTTAATCAAGTAATCTAAAGGATCCCACCATGGTTCACCAGGTAAATGCCTTTTCCAGTGTGGTTCAAAGCCATACAGACCAGAAGTGCCCATGTGTTACCTCTGCTGTGTGCTGATAGCTATCTCAGCCAGAGGGGCAGGCAGGGACAATACAACTGGCCTCGGGTGTCCTGACGAGATAATATTTCCACTCATGATTGTTATCTCTGCTGAAAAGGGCACATGTGGATATGAAGTGAGGAGAACATTGACTGCAATGCCCAGCATGGCAGAATAGCCAGTCAACACCTTGCGCAGATTCATACAGGGAAAATGGTGGTCGCGGGTGAGTTAAAGGAAGGCAGCCAGTGTCCCTGGAACTGTACTACATGCTATTCTCCAGCACTTAGTGGCGCAGTGGTTAGCACCGCAGCCTCACAGCTCCAGCAACCCGGGTTCAATTCTGGATACTGCCTGTGTGGAGTTTGCAAGTTCTCCCTGTGTCTGCGTGGGTTTGCTTCGGTTTCCTCCCACAGCCAAAAGACTTGCAGGTTGATGGGTCAATTTATAATGGCCAATTTACCTGAGTATAGGGAGGGGAATATAGGGACAGGTGAAGATGCGGTAGCAAAATGGGATTAGTGTTAATGGTCGGAACAGACTCGCTGGGCCGAAGGGCCTGTTTCAGTGCTACCTCGAAATCAAAATGAAATCAGATGAGATATAAAAGGAGACATAACAATGATCAGAAAGTTCAGAATTCGCCCCCTTGCTTAAAATATAATTTTTCACCTGTTCTGCAATTTGCAGTGGAGTGAAGCACACAGCCTATTGATTAGAATTCCAGTCCTTTCTCCAAGCTTCAATTTTCCTGTAGTGACGCACTGCACCTTGCACTGACTGCTGCTATATTAGATCAACGCCCTGCAGTGTGCTGAATCTGGTATTATCACATCTCTACATGCAGGCTTCTGCATAATAATTCAATTTTTTTAATTATTCTGATCGCTCTTTTTTTTGTTTTGCCAACTTCCTCAATTCTACGCTAACCCCCATTTCACACACCAAACAAACCACAGGCATCCCCAATTCCACAGCTAGGACCTCTAATTCCATAATCCCATCTCCCCAACCCCCACTCAATTCCTAGCCTTCCTGATTCCCTGCCTGTCCTCTGATTTTATATTTGATTCCCTGGTTTGCTGCAAGAAGATGTATGTACTTGGATATCAGGTGAGGAACAGGACTGGGCTGTGGTGCCCTCCATGGTTCAACACCCTAATGACACTCACTATCAGCATTCACACATGGTCACGGGTGAGGTACCAAAGGGCACCTGGTGGCTTTGAGTCAGAAGAGGAGAGAGATAATCACAGTGTAAAACAGCAGAATAAATTGGTGCTTCCCTTCCAGTTTAACAGCACAGTACAGTGTTTGATTGGGTAACTCTCTCGGCTTATTCGGAAGATTGTGGCTTCAAGTTCCTCTCCTGAGACTTGAGCACAAAATCTAAACTGACACTCCCAGTGTAGTACAGCGGGAAGGCTGCATTATTGGCGATGCCATCTTTCAGACAAGACAGTAAATCGAGGCACCATCTGCCCTCCTGGGGCTGTAAACGATCCCACAGCACTATTTCAAAGAAGAGTGTGCTGGCCAATATTTACCCTTCAATCAACATCACTAAGAACAGATTATCTAGTCAGTATCTCATTGCTGCTCGTGGGTTCTTGCTGTGCACAAACTGACTGCCGTGTTTCCCACCTTTACAACAGTGACTGCTAGAGATCAACTGCATGACGTTTTGCTGCACCACTTTCAAGTCTTGAACAGTATTTCTAATTTAGGGCAATTAGGGATGGGCAATAAATGCTGGCTGAGTCAGCGATGCCCACATCCCACGAACAAATAATAAAAAACTACAGCACTCCTCCACTTGTACACTACTGTTTTAAAATCACTGCAACATACAAAGTGTGAACTCTGACTAATTTTCTCCCTGCCATATGGGCACTAAACTAAGTTATTACAATTACAAACTTCCTCAGTACTGCACAAAGCATCAGCCTAAATTAAGTGCCTGATTTTTCTGGAGTGGGGTTTAGAACCCACGAATTTATTAAACACATTACAGAAAGCAGCCCAGCAGCATAAACACAGTACACTTACCAAGGAGGGTCACGGTTGCCTTCAATACACTACTGACAACAAGTAGGATTAAACACTTCAGATCAAGTCAGGAGCCTGGAACAGCAAGTTATCAATTTTGTTAATAATGTTGAATTCATATTCAGTGGTGCATGCAATATTTGGGTATAAATTTTCTTGTTAAAAGTGGACACAACAAAGCATTATTGGCAACAGACAAATTCAACATGTCAGTTTTTATTAGAACTCTGAACCTGATTGGACTTGTGCTGTCTGCACAGTGATGATAATGATGGGCCAATAACTGATAACACCCATATGTTTAGCCAGATACTTTTTCCACACACAATTACATCAAATATTCCTGCATGTGTCAAAAAAAATTGTCAGAACTTCCCAGCACAATTATTCTTGTGCGAATATTCCATATGTTTGATGTGAGGTTGGTGCAAAGTAGTGAAACAGACCCAGTTATCAGAACCAGTTCAGTCTCTGATTGAAGTTCAGACACCATAAGATTGAAATGATTGCCTCAATTGTATGTTAAAGAGGTACAGTCAACCTCAATCACCTAATCTGCCAAGAAATACACAGCTCCTCCAATGCCATTTTTTAGTGTGGTATTAAGCTGTATAGGTCAGGAGGTCCTGCGCAGAGTCCCAACTGCTGTCACCTGGGCTATCAGTGCAAGGTCCCACAATATTGGCTTAGGTGCCCCTGGGTTAAGGAAGAGTGAAATCAGCCAGAGTTCCTGCTCCTTATGGCTTATCCAGTGACCTCTGCTGGATATCCAGTGGCCTCTGCTGGAAATGCATTCTGCAAATGTCAGTTGATAACCGCATGAGGCTCTGCAGTTGAATATTGTTTGTCTAAGCTCACGTGAAGGAGGGCCACCTGGAAAAGTTATTGGGGAATGGGAGGGATACGTTTCATGTCAATGACTTTCAACTTAACTCTTAGCTGGAAGACTAATAAGCTAAGCCATTACACACCAGAGCTACTCAAAATGGCTTTGTTTCGTATTTTAACTATGCCCGTTTCCTTTACTCCCTTTGTTCTTTGTGGTAACATTATTTGCTGACAGATGCTGTGCAGTCTGTGTTGGCCTGAGCTATCTGGAGTGCTGGAGGAGGGACAGGGAGGGAACCATGCAGGAGTTGAATTGTTTTACTTGATTACCTTTAACAATCAGGGTGTATTTGACTTCGATAGAAATTTAAAAATCGTATGAAATGTAAAACAGACTGCTGACTCACTATCACTCATTTTACACTATTGCACAAAGTCAATATCTACCCGTGTGTTTGGAATTTGTCTAATTATATTTTATTGGCCAGGAAAACAACCAGTGTAAAAGATATGCTATGATGAGAGTTTCATGCTGATTTATGCGCTCTCCTGTGATTCCCATCTTTACTAGGAGCCCTGGTGATGATTAGTCTTCTCACGCTCACTGGCTTTGTTATATTTCAAGTCCCGGAGATCCCTCTCACTGTCTCAGTAAGCCCACTACATCAAAGCTGGCTGAGAATTGATTCCTTTAAAGAGGAATAGAAGCCTAGGGGAATGTTCCTGAGGAATAATTTCTCTCCCAGTTTGCATTCTGTTACAGTTTCATACAACAGCAACATGATTCAGGCGCCTTTCAGCCTGGAACTTAAAGCAAATGCTTTATTCAGTGCACTAGAAAAGAGCACAGGGAGGGAATTAAACCTGTTGACTGTTATGGGATGGCACCATATTGGGCAGTGCCTTTATTCAGTCACTAAATTAATTATTGATTTCCAAAAAAGTTCAGGATAACTGCATTGTAAAGGTTAATGTTTGTTTTAAAGTACAGAATGAAAACAAACACAAAGAAATGCCACCATTAATGACGAACACTTATCGGTCACAGCTGTGCCCCATTATATTCAGCAGCAAAAAATTACACACAGGTGACCATAGATCCAAGCAGAACAGTTGCTCTAAGTACAGTTTTGGACCCAACAATCTAACTTTAAAGCAGCTGTTTAAGAGCTCTCAAAAATTGAATTGACACCAAACATTTTGACTTTCCAATAAAAGCCATTTTCCCCATTCAGTTCATCCCTTTGGAGGGACAGCAGTAAGTGAGCCTGATGACAGTCCTGTATGGGAGCTGGGAAGGCAGAGAAAGGCAGTGCAGGGTTTGTAATCAATCAAACTAGATGCATAGGGAGATCAGTTATTTAGAATTTCACTGATCTCTCTTCCAGATACCTCTCTCGTTCAAACCAGCTACAATTTCATCTTTCCCAAACATGCCCATTTCTATCTTCAAGAGATTGTTCTAATTCCTGGCCCATCCAACTCATCTGCTTCATTTTCAATCCATTCTCTTTCCTCTTATTCAGTCTCTGCCTATCTATGTTTATGACACTTCTGCTTTTTTGACAATTTCAGGTTCTCTGGCCCCAAATCTCTTCCCATGAGTGGCCAGTGCCTCCTCCCCTTTCTCAAGCAGCACCCCAATCTGTCTCCATCTCGTGTGTGTGTGTGTGTGTGTGTGTGTGTGTTGGCATTCTTCCATTTACGAAAGATGATGGACACGCAACAAACAATCCATTTAGGTGGTGTCTTGGTGCACCTTTGCTGATGGCTGTGAAAGCCAATCCTTGAGAGTCACAAGTGCCGCACATGAAGCTGCCAAGTGACGCCTGTTGCCAAGTTGCTGTCGCCACTGATCGTTGTGGTAGTGCACACCAGTCTGCAGGATATATCGCCATTTACCTCTTTCACCAGCTAGTGACTCCCAGGTGCAATGCTTGCAAGCATCCTTGAATCTGAGCTTTGGGCACCCCACTGGCAGTCTGCCCCCAGCTACCTCACCATACAGAAAGTCCTTGGGTATGCAACCGTCTTCCATCCTGCAATGTGTCCAATCCACTGAAGCCACCTCTGTTTGATTAGTGCCAACACATTGGGAGCTCTGCCTTTAAGAGGACTGCTGCATTTGTGAGTTTGTCCTACCAGCATGCACCCCAGACTAGCGAAGGTGGAAATTATTGACTCCTTTCCTGGTAGCTGTAAGTCTCTCATGCTTCACAGCCATACAGCAAGGTGCTGAGAATGCAGGCCTTAAAAGCTATCACCTTGGTCCTTAAGTGTCAGCTTGGTGTTATCCCATGCGCGTTTTGTGGATCAGCCAAAGGTGGTAGCTGCTTTCCCTATGCATGTACTGAGCTCTGTAGCAAGGGACAGGTTGTCTGACACTGTGGACTCAAGTTAGCAGAATTTGCCAACCACTTCCAGTGGGGTGTTACTTAATATTATCAGGGACGGAGGTGCAACACCTTGTCCCACAACCACAGTTTTCTTGACGCTTACTGTCAAGGAGAACAAGTTACCAGCATGGGAGAGAGAGTCCATAAGTCTTTGAAGCCGAGTTTCCACGTGAGTCCCCCATCTACCTCCACCAGTTTTGAGAGGCAGCAATTTACATATACGCTCTCCAATGGACTACATATCTACTACTCTTGTATGGTCCCTCCATGGCCTCAGCCCTCTCCCCAATCTCCTTACCTCTGTTTATTTTTTTCTCTCTATTTTCTAGGTTTCTGTTTTTTTTAATGTAACCTCCTATAACCCGAGAAGTTTGCTCTTCCAATTTTAGCCTCTCGCATATTCCCAATTTTAATCGCACTTAATCTTTAACATTTCATCCAAAAGATCCCCTCTTGGTTTGGGTTAATCCAATTAAGGGGGTCATGTACCTTTGCTTTCCAGCTCTGATAAAGGGTCCCCACTGGAACCATTAGTTTGACTTTTCTCCTTATGGAATCTGACAAACTTGCTCAGTATTTTCAGCATTTTTTGCTTTTGAGACAGACTGAGACTGATTCAATTCACAGTTGAACCTATCGATACTGCCGTTAATGAAGACTTTCATACACCAATACCGTATGTCAGACATGGATACCATTGTGGAGGCTGCAGTCTCACAAGACACAGATGATGACAGATTTTATTCAGACTGTACATTACTCAACATTGACTCTGAATGTAATACTGTCTGCTTCACTCTTCCCTGATTAATGCATCAATTGACCCTCTCTGGTTTCCCAAGAGCTTTAAACTTTCTTCAGCTCTCTCTCTCTCCATTGCCCAGGGTCTCAGATTCTCTCCCTGTACCCTATTCAACAATGACAGTGACATAAGTGCTTATCTGGAAAGGGAGGGATTGTAAAAGATCAGAGAGAGAAACTAGGATTCTGAGTTTTGTGGGGAAAAAAAAGTCAGTGAATGCAAAAGCAAGGACATGATAATTGATCGATGCAAGTCATTGATTAGGCCACAGCTGAAGTCCTGTTTGCAGATTTGGGCATCCACTGGAACCATGGAAAGAATACACCTTAGATTCACAGGGATGATACTGGTGCGAGAGGATAATAGTCAGGATAAGAAACTTAAAAGCCCGAGGCTGTTTTCCTTGGAGCAGAGAAGGTTCGGAGAATTTAAGAGGTGTTCAAAATTATGTGAAGAATTATGGAATCGATAAGAACAGGGCCATAAATTCAAACTCAAAACATGAAGGAGAGCAGAGAAAGAATATTTTCCGCACAAAAGGTTATTAGAATATGGAATCCATTACTATAAGGGTCTACACAAATCAAGTTAATTGCAATATTTAGGAAGCACTTGAAGAAAAATGTTGAAGGGTATAGGAAATGAGATTACAAAGCACCAGTATAAAGATACCACAGGCACAGTCATGATGGGCTGAATGACCTCCTTTTATATGAAATCTCTATGATTCTGGTCCTCCAAGAAACACCCAGATCTGTGCAATTATCTATTTTTCATTAATCCATAAAGCTCCTCCAGGACATACCTGTCAGAATAGTTCCACAGTGGATGCGAAGACCTAAAGTTGCACAGCTCCAAAGAGAAGAATAGCATATCCTGTGGGAAGAAGAAAGCGATTCAGCTTTTGAAATGATGTACAGTGAGACCCGACCCCCAAATTTTCCTTCACCATTGAAATATGTTTGCTTTGTGAATGAGTCAATGGTTTTTTTCTCAGAAATTGTGGGATTGGAAGAGCTTTCAAAAAAAGCTTGGATTTCAATTGATACAAAGTGCTGACTTAACCATTCAAAATTCATCATATGTCACCCATTGTGGACAGCGCCCAGTAACATTAGCAACAATGCTGTCCAATTATTCTGTCATGTGTTGACTGCAGACCTACAGGACTCAAAATCAACAGTCATCATCAACTGAGCCATAAGGTTGTAGTTTTAAGCCCCACTCCACGACTTGAGCACATAACTCTAGTGCAGCACTGAGGGTGTGCTGCATTGTCAGGGATGTCATCTTTCAGATGAGATATTAAATAGACAGAGGTTCCATCTATCTGGTCGTGCAATTACCATGACAAAATATTCAAAGGCATGTCATAAAACGGCAGATTGGAACCTGAACAGGAATAGGAGAACTGAGGTGACAGAAAGTTTGCGCAGGAAGGCATATTTTAAGGAGCATTAGGAGCCGTCGAAAGGCAGAGCTCATAGGCTTTGATGAATTAAGATGATGAAACTGATAGGTTTGTGGACAGTGGAAACCAAGACACATAACAACAGGAGGTAGTAAGACTGTGGGATGGATTTTGAAACGATGACAGTATTTTAAAGTCAATTGGCTGAGGATGCAGAGCCAAAGGAGGTCAGGGGTGATAAATGACTGGAATTTTGTCGGTTATAGAATAAGGTTCTGGATGAGTGGATCCTGTGTGTAGGGAGGAGTTTAGGAGGGTGACTAAGGAAAAATGAAGAGCCAGATGGGGGTAATAGCAATATGAAGGGTGAGGTAGGGATGCAGGCTGACATCGCTGCAGAGGCAAAAATAGGGGAGATGACTCTCAATTTGCTGAACAGGAAACAAAGAAATACAAGTAAAGATAAAACTAGAAAATTTAAGAGGTTCTAAACCAAACTACTGAGGAATCTATCCTTGGGGCTGCTGTTTGGCTGATGATGGAGTGCACAATCTCGTTCCATTGCGAGACACACCACTTAAAAGTAAATCCAGACAGCTTGGGCACAAGTTGACAAAAGCCAAGGAGTCACAGGATGAAGAATTCCTTGGTGGGGTTATCTGGAACTGAGTGCAAAGAATCCCAGCCCCCTAATGACAGGTCTGTCCCTCCAGGTTCTGTCAGTTAGGCAGGGTGATTGTTCAAATCACAATACTGCCATCTTGGCAGTTATTCCCTCCTTTCCAGCCTCAACATCTCTGGTATCTTCCCTCATTTTCTCTGACCAGCACTTGTTCCTCGTAAGTTCTAGATACCTTCTCCTGCACACTCCTTTTCTCCAACCTTTGTTGAAATAAGGTTCAGCACATTCATTCTGTGGAAATATTTCCTCCCTCAGTCATTCCTTCCTCTTACATTCTGTGGAATTTTTATGGTGTTATCCAATTGCTACTCCTTCATTTACCGTGTTCTCTCCTTTATTTCCAATCTGGGTAACAACCTGCACCCAGTACCCTTAATCCAGAGTTCGCAATTAAAGTCATTCCTATGCATGAAGTCAGGGGCCCTTTAAGAAATTGAGTATCAGTGGGAAGCCATCAGGAATAACTGATGAGTTGTGCATTTCTGACACACAGTTAAATATATGAAGACCTTTGTAGTTCCTCGAGGGAAAAGAGAAACCTTTTAGTTGCTAAGCATCACCTCCCCCATCCTCGGAACTGCCTCACACTGTTTACTGCACTCAAGATCCTTCGACTGTGAAGCCATGAGACATGAGGTATCTGGGTTACCTTTAATTCAGCATAATTAAAAATAGGACTTCTCCTTTAAGACAACATTCTAGTCGGTGAATCAGCTCCTCCTAGAGAAGAGAACTAAGCAACCACAGCAGCTGTGCGTCAGTAAATAACTGAGCTACAAAACCAGCCACACAAACGAAATCTTCAGGACAGAGAGAGAGAGAGAACATACCGTCAGCGCACCTCCATGAAAACATGTAATTTTATTTCAGAAATCTAAAATTCCACTAAATACCAGAATAGGAGATTTCTTTAGATATTCCCCCTACCACCACGAGACAATAAATAAGAAAGGGCAACATCGAGCCTTTGGAGGACAAATAAGACTGCAAGATACGCTTCTGGGCTAATCAGAAGCAATGGTACATTAAACTTGCTCGTTATGGAGAAATTGCAAGAGAAAAAGATAAACCTGCTTCATCCTATGCCACTGATTTATGGAAATTTGCCACACGGTTAATTTTGGCCAAGTGCAGTGAGTATATAAACAGCCAAGTGATGACGGACAGAAAATAACTTAAGTTGCCTTCTGGTAATTGAATTCTGTTCCACAGTGTTCTGGGGTCTCCAAATAACTGACCTCTGAGTCCAGCCTTTTCAAACATTTGGGAAAAGATTTTTTTTATTGTTTCTTCGAACAGCTGAAAATATTAAGCTTACAACTCATCCAAGTGAGAGGTAAGATTTGCGAATTCAGTCGCTTGTCTCGAGACTTCTTAACTGAGCTGTAGAAAAATCCCCTTTTTAAGATTCATTGCAAATGACATACTATGTCTTCAAGTAATGAAAGTTTCAGAGAGCCTTGTATGATTCATTGGTGTTACTCTCGAATTCCATCCTTGGAGGGACTTTGCTTGGGGAGAATGGTTGAGTTCAAGTGATAGCTGTCACCTAGTCACTAGTTCACAATCAGGGTTCCCCTCCCAAGCTGGCAGGAACTGAGGCCAATTTGTACCAGCCCAGCTCAAGCCCACTAGCTAACCCCAACCAGGGGGTCAAATCAGGAGCTTCTTGCTCCATATGATGTAGTGATACACAGTCTGGGTTTACACACAGAGAACTGCTGTTTAGTTAAAGGTACGGACAGCATAATTACCTGTGTAACCATACCCAAGTTAGAGTCAGTGCCTTCGGAAGGGGTGGGGAGAAATCTTTGCAGTAAATTAATTTTAACTGCTCAAAATCATTAAGGTTTTTAATAGTATAGATGAGAGAAACTGTTTCCACGAGCAGGAGAATTGGTAACCAAAGGACACAGATTTAAGATAATTAGCAAAAATGCCAGAGGGAAGATGAGGAGGAAAAAGATTACACAGTGAGTTGTTGTGATCTGGAATGCTGTGCCTGAAAAGGTGGTGGAAGCTGATTCAATAGTAGATTTAAAAAGGGAATCGGACATATAGTTTGAAAGGAAAAATTTGCAGGGCAATGGGGGGAAGGATGGGGGAGGAACGGGACTAATTGGACAGCTCTTTCAAAGAGCCAGCACAGGCATGATGGGCTGAATGATCTCCTTCGGTGTTCTAAGATTCTATAAATTCAAAACCATATTGTCTCACATATGGATTGCACTTTGAGGCTTTAAAAAAATAAGCATAAGGTGGAATGTGCCCCCTATACAAGGTAAATGGGTTTTCCCAGGAGTCTGGTAGGACCAGTCTTCAGGTTAGTCTGTGGAAGGGCAACCTGTGGCCACAAATGTAATAGTAATAACAAGATTCAGTAGTTAATTCCAGTTAAAATTCTCTCAAGCTTTAGTACACAGTCCGTACAGAAGTATCAATTTCTCTTCAACAACATTTAAGGTGCTGACAGAAATTAACAATTTCTGTTAGTCAATGTTACTTCAATAAATAATTTAAAAGGCACTTGATATACAGGTCTTAAGATTATTCTGTGTTGGTTGGAGGCTGGGGGTGCTGCAGCGTCAGGGTAGAGAATGGGTGTAGGTATCACCTGGAGGAGCAATGCCACAATGTCAGGGTGGTTGCAGATATCCTCATTGGGGAAGGGGAGCAGTGAGGGCGTGGGTGCAGATTTGAGTTCTGCTCAGCTAATGGATGCCACGTGGGCAGGTGCCAAGTGCAGGTTGTGGTTTTTTCCCCCCGCTAGACACAGAATTTCTGGAGGGGGAAGTCACACACATTTGACCCGTACCACTGTGCCCCCAGCTACTGGAGCCATTAACCAACAGGCGAGGAACAGGCTGTGTGCCCAATTTCAGGGCTGACAGGTGTTCGCAGGGGTTAAGGAGAGGTCCAATGGACAGGGAGTTATAAAAGAGAAAAAAAAATACAGAAAAAAGGAGGGAGGTTACCTAGAAAAACCCCACTGCAGGGAAATAGTTCCCCGTTATAGAGACATGGAGGTCACAAAGTATTTACAACACAGAAACCTCTGCTGGGCAAGCATACATTCGCTGTTTACTGTCTATTTTCTCAACTCTCATTTACTCCTTGCTGGGGTACAACTCCGTGACTGTGTCATAATGCCCATTAATCGAGGCAATGAGTGACTATAGATGCTATTCAACTGTGGGAAGCTTCACACTTCTCAACCAATGCCAATACTTGCATGCTTTCAGCAGGGCTCAAAGACCAATTCTTCCTCACTAGCACAATTGTAGCACTTGTACTACTGGCCCCACTGAAATCCACATACTTGGCACATGGCACAGTTTATGGTCTGTGTAGCTCAGTGAAACCATGAGAACAATTCTGGTTTTAGCATGGGGTCACTGGATAATGAACTAGTCAGTGAAGGGGGAGACAGGTGGAAACTGAGCTGATATTTTTCTTCCCCTCTCTAGCCAAGAAGAGGCTGAGCAAATGACATTTCTCCTACCACCGCCTTGGACAGAGGGCAGCTAATTCATCGTGGACCAGGACTGAGCCTGGGACTTTGTTCCTCTACCTGACTGAAAACCCAGTGCCATCAGGGCAGCTCCAGCATACATTTCAGTAGTCTATCAGAACGATGCTGACAACTGCTCAATTTTCTATAACAGTCTGCAAACTCTAAAACAAAGTCTCCCTTAATCTCTCTTCACCCAGACAGAACACTTACAAGAGAATCCTTCCATTCATAAATTTCATCCTGCAGAAGAAGAATAAATCCCACCAGCAACAGAAGATCCCAGGATTTTGGTGAAATTCTAAAAATTCAGTCATGACAGATAACTGTGCCAACTTGTCGCAATACAATGACTTGAGTTTGGCTGATGTCGGCTCCTCTTGGAACCAGAGTTGTGAGTATGACCAATACATGACATCTCCTGATCTAAAAGGGCAGGAGGCTGCTGACAAGACTTTCTACCAGGCCAGGGTTGTGATCGGCGTGGCTCTTGTCTGCATCATGCTGGTCTGTGGTGTCGGGAATTTCCTCTTCATTGTGACCCTGGCCAGATACAAGAATCTGAGGAACATCACCAATCTCCTCATAGTCAACCTGGCCATCTCGGATTTCATTGTGGCCATTGTATGCTGCCCCTTTGAGATGGATTATTATGTGGTCAGGGAGCTATCCTGGAGCTTTGGACATGTTCTGTGCTCCTCCGTAAACTATCTCAGAATGGTGTCCCTCTACGTCTCCACCAATGCACTGCTGGCCATAGCTGTTGACAGGTGAGAGTCTCATTTGTTACGCTTTAAAACTCATCTTTGGCCTCGAACTTGAACTCTGTTTCCCAGCCACCAATTCCATCCACCTCTTCAGCCACTGTATGAGGCTGAACCAGACTCTGCAACCTTGCCGTTTTATTTGACCCTTAGCTGAGCTTCCAAACACATTACCTCTCCATCACCAAGACTGCCTACTTCCACCCGTGGTATCATTCGTCTCCGCCGTGCCTCAGCTTATCTGATGCTGAAACCACCATCCGTGCTAGTGTTACCTCCATATTCGACTATTCCAATACTCTCCTGGTCAGCCTCCCATCTTCTACCTTCTGTAAACTGTAGGTCATGCACAACCCTGTAAACCATATACTAACTCACTCCAAGACCCATTTACCCATCATCCATAACCTACACTGACTTCCAAATCAGCAATGGCACAAATTTTAAATTCTCATCCTTGTGTTCAAATCCCACCATGGCCTTGTTGTTCCCCATCTCTGTAATCTCCTCCACCCCAAAACCCTCTGAGAACATTCTCTATTCCTGCAAATTTAGGCATCCCTGATTTCCTTCACCCGACAATTGGTGGCCATGCTTCCAGTATAGGCTGTAAGCTCCCTCCCTAAACCTCCCACCTCTTTCTCTCCTCCTTCAAGATGCTTTTTATGAAGGGTCACTGACCCGAAACGTTAACTCTGCTTCTCTTTCCACAGATGCTGCCAGACCTGCTGAGTGGTTCCAGCATTTCTTGTTTTTATTTCAGATTTCCAGCATCCGCAGTATTTTGTTTTTATTTTAGTGCTTTTTAAAACCTACCTCTGACCAATCTTTTGGTCGTCTTTCCTAATATTTCCTTAGCTGGTTCTGTGTCAATTTTTGTCTGATTATGCTCCTGTGAAGCACCTTAATTTACTATGTTAAAGGTATTATTATAAATGCATATAAAGTCATAACTTTTTTTTTGATGAGTTTGATTTTCTGCTATGACGAGCAAACCCTGCCCAACTTTGGCAATCCTTCATAAAGAACAAAGAAATTTACAGCACAGGAACAGGCCCTTCGGCCCTCCAAGCCTGCGCCGATCCAGATCCTCTATCTAAACATGTCGCCTATTTTCTAAGGGTCTGTATCTCTTTGCTTCCTGCCCATTCATGTATCTGTCTAGATACATCTTAAAAGACGCTATCGTGCCCGCGTCTACAACCTGCGCTGGCAACGCGTTCCAGGCACCCACCGCCCTCTGCGTAAAGAACTTTCCACGCATATCCCCCCTAAACTTTTCCCCTCTCACTTTGAACTCGTGACCCCTAGTAATTGAATCCCCCACTCTGGGGAAAAAGCTTCTTGCTATCCTGGAGTATTGCGTGCAGTTCTGGTCATCGCACTATAGGAAGTATGTGGGAGCTTTGGAAAGGGTGCAGAGGAGATTTACTAGGATGTTGCCTGGTATGGAGGGAAGGTCTTACGAGGAAAGGCTGAGGGACTTGAGGTTGTTTTCGTTGGAGAGAAGGAGGAGGAGAGGTGACTTAATAGAGACATATAAGATAATCAGAGGGTTAGATAGGGTGGATAGTGAGAGTCTTTTTCCTCGGATGGTGATGGCAAACACGAGGGGACATAGCTTTAAGTTGAGGGGTGATAGATATAGGACAGATGTTAGAGGTAGTTCCTTTACTCAGAGTAGTAGGGGCGTGGAACGTCCTGCCTGCAACAGTAGTAGACTCGCCAACTTTAAGGGCATTTAAGTGGTCATTGGATGTAGGTCAGATGGTTTCACAGGTCGGCGCAACATCGAGGGCCGAAGGGCCTGTACTGCGCTGTAATGTTCTATGTTCTATCCACCCTGTCTATACCTCTCATGATTTTGTACACCTCAATCAGGTTCCCCCCTCAACCTCCGTCTTTCTAATGAAAATAATCCTAATCTACTCAACCTCTCTTCATAGCTAGCGCCCTCCATACCAGGCAACATCCTGATGAACCTCCTCTGCACCCTCTCCAACGCATCTACATCCTTTTGGTAATGTGGCGACCAGAACTGCATGCAGTATTCCAAATGTTGCCGAACCAAAGTCTTATACAACTGTAACATGACCTGCCAACTCTTGTACTCAATACCCCATCCGATGAAGGAAAGCATGCCGTATGCCTTCTTGACCACTCTATTAACCTGCGTTGCCACCTTCAGGGAACAATGGACCTGAACACTCAAATCTCTCTGTACATCAGTTTTCCCCAGAACTTTTCCATTTACTGTATAGTTCACTCTTGAATTGGATCTTCCAAAATGCATCACCTCGCATTTTCCCTGATTGAACTCCATCTGCCATTTCTCTGCCCAACTCTCCAACCTATCTATATTCTGCTGTATTCTCTGACAGTCCCCTTCACTATCTGCTACTCCACCAATCTTAGTGTCGTCTGCAAACTTACTAATCAGACCACCTATACTTTCCTCCAAATCATTTATGTATATCACAAACAACAGTGGTCCCAGCCCGGATCCCTGTGGAACACCACTGGTCACACGTCTCCATTTTGAGAAACTCCCTTCCACTGCTACTCTCTGTCTCCTGTTGCCCAGCCAGTTCTTTATCCATCTAGCTAGTACACCCTGGATCCCATGTGACTTCACTTTCATCATCAGCTACCATGGGGAACCTTATCAAACGCCTTACTGAAGTCCATGTATATGACATCTACAGCCCTTCCCTCATCAATCAACTTTGTCATTTCCTCAAAGAATTCTATTAAGTTGGTAAGACATGACCTTCCCTGCACAAAACCATGTTGCCTATCACTGATAAGCCCATTTTCTTCCAAATGGGAATAGATCCTATCCCTCAGTATCTTCTCCAGCAGCTTCCCTACCACTGACGTCAGGCTCACCGGTCTATAATTACCTGGATTTTCCCTGCTACCCTTCTTAAACAAGGGGACAACATTAGCAATTCTCCAGTCCTCCGGGACCTCACCCATGTTTAAGGATGCTGCAAAGATATCTGTTAAGGACCCAACTATTTCCTCTCTCACTTCCCTCAGTAACCTGGGGACTTGTCCACCTTAATGCCTTTTAGAATACCCAACACTTCCTCCCTTCTTATGCCGACATGACCTAGAGTAATCAAACATCTGTCCCTAACCTCAACATCCCGTCATGTCCCTCTCCTCGGTGAATACCGATGCAAAGTACTCGTCTAGAATCTCACCCATTTTCTCTGACTCCACGCATAACTTTCCTCCTTTGTCCTTGAGTGGGCCAATCCTTTCTCTAGTTACCCTCTTGCTCCTTATATATGAATAAAAGGCTTTGGGATTTTCCTTAACCCTGTTTGCTAAAGATATTTCATGACCCCTTTTAGCCCTCTTAATTCCTCGTTTCAGATTGGTCCTACATTCCCGATATTCTTTCAAAGCTTCGTCTTTCTTCAGCCTCCTAGACCTTATGTATGCTTCCTTTTTCCTTTTAGCTAGTCTCACAATTTCACCTGTCATCCATGGTTCCCTAATCTTGCCCTTTCTATCCCTCATTTTCACAGGAACATGTCTCTCCTGCACGCTAATCAACCTCTCTTTAAAAGCCTCCTACATATCAAATGTGGATTTACCTTCAAACAGCTGCTCCCAATCTACATTCCCCAGCTCCTTCCGAATTTAGGTATAGTTGGCCTTCCCCCAATTTAGCACTCTTCCTTTAGGACCACTCTCGTCTTTGTCCATGAGTCTTTTAAAGCTTACGGAATTGTGATCACTATTCCCAAAGTAGTCCCCTACTGAAACTTCAACCACCTGGCCGGGCTCATTCCCCAACACCAGGTCCAGTATGGCCCCTTCCCGAGTTGGACTATTTACATACTGCTCTAGAAAACCCTCCTGGATGCTCCTTACAAATTCTGCTCCATCTAGACCGCTAACACTAAGTGAATCCCAGTCAATGTTGGGAAAATTAAAATCTCCTATCACCACCCTGTTGCTCCTACATCTTTCCATAATCTGTTTACATACTTGTTGGGAGGCCTGTAGTACAGCCCCAACATTGTTACCGCACCCTTCCTATTTGAGTTCTGCCCATATTGCCTCACTGCTCGAGTCCTCCATAGTGCCCTCCTTCAGCACAGCTGTGATATCCTCTTTGACCAGTAATGCAACTCCTCCACCCCTTTTACCTCCCTCTCTATCCCGCCTGAAGCATCGATATCCTGGGATATTTAGTTGCCAATCGTGCCCTTCCCTCAACCAAGTCTCAGTAATAGCAATAACATCATACTCCCAGGTACTAATCCAAGCCCTAAGTTCATCTGCCTTACCTACTACACTTCTTGCATTAAAACAAATGCACCTCAGACCACCAGTCCCTTTGCGTACATCATCTGCTCCCTACCTACTCTTTCCCTTAATCACGCTGACTTCATTATCTAGTTCCTTATAGGCTTTAGTTACTACCTCCTTACTGTCCACTGACCTCCTCATTTGGTTCCCATCCCCCTGCCACATTAGTTCAAACCCTCCCCAACAGCGTTAGCAAAAGCACCCCCAAGGACATTGGTTCCAGTCCGGCCCAGGTGTAGATCGTCCAATTTGTAATAGTCCCACCTCCCCCAGAACCGATCCCAATGTCCCAAAAATCTGAACTCATGAATTCATGTATGAACTTATGCTAACTGTACCAATCGGTTTGGTATAAAGCTAAACAGACAGGTGATCTCGCCTTCCATCCTCAGTCTGCATGGAGTTAGCTGATCTCAGCCAGGGTACTGAGCGTGAACTTGGTTGACCTCAGCACCTCCTGGATTAAGAAGGGGGGGGGAAATTAACCAGGATTCTTACTGCTGATTCAGTGCCCTCACTGCTGTGAAAGTGCGTGGGTGAACATCAGGTGAGGATCAGCTCGGCTGCAACAGCCCATAGTAAACTAGCACACTGGCCAATACGTGGAGAGAAGTCACTTGGACGAGGTCACTGAGGATTGTTCTGCCCATGGATCCCGTACATCAGTAAGTATCAACTCTCTCAGGAAAGGCAAGGAAGCAAAATTGAACAGGGTGGGGAATTAAAACTTTAAAAGAATTATAAGGTTTAACATTATTTTCTTTTTGTTAACCTTGCTCACCAAAACAAATCAAACTGGGTATTCTTGTTCAGAAGTTCAACACTCAAGTCACTGCAGCTTTTGGACTAACCCAAAGTCTTGCACTTATATCAGACTCTCCCACTATATTTCTTATTTGTTTTTCTTCTGTAATCGCTGCAGATATTTGGTCATCGTGCACCCGTTGAAACCTCGTATGAAGTTTCAGACAGCATACTGCGTTCTGCTTGCAGTCTGGGTAGTCTCCCTGCTCATCTCTATCCCCTCAGCCTACTTTACAACGGAAACAACCTTCGACACTTCTCCAGGCAGCAACAAGAAAATATTCTGTGGGCAGATCTGGCCGGCAGACAAGGAAATCTTCTACAAATCCTATTTCCTGTTCCTCTTCATCCTGGAGTTCGTCGCGCCTGTGATGACTATGTCTCTGTGCTATGAGAAGATCTGCAGGGAGCTGTGGTTCAAAAGCATGCCAGGAGTGCAAACCAACCAAATCAAGAAGCGGCTTCGAGCACGGAGGAAGACAGTCCTGGTCCTTATGGGTATACTGACCGCTTACATCCTTTGCTGGGCTCCATATTACGGATATGCCATTGTCCGAGATTTCTTCCCACATGTGCTCCTGAGAGAAAGGCACTCGATCACGGTGTATTACATTGTCGAGTGCATTGCAGTGAGCAACAGCATGATAAATACGCTCTTCTTTGTCACTGTGAAGAACAACACTTTCAAGTACGTGAGAAGGATTCTCTTTCAGCCCTGGAGGGCTACCTACACGCCAGACAAAAGCACCGTAGTGCAAGAGTGCCGAACCTCAGTGCTGCCGGTGTCTGACTAACTGCTTTACCAGCAATAGCCAACATGGTTTGCAAGGTGGGGTAACATTTATATCTGGGTAGATATTCTGGCAAGGCAATGCTAAACAGTGCTAAACACTTATATACAAATGTGACAGCCAGCCCTGGTAACCAGTATCTATGCTGTATTTGGCTAGTGGGTAGTTGAAAACTCAGCAGTGAAGCAAAGAAAGACATTCTCTGTTTAACTTGCTGAGATGATTATTGTAGAGTTCTTTGGTTGGGTATCTGGGATGGGGAGAAAAGAGATTAAGGTGCCCAAGCAGTTTTGCTATAAAGCAGCAAAGGCCCACCCAAAGAGCAACTTTGGTGTTTAAGCCCCAGGTTCCAATACCAAAGGCGATGTTGAATTTGCAAAATTTCCTCAGATTATCCTTCCTCCAGACTTTTAAAACTCAAGGTTGGCAGCATCCCATTGCTACTTCCTGATTTAAATTGGTCACCTTTCCCACTCTACATTAGTGGGCTTGGCTTCACCATGGTTTTCTCAACAAGAACTGCTGGTGTCAATACAGCCAAACTCGTTGTTAGACTAGAATTGATTCACACATTGAACTTGATCCAATCTCTCCCAATGCTTCGCCCATTTTAGATCAACCAAATAGTGAGGCTTGTGATTAGCTGCACTGACAGCCAATCAGAAAAGCTCCCAAATCGCAGACTGACTCAGTGAGGTACTCAGTTCCTAAACTGTGTTATTTTATCTCAGTCGGGTGCTACTGAGAAGAGGGGAGGAGGAGAAATCAGCAAGGATTCTCGATTTCTATCTGGTGACTTGCGATGGAAAAAGTTACAACAGGATTTGGTTTGGATGTGGATCACATAAGGCAAGGGAACAGAGCAACTAATGCTGTGGAACCACATCTCAGATGCCTTTGGGTGTTTTTTTGGACGAGGGGGGTTGGATAGGGTTGGTGGTGAAGAATTTTTTCGAGAGGCAAGTTCTCTGTCGATGACATGTGCCTTCAGTGATTGGAGCTCCAGCAGACAGTGCCATAGAATGGTGGATGCGCGGGCTGGCACTTGCAAACTCCCAGGTATTAATTACCATTCTTGACCTTAAGGGAAGATTAGATGTTCTTTAGACAGGAGTGCAGTTTGGGGCAACTGCAAAGCAAAGTATCTGTCATGAATCTGATTCTGATGGTGTTTGAGAAAGTCTGAGCTTTCCAGTAACCAATGTCTACTCTAACAACCTTAGCTCAGAAGGTTAATTTTGTGTTTGAACTTCTACATACAGGCAGAGAGGCAGCTGTGTGATGTGCTCCTTCTGGTATTGGATTGATACCGAATCTTGAAGGCTTCAGTGCTCACAACTCTTGGGGTGCTGCTCTAGTTATGATCGTATACCGGGCCAAGTTCCTGAACCACATCTCCACAATGGGGCTCTGACATAGACTAGTCCTTCCTAAGCAGGCTTACTGGTCTCATTGGCTTCAGAATCTGTTGAGTCCAGGAGCCAAGACATGGTCTTTTTCTTATACAACCTGCCAAACAGGGCCGTAGTATTCGACCAGTGACATTTCACTTCAGAGTTCCTTATCTAAAACTGATTTTACTGGATAAAGCATGTCAATTCTCACACCACTGCCAGCTGTATGTAATTCCAAGCCAGCTTTATACATTTGCATGCTTTGTGTCAATGTCTCCTCACATACACGTTCTGGGACAGGGATAGGTGGCTTGGACAATTTGATCATACAATAAAAGACTCACATTTATACAAGTACCATTCCATGACTCAGACACCTCCAACACTTCTCAGGTTGGAGAAGTTGTGAGGCATCCTGAACAAGCATATTTAATTCAGCTTTAACAGGAAAGATCAGAAAATACAGAATTATAAAACAAGAACAACTATCGGTGTTGAACAATACCTTGTATATAGCTTGAAAAAGCACTACAAACTATTCCCTTTTCAGGTGTTTTCTGTTGTCATCCACTTGTTAAAACTTGTGTCCAACAAGAGAAACAAGAAGATTCTTAGACTCTGGTTCTTCATTTCTGCAAAAAATGAGCTAATTCTTGGCTAGTATTATATCATGTCAATTGTTCTCTATTCAACTGTAGCTGCTCTCTGTAAGTGTTTCTTATTCCTGGAATGTCAATAGTGCTAAATAAAATTAATGGAAGAAAAAGGCTGCACTTGGCTTTTTTCCCTTGAAAAAGCTGAATTTCACACCAAGGTCTTTTTCTCTCCTAACATCTCTTTCCCTGCATAAGTGACTACATTTTACAACTAAGTCATTGTCTTGTAAAGTGCCCTGAAGGCATTAAAGGCACTGTTAATTCAAGTTTGTTTCTTCTTTGTTACCCTCCAACATGCATCACCTACACCCATGAGGACAGTTAAACTGGCCTTGTCCCTCCACTCTCCTACATGTGGAAAGTCACAAGCTCCCACTTTGTTACTTGAGAACCACAATCTCCTTTACTGCGCACTGGTAAATTGATGAGAATAAAAGCAAAAGCTTTTAAAAACAGTCTGAAGTTTTTGCTGTGAATCAGTCTTTATTGGATGATAAAGATGTCATGAGGGGGCACAAGATCACTGGCCAGTGAAGTGAACACTTGAGAAACATTGAAGAGAATGCGCAAAGTTGATAAGACTAAATTCCACTGAAATGAATGAGGAAAACCTATAGAAATATAAATGTCACCCAAGGTAGGAAAAAAATATTTAAGCCCATCTGGTCTCATCTGCCACACACTGCTGCTCCACAGACACAAACATTGGACAATATCCAGTACCTGTCTCAGCTGAAGTTCCAGTCTGATGAAAACAATTCCATCGGTTATAAAGTGACAGCTCCCTTTCTCTTTGAAGCCGTTCAGACTATAAACATCCACTTTCTACATCTTTAAGGTGGTTCCTGCAGGCCTTCTGTTCCCTTCATGTTCTCAAGGAGCTCGTTGTCTGTGTGGTGGTCACCCTCCTGATATTAAGTGCACTTGGCATGACTTCAAGTCATTCCTGCCTTATCAATACCACCACCAGTCGACCATTTAATTCAAACCAATCATTTTGTAAGCATTGACCAGCAAATGGCTGACAGACAGGAGAAAATAACATTGCTTGGAGCAAAGAAAGGAATAGAAAGATCAAAAAGGAAGGCGTTAAACAATAAGGGATGGAAATAAATGGTTTTAAATAGGGTTCTGTCATAATCTACTGCTGGTTGTAACTAATTGCTAACCCTCTTGACTCCCTACTTATCATACCTCTGCAATCCATTCTTTCCAGCGAGACACCCAAGCGTCCCTTGACCCTATTTACACTGCTTCAAAGTCACTTATTCCACAACTTTAGAATTCTTTCAACCAGAGAATAATATCTGGCTTCCCTCCTTACATCATGTTTAGTTTGCTGTCCTGGGATCTGCGCAATCGGCCTGAATGAATCCACTCATAAAGACGGTTGAATGTGATTGCTGCTAAAAGATTTTGGGAATATTTATCGCTGCTTCTGCGCTCTATCATCACAAGGTGTTTCAAACACCATCTCTCTTCAGTGTTTTAGACAGCAGTAATCACACAAGGAGACTGGGAGGGGAGAAATAAGGTTAGAGATGTTTGGTTGGGCGGGGGGGGGGGGGGGGGGGGGCTCTAGTGGCGCGAACAGTTAGTAAGAGCAGATTGATCTTGCTCAGTAATGCACTGAACGGCAATCTCAAGGATCAAAGCAGATTTCTCAAAAGATTTTTCCAACTTTAGTGGGGTAAAAAGCCACATTTGCACACCCTCAAACAGCTGACGGTCTCTGAATAATAACAACTGAGAGCCAGAATATTTTACAGTATAGCAAAGTCTTTCATCTTTTTGGCAGATTAAACAATACTTTAATTACAATATGAATAGAAGCAGGTTCTGCAGAGCAAAGGTCTGTATGATACTGGGAGGGGACCAAGGAATATTTATTACCTCATTTTGCTCCCCTTTTCGCCTGAATTCTGCCCAGCAACTGTCAGTGGTTTAATAGGCACACTGATGCCGATTGCATTCGTGAATACAGAGATCAGCACCTCACAGGACCTCAGTTTCACGCCAGACATTGCATTTCCAGACTGAGCCATATGTTGAAATGCTCTTAAGGCTCAGGAGAGAAGTCTGACAATCTCTTGACTATAAAACTTAACCGATCAATTTCCTCTATCCCACCCCAAATTGGGATGATAAATCATTATATGTACAGTTGGCATCACAGGGCATTTGCGCATCTCCAGCCTTCATCGAGAAACACCTTTAAGTCTCCTGTATCACAGGACTCGATGGTTGCTGAACTGATTCAATTGTAATTGGATAAATACTTGAAGGGGAAAAGTTTGCAGGGCTATGGGGAAAAAGCAGACGGGGGGAGGGGAGAATAGTGGGACTAATTCAATTATTCTTTCAAACAGCCGGCACAGGCACGATGGGCCAAATGGTCTCCTCTATTTATGTAACTAATTTCACCAATGGATTCCATTCTTTTTGTGAAGATCTTCCTGATATTAGTCCTAAATTTGCCATTCCTCAGCTATGACCCTGGACAATGAGCATCAGCACCCTATTTGAAAATGGAATAAATTGTAGTTGAGCCCAACTTTGTCCTCGTCCCATGTCCACACGTTCAGGGCTCAATGAATAAGTTAGCAGCAGGAACCCAACTATAACAACCAGCTGAGATCAGCAGACACAGCCCAGACTAAGGATCAATCTAGTATTATTGAGCTATTCATTCTCGGAGTCATCAGAACCCACAAGCTGCCTTTTATTTGTTTACACATGGATTTAGATTCGAACTGGGTCAGGCTGTCAACACTTTGCACACAGTGCATGATACACCCGGCGGGGTCAGATGCATCAAGGTGATTTAACAGACTATGAGCATCATTATGGCACAGAACGTAAAAGACTCCTGCAGTAAATTATCAGCTTTTCACTAAAGAGTAGACACATTGTGAACCTCCACAATCTAATAAAATTCCATCAGCAAATTAGATTGAGATACACAAGACTGGGAAAGAGGCTTCAAATTCTGGTCAAAAGTGTAACTTTTTTTTTTAATGTCACATCATCCCTCTTTCCATTTGCTTCCTTCTTCCCCGAAGGTTTCTGACATTTGTGCCCTATCCCCACCAACATCAGCACCCACCCCCCCCCCCCCCACCACCTGGTGGGCTGGAGAGAGTTTAATGGCTGCGTGTCTACAGATGTTGGGCGGTGGGGGCCCAATCACAGAGGTTTTCAGTCGGGATTAGTGGTTAACGAGCAGGAGCTCTCCAGCTTGTGGCAGTGAGGTAAATAGTACCTTCACTACTGCAGCCCTGGCTGTGCTCAACTAACTCAGCACAAATTAATGCTGAACCTGGGACCTTCACAGTCCATACAGCATAACACTACACTGCACAATCTTGCCCACTGGACCACACATTTTGTGAGAGAATAAACAAACACTCTGTACGGAGCTAGCTGATAACAGCCAGGATCACAGTAGGATCTCTGTGCCTTGAGCTAGGGTGGGAGGGAAACAGAAATAAAATAAACTCAGCCAAGGCAACTGCAACTGATCACCATTCAGTGACTTCTGCTCGAAAGTGCATATTAGATGCCCGGTCAGGACAGGATCAGGCACAGTTGTGATGGTCTCCACAGCTGAATAGGGTGCTGACTCACTGTCCAAACTTATATTCAGTTCTCTTGTTGATGCTCCTTAGTGCAAATTTCCCAGTGGATTCATAATGTTGATTGTACAGACAGCATCCTCCTACATTACAACAGTGATTACACTTCAAGAAATATAACTTCATTAGCTGTAAGACATTGAGACGTCGTGAAAAGCGCTATGTAAATGCAAAAATGTTTTCCTGTTAACACACCTCCCACCCCAATAAGATGAAAGTGAGGGAAAGGAATCTATCATTTGTATTCATAACCCAACAGTAGATACTGGAGCTGGCTCTTTGTGCATAAGTTTCAGACGCAGCCGATCTATACAAGTGAATCCTAATGATCAGAATAATCAAAGTTGGTGGGGCTGCTTACAACAGATTTTCCTACCTAGACTATTAATCAATGCACTAAACACAAGAAACAGGACCAGGAGTAAACCATATGGCCCATCGAGCCTGCTCCACCATTCAAAACGATCATAGCTAATCTTAGGCTTCAACTCCACTTTCCTGCCCGTTCACCATATCCCTTGATTCCCTGAGAGACCAAAAATCTGTCTATCCCAGTCTTAAATGTATTCAACAATGGGAGCATCCACAACTCTCTGCGGTAGAGAATTCCAAAGATTCACAGCACTTTGAGTGAAGTAATTTTTCCTCATCTCAGTCCTAAATGATTGGCCCCTTATCCTGAGACTGTGCCCCTGTGTTTTAGATTCCCCGACCAGCAGAAACAATCTCTCAGTGTCTACCCTGTCAAGCCCCTTTAGAATTTTGTATGTTCCAAGATTCTGACTGCATGCGACAACCAACCAATGCACTGATCTACTTACATAGAACGACAGCATCATCTGGTGGCAAAGGAGCAGAGTGACAAGAATTGCAATCCCCAGATTGATGAAAACAACAAAAAGCAACACAGTGCAAATTTAAAATAAAAACAGAAAGCGCTGGCAACACTCAGCAGGTCAGGCAGCATCTTTGACAAAAGGGAGCGAGGAAGGGGGGATGTTACAGATGAACAGCTTATAAAGATGAACGGAGCCAAGGAAAAGGAGGCAGGGAGACAGGGGAAAAAAACAGGCTGCAATTAGGATCATCAAGGCTGATTAACTGACAGAAGTTATGGTGGTGATAGAAAAGGAGGTAGTAATGAGACAAATCAGTGAAATAAAAGATGTAACAGAGACCCAGGGGATGTGTAAACGGTTACAGCAGAAAGCAGAGGGCCTTCTGTCGCATCTTTTGGCTCTAAAAAGTTACTGCCATCTTACTCTCCCAACATACGCTCCTTGATCGGCTGAGTGCTTCCAGTAGTTTCTGATTTTAGAAAAGACTTGCATTTATGTAGCTTCTCATCTCTCAAAACACCCGCAAGATCATTTGAGTTTTTGAAAAGCATTATTTGAATGCAAATATGGCTGCAATTCCACAGCAGGGTTAAGACGAACAACCATTTATTCTGCTTTTGATGTCACTAGTTGAATGGAGGAATCTCAGCCTGGTCACTGGGAAAACTGCTCTTGAAATAGCTGCTCAGCTGAACAGGCAGGTAGGTGGAACCTTGATTTAAATGCCATACTTGCAATAGTAACCAGCCTTTCTTTCAGACACTAATAGATCACAGGAACAGGAGACCATTCAACCCCTCCATTTAATTAGATCATGGCTGATCTGTATCTTAACTCTATTTGTGCACCTGGGTTCTGTAACCCTTGGCTAACAAAAATCTACCCCAAGTATCTTCATCTCAATTACACGTTTCTGAAGGGACATAAGGCTCAGGAATGAGACATTTTACAGACGATCAGTATCAGGTAAACCCACAGAATGGTGCTAAATACACAGCAAAGATCCCTCTACACGGCTTCAACAACATGAACTGACCTCAGCCATACTTAAAATACAGAAGCTACCGTTAACATAGCCCCTGCGAAAAAAGTTTTTTTAAAAAATGAGACTGTCACTTTGAGAATCTCATTAGGAGTTTAGTCATTGCACACAGCCATTGCTCCCCACCCCAACCAATTTTCTTCCTTCATCGTTTAAAAGCAATAGCAGCTCTCCCATCTGTGTAAACCAGGCAGTGGTGGTTGACTGCTCAACCTCGACAAGAATCGCAGTAGAGTTTCAATGCTTCTACTCTTCACAAAAGCATGAACGCCAAAGCCAATGGAAGCACCCTACTGCCACCATTGCTGAGATATGCTAACTTGTGGAATCTGGGAAGCTCCTGGTCTGTGCAGTGCAGCTAGACTGAATAAAACTTACACACACACTGGTTTATTTTTTTACCCTTTGCTCCTGAGGCACTGACTCTTGCTGGGCCCACCTCCACGGTCACTACCAGTCCCCCTGGACCTTGACTATGTCGATTTTCTTCACGTGAAAACCTGGACCAGCAAGTTTTTCCAAGCGCCTTTCACGACCACCGGACGTCTCAAAGCGCTTTCCAGCCAATGAAATACTTATTGAACTGCAGTCACTGTTGTAATGCAGGAAACGCAGCAGCCATTTTTTGCACAGCAAGATCCCACAAACAGCAATATGATAATGACCAGATAATCTGCTTTATGTGATCTTGATTGAGGGATAAATATTGGCCTGGACACCGGGGATAACTCCCCAGCTCTTCTTAGAAATAGCGTCACGGAATCTTTTACATCCACCTGAGCAAGAAGATGGGGCCTCGGTTTAATGCCTCATCCGAAAGATGGCACCTCTAACAGTGCAGCATTCCCACAGTACTGCAATGGAGTGTCAGACTTGATTTTTGTGCTCAAGCCCTGGACTGTGACTTGAACCCAGAAACTTTTGACTCAGAGGTAAGAGTGCTACCAACTGAGCCACGGCTTTAAGAGTCGAGTCCAATCCTGCTCTCCCCCGACATGCACAGGTACACGTTTCCAAGAGATGAAGAGTTGCGTTCAGGAGTTGGAACCTCGGGTGATTAACCCACATCTAAAGACACTGAGGTTAGACAGCTTTGTCTAACTACCTCCGCATGCGTGCGTAACACAGATGGTGGGAAGGTATAGTTCACATGCTTGCACTGCGGTTTACAATGCAACCAAAATCCAAGATGTTGTTACAGCACCAGACATCACACAGCATTCAGTAATCACCACAATTAGATGTGGAATTTTCTCAGACCTTAGATTTTCCTTTAAAGCTGCAGTGCCCAGACACTCCCCCTCCCCTTCTCTCCCAATGCCTCCGCTGTTTAAGGCAGAGAACTATACAAACAAAGAAGGTCACTGATATTAAACTCCTGTCTGCACTAAGATATCCAATTTCAGTTAATGCGGCAGTTGGGGTTACCTTTAAAAATATAAAAATCATCCTCAGTACCAAGGACACCCCACCCCACCCTCAGTGACTCATGTTGGGAAGCAACTTGCCTGTGTTGTATGATTTCCTTTAAGAGTGATGCCCCTTTAAGATGTTAGTATGCTAACGAGCTAAGTACCATCACGTAGTCATGTGACTCCAAGCCAGAGTCACTCAGCAACTGTAACACCTAAAGGCAGGTTCTGTAAATAGTTTGCTCTGCATTATATATAATAGTTTCGCTGTAATAAACATGTTTCAGATCTTCAACCGACTGGACTCCACGCATCTCATTTATGTTGTATCAGACAACATAAAAAACTCATTACAGTCTGGACATTGAGTTCAGATAGGATTGCACTCAGCTGTGTTGACCTCCACAGTTGAATGACCTACTGACAATCACTCTCCGGTCTTGAACATTAAATGTCAGACTATCAGGGGAATTTACTGAGCCTCCACTCTGGGGGAATCAGACATCAGATTCAGTCACATCACAATCCTGCCTTACATCTTCCAGCATTTGCTCAAGAAGGTGTTCTGCACAAGAAGCCAAGGAAAAGGTTTTTTTTTTAATAAGGCAAGTTCCTCTACTCTGGAATATTTTGATTTAGAATGGTTAGGAGATGTAGCATAACATAATAAAAGTCTAACCAGGAGTGTTTGTTCAAGGTGACCTCGCAGCTTTGAAAATGACAAAAGAGATTTGATAAAGTTGATCCAAATTACTTGTCCTGATTAAATTATTTTTTTTAATCATTTAAAGAGAAGGGTAAAATCGAGGATTCAGGTAGGAGTACACAAGGAATGAGGTACTAGGGAAGCCTCACTGAAATAATTATAAACAGATTGAGGAGTTTCTGGTGATAAAACGGAGAGAGAGAGAAAGTGGGCATTATCTTTCAGATCAAGATATTGGGGCCAATTGGCTAATCTCACACAGCAGCACAGCCATAGCCCACTCCTCACAAACATACCTTTCGGCAGGGTTGCTGAACAGCTATCAGGAACCCCCGACTGATGTTTAACCTCCGCTAGTTCAGGTGTCCAAAAGCAAACTGTTGCAACCTAGTTACTACCCAGCCTAGATTAACCAGATCAGTAGACTGAGCATTGGAAACTGGTCTGCATGGCTTGGTACCACACCACAATTTCCCACATGTGCATCATAGAAGCTTGGCTTCTTAAACCTGCTTTTAAAAGGGATTTTCCAACAACACCAATTATACAAATGCTGTCTTTCCACTATATCATTTACCCCAGGAAACCTGACTGGACAGAGATGAACTGGACAATTCTGCAAGTGCCAGGTGACTAGGTAAAGCAAAAACTAGGCTTTTCTCAAACAGGCCTTAAGGAATAGTACTTGCCTCCTACAAGGAACCCCTACCCCAGAGAGAAAGAGGTGAGGAAGATTCATCTCACTAGAGAGCTGTCTGCAAGTTCCCAAAGTTTTATTTTTGATAAATCTTTTGTGCACAGAAGTGTACATCGAAAATGTTTTGTTTAAAAACCTGACCCATGAACAGATTTTAATATCAACAGACCTGCCAGGTAAACAATCAGAAATAACATTGCAAATTTCAAGTTGGTAAGTTACCAATACTCCAATCCTTTTGGTTCACTCTAGCTGTCAGCCCACCCTCCGTGTATTTGGTGCTTGGCACAAGATTTTCAATCGCGCACAGATGCTGAACCGAGAACTCCTGCCCATGTCAGAGGAATTGGAAGTAAAAATAAGGTAACTATACCAGAATTTTGGTTGGATATTTCTTCATTGTTTTTTGTAACCCAAGTGAGTTAGAACTAGCAAGACTAGATGCACAATAATACTCTGCCCCAATGTGCCAATTGCCAACCTAAGATGCCCTCCTGCCACAGTAAGCTTACATTTCCATTTTCCAAACCAGCCATCTTTGTGCCGACAGAGCCAAGAGCTAACATTCATTTATTGTCTACCTAATCTAAGGTAGACAAAGAAAAGCTGTTCCAATCAACTGATGGTATGACTAGGGGATATAGATTTAAAGTTTTAGACAAGAGATATGGCAGGGAGGAGGTGGGGTGGGGGGAGGGAAATGTGAGGGAGAATTTTCTTTACGCAGTGAATGGTAATGACCTGGAACTCGCTGTTTATGAGGGTGGTGGAAGCAGAGACAAATCAAAGACTTCAAAAGGACATTGGATGGGTACGTGAGGGAAATGAATTTATAGGGCTACGGGCATACAATGGGGGAATGGAACTGACTGGATTGCTCTACAGACAGCCAACATAGACTCGAAGGGCCAAATGGCCAAAGTGCAATGGATTCCTTCTGTGTCTTAATGACTATAACTCGTCTATAAAATTGGGAAGCTGTACTCAAACCTCAGCTGTCCTGGCTAACATTCCACCCTCGACCAACACCAGCATAAAGAGTCGTCTGTCCCATTTGCTGTCTATGGGATCTTGTTGTGTCCAAAACTGGCTGCATACATAACGAGTCAGTAACTTCAAATTACTTCACTGGCTGTAATATGCCTTGGGATGGCTGGTGGACGTGATAAAGGTGGTACATAACTGCGAGCTCCTTCTGTCTTCCATCAACCTGAAATGCAACACACAATGAATCGCAGCAAAAGAATCACCCCCATTGCACCCCTAACCCTTTTCCCGTCTAGTAATAAGTTTGGCAAAAGGCACCAACTACTGGTAGCTGGTGGAAGTGTCAGTATATAATTCAGGGAAATAATGAAGAAATGTCAGATTCAGTAACCACTCAAACATTATAAAAATGTACAGTCCATTGTAGCATTAAAGAGTACAGCTCTATACCAGAGATCAGTACAATGCTGAAGTTGAATTAATTTTTTTAAATGTTATGAACACATTCATAGAGTCATAGAGTTATACAGCACAGAAACAGGCCCTTTAGTCCATTGTGTCTGTGCCAGCCATCAAGCACCTAATTATTCCAAACCCATTTTCCAGCACTTGGCCCGTAGCCTTGTATGCTATGGCGTTTCAAGTGTTCATCTAAATACTTCTTAAATGTTGCGAGGGTTCCTGCCTCTATCACCCCTTCAGGGAGTGTGTTCCAGATTCCAACCACCCTCTGAGTGAAAATGTTTTTCCTCAGATCCCCTCTAAACCTCCTGCCCCTTGCCTTAAATCTATGCCCCTGGTTATTGACCCCTCCGCTAAGGGAAAAAGTTTCTTCCTATCTAACCTATCAACGCCCCTCATACACTGGACCAGTATTCAACAAACTTGTTTCAAAAAACAGGTTAATACCAACCCAAACACAGCAGACTAAAGAATGGCCCAAAACTTTAAGCTAAACGTGCCCAATTCATGTTGGACTAGAAACCGTCAATTCAATCCTGATTTGCCAATAAGGGTTAGAAGACATTTCCTACACAGACTGCTCTGCTGATTTGACCAACATCACTCTTCTATACCCAAACTTTCAGCATGCTATTCGAATCCATCCCACTCTTTGACTATGGAAAAGTTATCCTGGCTGCAGGGATGACACCAGAAAAGAGTACCATGCAGCTCCCAGAGGGATACTGATACCAGCAAAGCGGACAATATGATATGTAGTGACAGCTAGCAGGCATCTATTGGTCTATAAGCTGTACAAATACGAGGGTCTGCAAATGCTCTTGCTTAAGCAACTCAAGATGCTCAGTAAAACTTTGCAGTTTATATTAATAAACAATCAGAAGACCCTCAGTTTGATCCTTAGTCTGTGCCAAGTTTTGAAATCTTGCAGGGCTGCAGTATGGCTGTGACAATATCCGAGCATTATGAAAATCATCCCGGGTTTCTGCACCTTACTGCTGACCAGCGATTCCTGCTGGAAACTGGCTACCAGTGGATATCAGTGGGAGAGAACAAATGAGCTTGACTGCGTTGCTGCAAATGAAGAATGACTTGACCAACTTGGACAGCAAGTCAGGAGAGAACACTGAGGAAAATAAACAAGCATGGAAACTTGTCTAATAACTGTTAAAAGAACATCGTTTAGAGAGGCTATAACAGTTCCCCCAAGTGAGGGAAGGGAGACATGAGCCACCATCCCTTATCATGAGTCAGTGCCTCCTATTGGTCATCAGCATCAAGTGCTTCCAGGTCAGAGAGGGATAACGTTCCCTCCACGTTGCCTTATTAACTCGGAGAAACCAACCCTTCCTACTGCACCTTTAGTTGTTCCATTGCCCACACCAAATCAGATTTATGTCCTTGAATGATATTTATAGTATGAATGATTGGTAGTTTTGCACCATGGATCCAAAGCTCGAGTCTCACAGGCTAGCTTCAAAGCTAGAATCCAGTGAATCATACAATCCCATTACAGGCCAATTCAGAGTCTTGAAAGTTAGAGTGCCATGGTTTGATCCCAAATAAATGTACTTGGTCAATTTTGCTAGGATTTAGTTTCACATATCTCAGCTCAGGTGAGCATTCTTCAGATACTGAAACAAGACAGTGACTGTCCGCAGGCTATTTAATCACAGAGGGCACCAGGCACAGCCAGATCCTGTTCTCACCTGACCCTTTGCAGGAGGAGTGGCAAGCATCAGCTAATTTAACATAGAGCTTGGGGATCTCATGGTCTACATGGGCGAGTGCTAAACTGGACAGGTGCTTGGCCTTGATAAAACTGATAAAGCTACCGCCTGTACTGCAGTTTCACTGAAACTACAGCCCACTTCACACACCATTCAAAAGGCAAGACTGGGAAGGGACCAAACGCAAAGCAGCAACGCAGAGCCAGGAACTGAATGTGAAACACCTGGTATTTATTGTATAAGCTTTCAATACAAGAAAATGCATAACTAAAAAAAAAGTATGTTTTCTACTGCTGACAGATGCGCAAAATACTCCTGACTAGCACAAAGAATTGTTACTATTTAAAAATAAAACACGCAGAACAAGCCCGGTCTTCGGAAAAACAGAAGAGAGGTTGGTCACTGCTCACTGCCGATAAAGTGAGCTTGTATCTAGAACCGAGATTTACTTTATTAACTATTTTTAAAAAAAGTTAGGGTATCGCACCAAACGTCCTTTGCGCTATATCCCGCTGATGGACGCATCCCGCATAACCCGAAGATTCGCACGTATACCGGGGGACCCAACTCTCTCATCAAGGGATACTTATCATTCCTGTAAGAAACAAAAAGCACACACGGACGTCAATTTTGACTTTTTTTTTATATACATAAAAAGGCACGCGTCTCACCTAGAGTTCGCAGCCTGAATCGACTGCCCTGAAACACGCAGCCATTTCACCCTGTCCTACACAAGCCATGAGGGTAACAGACTCTGAGACATTCAGTGGCTAATGCACAAAGAACTGAGGTCCTCAACAGGAGAGAAAACAACTGTTTCATATAAAAATAGTTGAGATTTCTATTTTTATATAAATTTCAACTGAATCTGAGGTTATGGTAGTGCTCTGGTTACGCTAACACTTAACTTCAAAAATGCAGGTTGCCATGTTGGTCAATATTCTTCCCACCTGCACCTCCCCTCCTCACCTATAGGCATTGGCCCCATATGTAGTAATGGTTCCACAGATTCCCCTCCACTAAATATCTAACTGGTCCCAATTCACATGTAAACTTTGAGAGTGCATCAAAAACCTACTTAATAACCATGAGGAATTCCAACCTACCCTGATCCTACATGCATTTTTATAAAAAGGGGATGGGATGTTAAATAGCAATCACAAAATCATTTAGAATCATAGTGATTACAGTACAGAAGGAGACCATTCAGCCTGTTGTGTCCATGCTGGCTCTCTAAGAGCAGCTCACCTAGTCCCCCAACCCAGCCTTTTCCCAGGAGCCCCGTAAAAAAATTTTCTTCAGAGATTTGTCCAATTCTCTTTTGAAAGCCATGATTGAATCTGCCTCCACCACACTCTCAGGCAGAGCATTCTGGATCCTAATCACTCACTGCTTTAAAAAGTTTTTTCTCGTGTCCTTAAATCGGTGATTAAATTAAATTAAATCAGAAGCAGGTATCTCAGCCAATATGCCCTCCTCCCTCACCCAAGGGTGTCAAGACCTGCATTAGCAGGGGCCAGGGGAAAACTAACCTGGTAACCTCACAGTCAGTATGGGTAAGGCTCAATGACTCTATGGATAAATTCTCTGAGCGCTGGGGTTATGGGCTGTGGGGAGGAAGAAGAGCCTTGAAGCTCCTTGTGTATTATCCACTGAGTAAGCTCTGACTGAAGGAAAGTCTGCAATGTCAGACACACACCTGCAGTTTGAAAGAGGATAGTGCCTCACCTTTGGATCAGAACATAGAGTATCGCGTACGGTCCATGTAGGTATTCCCTGTTGTGCTTGGCACGTCATATGGAGATCTAGTGGGCATTGCCGCCGCATTGACCTGTGTGTAATCAAACCCGTATCCGGCGCTCGAGGCGGTCAGGGGCATCCGTCGCAGAGGGCTCCTATCCCGGTCGTAATAGGAAGGGGGCAGGGGCGGCACAGGGTGCCTCCCGTAGGGGTCTAACCCACCAGGGACGCAATTGCTCATCGCAGTGCCTATAGCTGCAAGCTGAGTCGACCTCCGATCAAAGTAGGGATCTCCCGTCGCCGCATATGGCTGTGCCGGATAGCTCTCGTAGTGATGAGCCACCCCGTACCGCTCATCGTACACCGGACGCTCTCCGTAGGCCGACATGGGCCGCATTGGGTAAGGTTGGGGGTAGTCGCAAGAGAATCCACCGTCAAAACCGCCGCGATCTTTGGGACATTCTTTAGACCAGTGGCCCTCTTTACCGCACCGGAAACAGCCGTTTTTCTCGCCCATCCCAGGTTGTGTCCGAAGCCGGCTCCTCGACAGCTGGACATGGATCCGTTTGCCTTTGAAAACAAGACGCAAGAGAGTTTGCTCAATGACATTTTTTTAAATGTGTCTGCTTGCTGTGGTTCTGTTTAAACCCAGTGCAAAGGCACGGATGATGGGGCGGGTGGGGGGGGGGCAGATTTGATTACAACTGCTACCGAGGAGGCAACAACAGTCACCATGTTGCAGCGAAGTCAAAAAAACGGCCATTTGGTTACTGAGGGACCAGGAATGGGTGGAGGACCAGGAGTCAGGTGGGGGTAAAGAGAGAATCTCTAATTCCATCATCTGTTTTGCTGATGAGACTGAATAGTGACGTCACACACTTATCTGAATGGTTCGTATTATGACAAGCAATACCACTACAAAGTTAAGACTTAAAGAGGAAGAGAAGGAAGTACTTTTTTGTTTCAAGTATTCCCCCATTCCATTAAGGAATGAAAATTCCTTACAAGAATACAGTTGATACTTTGAAACCTGTTAGTTTTCGGAATGCCACAAGTCTGATCGACTCCAATACCTTGGCTAGGATAGACCGCACCCAGCTGATTGAGTCATTGACTAAGGTGTGTACCTCAACCAGTGTCGCAGCATTCAAAGTCCTGCTTCCCTCCCCCCAGCTAAGAATTATGGCTGATCTTTCCATTGGTGGCATTATGTCGTGGCCTGAGAAGGGGACCCAAGCTGGCAGGTCTCCAGGCAGATCAAAAAAAAGGTGACTTTAAAAAAAAGACAACTTTTAAGTTTGGTTCTTGTAAGTGGAGGAGCACTTTAAGTAAAGATGTACTTCCCTAGATACTGCTTCCCTTTAAGGCCCCAATGAGTTTTAGTATTTATATCTTTGGACTTCTCAATTAACCCAGAAAGTGAAGAAAAATCACCTGAACAAGTGTTGAGCCAGAATGGGAGGAAACTAGTTGTCAGTAGAAAAGACTTACTACTTTTACTGATGCGCCATTCAGCTCCCTCACACTACTTGCTGCTCAGTAATTCATCCCAAGTCAGATTTAATGAGGTCCATAATGACCATCAGTTTTCCACAAAAAAAAAGCAAATTTTTGAAAAGGGGCAAAATGCCAAGGTTTCCTCTAAGGAGGTGGCAGATCAGTCAGACTGTGCTGTTCGCTCCTCCAAAAAACATTAGAGCAGCAGAACCCCATAAGATACTTCCACGGACGTCAGTGAGTGGCAGCACCTTGGCCAGGAATTAAACAATTTTCAAACAAAGATGGAAATTCAAAGTGGCCTGACTGAGGGGAAAACATTTGTTGGCAACAAGAATGCAAGAACGCTAGGTGCTTGTAAAGCTTCAACAGCAGGAGTGCAAGACTTTTACACCATATCCATTTGAACATCCAGCAGGATTCTTGAGTTCTGTCTTCAGCTCAACACTAAGGTGAAGTGCTGATCTCACTACGACAACAATTGGGATGATGAACTAAGAGCGTTACATAAGAAGCATAAAAATCGATAACCTTTCCTACTCTGACCCATTAACAATACATCAAATCAGAGACGACCAAGCTTTCATCTGTGCTGGCCTCAAAAGCCTGCAGTAATCGTTAACTCCATGTTCAATTAGTAAAAATCTGGAATGGTGCCATGATACTGTCATCGATTGTCGTAAAAACTTATCTGGTTCACTAACATCCTTACCAGGTCTGGCCTACATGTGACTCCAAACCCACAGCAATGTGGTTGACTCTTAACTGCCCTCTGAAATGGCCTAGCAAGCCACTCAGCTGTCAAGAGCAATTAGGAATGGGCAACAAATGGTGGCCTTGCCAGCGACGCCCACATCGCATGAAAAAATTATTTGAAAAAACTACTTGCAGACCCTCAAGCTGCTGATACCAATGGATCTTGATGCTCTGATTTAGGATTTATCCAACATGAAGCAACAAATGTTAAGAACAATGCTTTCAAAGTTTCAGGCCCAGGAATTCCACACAGAACAAACTTGAGCACGAACAGGACCAAGTTACCCGTGCTTCGAGGACTGCACTGTGGGCGCCCAAGACACAAAACGCTAGTGACGATACAAAGAACATGAAAGGCAGGCAGGCAGGAGAGAACAAGAGGCAAGAGTTGGGGTTAGAACCACTGCTTGTTCGTTACACTCTTACAAGATCCTCAAACAAACGAGAGGCAGTGGACACGTTTTAAAATGGCTACAGTTTTGTCCTTTTTAAAAAGACCAACAAAAAGACATTTCTTGTCCAATGTCTATTTGTGATGAGGAGTCACAGAATTGCCCAGGCTTGTTGGATCTGTTCCAATGATGTAGGCATCTCTCGCCATGCAACTACAATCAGGTAAGCAATTTAAAAGATCAGCCACACAGGTAGGTAAGATACAAAGACATCATCCTATAATCTGCCCTAAATGGCATCAGTCCACACACTGCAGCTCCGAAAAGACATTTGCACCTGTCTTCCAGCACAGCGAGGGTCACCCAGGTCAAGTACAGACAGCTGAAGGAAGTTTTGCAGTGGAGAAGGCACTGAGGACAAAAACCACACGCACTCCTTTCCAAGTTATTGTTTACAAACGCAACTGTAAGTGTTTTGAAGTAATTTAGTTTGCTTCAAACAAAATAATGGCCTTCGTAGTTCTCTGATTCCAAGCACTGTGGTTTGTCTCTGACCTGAGAAGGAGCTGCAGCTTTATCAGCTACACAATGCAGCAAGTTACTCTAACAATAATAAACACCAACAACATAAGAACAATGGCAGAACTGCTCTGACTGAAAACACCAATTTTGTTACTGATGACCAACAGAACTAATTCACAACCTCAACGAGCCTCAGCCTGGGTTGCCTTTCAGGAAACACTAAGCAAAGAGGTGCGGAGGGCAGAGGAACAGGATGTATGTGATTACCCTTTTGAGAGGTGGCTGAGTTATTACTTCCCTCCCCTCTCCACCTACCCCCTAACACCCCCCTTTTTTCTCAACAATTTTCCCCTGAAGGTTTTGATTCCTTGCTGGAGACTGTTCCACAGACACTGGTCACCCTCCAGTACCTCAATCCAAGTGTCACCATTCATGGCCATGCCTAAACAACAAGTGACAGCAGGCTATTTGGCTGCAAGGAGCATCATAGCTGAGGCCGATCCTCTTTAGCCACGATCCAGGCACTTTCCAGGAGGCATCACTGGATGCCAGTCAGGTACAAGAACCCTGGGCCATTTTCCTTTTGCTAACCCAATTGTAATGACCTTGATGCTGCTACCGCCAGGGATCAACCTTCCTAGTCTGTGTGCCTCAGCCCAGCTCGAGATAAACTTGCCGAGTCAGTAGGGGAGTAGCAACAGGTTATTCCGAAGCTGCGTAGAGTGTGTTTTGAATGAAGGCCATGTTCCATTCTGCACCATCAGGTGATCCAACAGGGGTTCGGCAGCATTACAGATTCAGACTCGCAACAAAGACCTCCTGCCCTGTAAATGGAGCCTTGTCGGGTAATTCCACAATGCTGCATTCTCAGTGGGAGGGAGAGCTCAGTAAGAAATAAGGCCTGGGGAAATCAGGGATACAATGTTGGAGTTCCAGCTCTTACCTGCATACTCTTCCAGCATGTGGCCCCACTGGGAGCGCAGCATTACTGAATTATCCCTTTAATGTACAAAATGTTACATCATTGTACAGGCCAGCACTCGCAAATTCAAATACCACACTGCTGTAAAGCATTTTTGATCAGGAGTGCACCCCAACACAGATAGAGGACAAATGCCAAATTTTAAAACACACAGCCATTTGTCCATAAACCACAGCGCACCAGCAGCATCAATGTAATCTTAGTACTTACAGTTTCAACTGGCCTCAAGCACAATAAATTCAGCGACTGACACAAACACTTGATCCCGAAAACTGAACTTCCATTTAAAACAAAGCATCTCTCCAGCCCACTCATCATAATTTATCTGATACCTGAACTTTTCACATCTCTGGCCAATGCAACTGGGCTGTAGTTTACACAAGTTATTTGCCCGTTTTCTGATTAAACTACCCCCCTCAAACAGTTTACTCCTGGATGTGACAGCTCCTACTGGAGTACAGCATCTCTTGCAAGTCTAGCTGATGGGCATCAATAGGCTGTTTGACTACGTATAACAACACAGCAGAGCCCAGTCCCATCCTCATTATACCTTGTTCTTTCCAGCAGTTGTCAGAGATCAGTACTGGGAATCATAGATAATTTTCTCTTGCCCCTGCCCTCCCCCACCCCTCAGATGAGCTAAGAACATACAACTAGTTCAGGACAGGCTGGGAATCCACCCAAGGTCCTTCTGGTAAATAGAGTTCAGTGATGGGGTCAGACTAAAAGGGGTGCTCATCATTTTCAACATCACCACCTGAATGACGTACTTTCCATACAGCCTGTATTAGATCGACAGCAGCACTTATGTGCAGTTTCACATTGTTGGATTGACCCCTGCACTGAGAATCACCTCATGGCCTTCAAGAGAAGACCGAAATGCACCAAATAAACTTTGAGATGAGCACCCCCTGCTGTGAAAACAGAACTAAAATCAATAGAAGTGGAAGAAATTAGAATGAATGAACCCATAGCTACTCACTTAGGGAATAAAAGCCATCAGACCCTCAACTTCCAAAGTAATTCACACATCGGGAATTAACTCCAGACCTATCAGCAGTTCTCAAATAGCCAGTCTTCAACTGTGAGCCGAATATTGGCAACCTATTCAACTGGGGGAGGCAAAGTCAACTCAACCCTGTCTTCAATGCACATCAACATATGCAGTTTTCCAGTTGGCGGGGGAGAGGAGGGAGAGTTACTGGATAGCGGTCATCAGCTCACACAGATTTAACCCCCTCCCGCAGTCCAGGAGACCCCCACCTGACCAATTTCATTGCGCTAACTGCTTCCCTGGCTATCTGCCAATTCAGCAGAGACTGGAAGTTTGAACCAGGACATTTATGGTGCAAGGTTCAGTGCTACTCTGGCAGGTGTCTTTACCCAGCAACCCATCAGGGACAACTACAGCATATAACATCAGAAAAACGTTAGATGCAGATGTACAGAAGATAACAACTGGTACTAGATTTAAACAGATGGTAGATGCAGGAAGGATGTTCCCGATGGTGAGGGAGTCCAGAACCAGGGGTCATAGTCTAAGGATACGGGGTAAACCTTTCAGGACTGAGATGAAGAGAAACTTCTTCACCCAGAGAGTGGTAAGCCTGTGGAATTCGCTACCACAGAAAGCAGTTGAGGCCAAAACATCGTATGTTTTCAAGAAGGAGTTAGATATAGCTCTTGGGTCTAAAGGGATCAAAGGATATGGGGAGAAAGCAGGAACAGGTTACTGAGTTGGATGATCAGCCATGATCATAATGAATGGCGGAACAAGCTCGAAGGGTCAAATGGCCTACTCCTGCTCCTATTTTCTATATTAAAACTTGGAAAGCGCAAGATATCAGGAATTCATTAAGTACCTTATCTAAAAAAGTGAAAAGTGGGTGGGGGTAGCTAAAAGATTTTTTACTTAAAACGCTTACTGTTTCCTCTATTCTCCCACTTCCATTCATAACAACTTAGAGGGGGAACTATATCATTAGTCAGTAAAGCAGTGATGCCCTTGCCTGTTGTGGTCAGTACCCACACCACTCCACCCTGCACCCACCCTACTACCCTCCAGCAATTTCACCTTTAAACTCAGTGCCATCAAACCCTCGAATGGCTTCCATTGCATCCTCCTCTCGCTCCATGTGCACAAAAGCGTAGTCCTTGACAATGTCGCACTCGATGACAGGCCCGTACTCTTCAAACCTCGCCCGCAGCTCCTGGTTTGTGCACTCGGCTCCGATGTTACTGACATGCAGCTTGGTCGAGGTCTTCACCTTGCTCTTGCTAGCCTCAACGTTGATGGGGAGCCCGTGGAGCTTGTGATGGTGCAGGTTCCTGATTGCCTCATCTGCCGCCTCTTTATCCTCCATGTGCACAAAGCCATAATTCTATCAAACAAAAAAAAGTGGTAACATTTTATTTTTCTCCTCATCTACAGCTTTGTGAATCCTGAACAAGGATAGCTGTGTGGCCACTTAATTCCCCAACATGGTCTTTTGAATCATGCCAGCAGTCCTCCTCCACTTCCTCACGCTTCATTTCAGTTTTTCTGAGTTTCTCAAAGCTGTGAGCTCTTCACTGCCATTGTTCCTACAATCTGACATATCTCCTTTGGTTTACGTAGATGCTACAAGACCCACAGGATAAACATAAAACAAACACAGTGCTCCCATTAACCTGCTCAATGTGTTGTATGGGGCTCCACACTACAGGAAGGGCATTGAGGCTTTAGAGATGGTGCTATGCCAATTCATTGAGCTGTTGCCTCATATGAGGAAATGCAATACAAAGACTTCATAAATTGGGTCTTTTTTCATTGGAACGTTGTAGATTGCAGGGGGAAATTAGAGAAAGGTTTAGAATTATAAAAGGATGGGCCAGGAAGACAAAAACAGACTGTTTCCAGTACTTGATGGATCAACAATGAGGGGCCATAAATAGAAGATTAAATGCAACAAATTTAGAACAAAGAGCAGAAGAAAGCTCTTTACACAGAGTTGTGAGGATGTGGAATTCACTTCCAGCATTAGTCACCGATGCGGAAACTGTCAACATCCATGATTAGATTGGACAGGTGGATGAAGCACAAGTTGAAAGGATGTGGGAGCAGAGCATGTAAATGAGGTTAAAACGATTTGCTTATGTGGAGGGTAAACACCAACATGGACTATTTGGCCAAAGTGTCTATTTCCATATATATCTTGGAGTTCGAATTTAGGAAGTCAAAATCTTAAGAATATCGCTTTTTGAGCCCATTAATTTAAAATAGGAACAACTAGCAAGAAAGAAATCAAGCCAGTTACAGGCCCCAATTTTATACCACGCGGGCTCTCTGCAACAGCAACTCCCTCACCCTTACCCCGTAGCCCTCCAAATTTTCTCTCTCCAGGTGCTTATCCAATGCCCTTTTGATAACCGAGACTGAATCTGCCTCCTCCACCATTTCAGTACATTCCAGATCGTAACCACTCACTGCGTAAAAAAGTTGTCCTTCATGACAGCTTTGGTTCTTCTGTCAATCGCTTTAAATCTGTGCCCTTGGGTACTCAATCCTTCCAACAATGCGAACAGTTTCTATCCACTGCGTCTAGACCCCTCATAATAGTAAGCAACTGTATTAAACCCAGCTTCTCTAATCTATCCATGGAACTGAAATCACTCATCCCTGGAGCCATTCTCATAAATCCTTTCTGCACCCCGTCTAAAGTCCTTCACATCCTTCCTAAAATGCAGTGTCCAGAATTGCTGAACCAGTCTTTTATAAAGGTTCACCATAATTTCCTGTTTTAGGTGTTGGCCGTTAAAATTGGCAGAACTCTCCTGCTCTTCTTTGAATAGTAGCTTAGGATCTTTTACATCCAACTGAAAGGCCAGACAGGGCCTTGACTTAATGTATAATTTGAATGACAATGTCTCTGGAAGTGCAGCAGTCCTTCAGTACCGGCACTGGGAGTGTTAGTCCGGACTTAGTGCTCAAAAATTTGCAGTGGGACTTAAATGCATAATCTTCTGACTCAAGAGTGCTACCCACATCAGTTACACTTTAAAGCTCCTATGTGAAGGGAAACTGCATTTATATAACAGCTTTCACAACCATCGGAAGTTTCAAAGCACTTCAAAGTCAATGAGGTACTTTTGAAGTGTAGTCACTGTTGTAATGTAGGAAATGCAGGAGTGCATAGCAACAGCCCACAAACAGCAACATGATAATTACCAGATTTTTTAAATGATGTTGATTGAGGGATAAATATTGGCCAGGACACCAGGGAGAACTCCCCTCGCTCCTCTTTAAAATATTGCCATGGGATCTTTCTTATACGTCCACCTGAAGGGGGCAGACGGGGCCTCGTTTAATGTCTCATGCAAAAGACAACACCTCTGACTGTGCGGCGCTCCCTCAGTACTGCAATGGAGTGTCAGCCTAAATTTTTGTGCCAAAGTCCTGGAGTGGGACTTGAACCTGGAACCTTGTGACGTGTCAATAAAGTCAAATAATAACAGCTAAGAAACTAGTGGCGAGACTATGATGTTCTTGAATGTCCAAAGTTACCTTCCTTCTGATCCCATGTGCTTTAATAGTGTTTGAGTGAATTGTAATGGGACTTTTTTTTCCCCTTCTATATTAAAGACAGGTTCAAGGAAATTATGAAGCAAAGATTATACTCTTTTTCACTCCTGAGAATGGGAATTCCGTAGAAAGGGGACTCATCCCATCCAGCACAATTCCAGACTGTTGCAACCAGTTCCATGGGGTTGAGTCAATGCCTCTGGAGCTCATCCAGTGTTGCTGGGGGGGGGGGGGAAGGATTTCACTGCAACACCTTCGCCACCAGATCGGGCCACCCCCAATTCTCTTCCCCTTACCGTTACTTCAAAAAAGATTTTTAAACTTTTTGGTTTCCACCTGAAGCCACATACTCAGTACATTAAAACCAATTTATTCATATGTTTTAGACCGTCTCACCTTGATGATGTCGCACTCGGTCAGTTTGCCGTACTTTTCGAATAACTCCTTAATCTCTTCCTTCGTCGCTATGCGCGGCAGATTCCCGATGAAGATTTTTACCATTTTTTCCCTTAAGTAAAAGGGGAAATTTCTGAAACCTGATTTTATTTTGAATAAAACAACCACCTTTATTCCTCCCGCCCACCCAACGGCTCTTCACAAGATGGCGGCTCCTACGTACTTAGAGGGATTCAAACATCCCGCCCCCGGCGCGCGGATTGGCTCGCTGCTCAGACACGCTCTGGCTGATTGGTCCACTAGACTGTCAGTCATTCCAGACTCTCGTCACTGATTGACCCTGCCAACCCAACCACAGTGCCCTGATTGGCCTGTTCGCCTGTCAATCTAATCGGTCCAGGCTCGGGAGCGGAGCCTTTGAAAAGTTGGGCAAAGAAATAACTTGCACTTATACAGAAAGGCTTTCATTTATATAGCGCCTCTCACGGCCACCAGACGTCCCAAAGCGCTTCAAAGCCAATGAAGAACTCCTGAAGTGTAATTGCAGTCGGAAAGTGCGAAATGCACGGCCAAATTAGACATAGCAAGCTCCCACACGCAGCCATCCAATAAGTACCCAGGCCATTTGCTTTTTAGTGATAGTGATAGTATAAATATTGACCAGGTCACTGGGGATAACACCCCTGATCCTCTTGGAAATAATGCCATGGGATCTTATGTCCACCCAAGAGGGCAGATGTGGCCTTCCTTTAATGTCTCAACCAAAATATAGCACCGCCGACAGTAGAACAGTCCCTTGGGCTTGAGATTGTGAGCCTGAATGAGTGCTTTGCACAATCCTTCAGGACCTCTCGGTTCTGAAGTGCAGTTACTGTCAGAATGCAATCCAATTTGCAGACGGCAAGCTCCTAAAAACAGCAATAAGCTTTCGGCTGAAAGGTCACAGAGCTGAAACTTTAGCTCTGCTTCTCACTCCGCAGATGCTGCCAGACCTGCTGAGTATTTGCAGCACTTTGTTTGAATTTATCAATGAAATAAGTGACCAAATCATCTGTTTTAGCTGCTGGCTGAGGGATAAATATTGGTCAGGACACTGGGAGAACTCCTCCTCTTCAAATAGTGCTGTGGGATCTTTTACAGGGCCCCAGTTTAACATCTCGTCCAAAGATAGTACTTTTGACCACGCAGCATACCCTTAGCACCACACTGAAGTGTTAGCTGAGATTATGTGCTCAGGTCTCCGACATTAGGCTTAACTCAGGCATGACTGCTACCACTAAACCAAAATAAAAGCAAAATACTGCGGATGCTGAAATAAAAACAAGAAACGCTGGGACCACTCAGCAGGTCTGGTAGCATCTGTGGAAAGAGAAGCAGAGTTAACCTTTCGGGTCAGTGACCCTTCTTCGGAACTAGCAAATATTATAAATGTCAAAGGTTATAAGCAAGTGAGGTGGGGGTGGGGCAAGAGATAACAAAGGAGGTGTAGATTGGACAAGGCCACATAGCTGACCAAAAGGTCAAGGAGCAAAGGCAAACAATATGTTAATGGTGTGTTGAAAGACAAAGCATTAGCACAAATAGAGTGTTAACGGACTGAAGGTTGAACAGCAGCAAGTACAAACATGAAAAAAAAAACAATGGGTAAGCAAACTGAACAAACTAAGATGAAATGAAATAAACATAAAAAAAAGTTGTAAAAAATAAAAAATAACTAAAAATAAAAGTAAAAAGGGGGGTCCGTCATGCTCTGAAATGATTGAACTCAATGTTCAGTCCGGCAGGCTGTAGTGTGCCTAATCGGTAAATGAGATGCTGTTCCTCGAGCTTGCATTGATGTTCACTGGAACACTGCAGTAATCCCAGGACAGAGATGTGAGCATGAGAGCAGGGGGGAGTGTTGAAATGGCAAGCAACCGGAAGCTCAGGGTCCTGCTTGTGGACTGAGCAGAGGTGTTCCGCAAAGCTGTCACCCAGTCTGCGTTTGGTCTCCCCAATGTAGAGGAGACCACACTGTGAGCAGCGAATACAGTATACTACATTGAAAGAAGTACAAGTAAATCGCTGCTTCACCTGAAAGGAGTATTTGGGGCCTGGGATAGTGAGGAGAGAGGAGGTAAATGGGCAGGTATTACACCTCCTGCGATTGCAGGGGAAGGTGCCATTGGACGGGGACGAGGTGGTGGGGGTAATGGAGGAGTGGACCAGGGTGTCGCGGAGGGAACGATCCCTTCGGAATGCTGACAGGGGAAGGGAGGGGAAGATGCGTTTGGTAGTGGCATCACGCTGGAGGTGGCGGAAATGGCGAAGGATGATCCTTTGGATATGGAGGCTGATGGGGTGGAAAGTGAGGACAAGGGGAACCCTGTCACGGTTCTGGGAGGGAGGGGAAGGGGTGAGGGTAGAGGTGCGGGAAATGGGCCGGACACGGTTGAGGGCCCTGTCAACAACAGTGGGGGGGGGAATCATCGGTTGAGGAAAAAGGTCATATCAGAAGCACCGTCATGAAAGGTAGCATCATCAGAGCAGATGCGATGGAGATGGAGAAACTGGGAGAATAGAATGAAGTCCTTACAGGAGGTAGGGTGTGAAGAAATGTAGTCGAGGTCGCTGTGGGAGTCGGTGGGCTTTTAATGGATATTAGTAGACAACCTATCCCAGAGATGGAGACAGAGAAGTAGAGGAAGGGAAGTGTCAGAGATGGACCATGTAAAGGTGAGAGAAGGGTGGAAATTGGAAACAAAGTTGATAAAGTTTTCCAGTTCTGGGCGGGAGCATGAAATGGCACCGATACAGTCATCAATGTACCGGAAAAAGAGTTGGGGGAGGGGGCTAAACCAAAACTGACACGTGTTAGCCCTGGTTATTAGCTAGTGGCACAAGAACTGGCCTGCCTCGGGTTTTTGTCCCATTTATCAAGTTGGTTGGTGCATATGCAATCTCATCCTTAAATTTCAGAAGTTCATTTATTTTCTCATTTCTAACCCTACAGGCAGAGTTCAGACTGTCCAAATCTCATGTCATCTAGGTACAGCAGAACGTGCATTTTATAACATTAATAAAAGCAAAATACTGCAGATGCTGGATATCTGAAATAAAAACAAAGTGCTGGAAACACTCAGCAGGTCAGGCAGCATCTGTGGAGAGAGCAGCAGACCTAATGTTTCAGGTCTGTGACCTTTCATCGGAACTGGCAAAGGTTAGAAAATAATTAGGTTTTCAGCAAGGGAAGGGGGTGGGGGTGGATAGTGGGGAAGAGAACAAAGGGGGAGGTGTGTAACAGGGCAGAGGGCAGGACAGATAAAATAACAAAGCTGTCCTGGGACAAAGGCAAAGAATGTGCTAACGCTTGTGGTGAAAGACAAAGCATTATTCCAGAGTGTGTTAATAGCAGAATAATGAGCAGCTCTGTCTACATAAAAAACAGGTTAAAAAATAAAACAAAAATATTTTTAAAAAGGCTAGTCATGCTCTGAAGTTATTGAACTCAACGTTCAGTCCGCAAGGCTGTGGAGTGTTTAATCGAAAGGCCAGGTGTTGCTCCTCGAGCTTGCGTTAATGTTCACTGGAACACTGGAGCAGGCCAAAGACAGAAATGTGGGCATGAGAGCAGGGGCGAGGGTTGAAATGGCAAGCAACCAGAAGCTCAGGGTCACGCTTTCGGACCGAGTGGAGGTGTTCCACAAAGCAGTCACCCAATCTGCGTTTGGTCTCCCCAATATAGAGGCGACCACATTGTAAGCAGCCAATACAATATACTAAATTGAAGGAAGAACAAGTAAATCGCTGCTTCACCTAGCATGAGTGTTTGGGGCCTTGGATGGTGAGAAGAGGGCAGGTATTACATCTCCTGTGATTGTGTGGGAAGGGACGAGATGTCAGGGGTGATGGAGGCGTGGACCAGGGTGTCGCGGAGGAAATGATCCCTTCGGAATACTGACAGGGGAGGGGAAGGGAAGATGTGTTTGGTGGTGGCATCACACTGGAGGTGGCAGAAATGCCAGAGGATGATCCTTTGGATGTGGAGACTGGTGGGGTGGAAAGTGAGGACAAAGTGAACCCTGTTGTGGTTCTGGGAGGAAGAAGAAAGGTGTGAGGGCAGAAGTGCAGGAAATGGGTCGGACACAGTTGAGGGCCCTGTCAACCATAGTGGGAGGGGGGAATCCTCGGCTGAGGAAAAAGGAAGACACGTCAGAAGCGCTGTCCTGGAAGGTTTCATCAGAACAGATGCGTCTGAGACGGAGAAACTCGGAGAATGGGATGGAGCCCTTACAGGAAATGGGGTGTGACGAAGTATAGTCAAGGTAGCGTTGGAGTTGATGGGCTTATAATGAATATTAGTAGACAGCCTATCCCCAGAGATGGAGACAGAGAAGTCGAGGAAGGGAAAGGAAGTGTCAGAAATAGACTGTGTAAAGGTGAGAGAAGGGTGGAAATTGGAAGCAAAATTGATGATGTTTTCCAGTTCGGGGTAAGAGCAGGAAGCAGCACCGATAGAGTCATCAATGTACCAAAAAAAGTGAGGGAGGGGGCCTGAGTAGGACTGGAACAAGGAATGTTTGACACATCCCACAAAATGACAGGTATAACTAGGTCCCATGCGGGTACCCACACCAACACCTTTTACTTGAAGGAAGTGAGTGGAATTGAAGAAATTGTTCAATGTGAGAACAAGTTCAGCCAGGCGGAGGAGGGTGGTGGTGGATGGGGACTGGTTGGGCATCTGTTCAAGGAAGAAGCGGAGAGCCATCAGACCGTCCTTCCTGGTGGGGGATGGAGGTGTAGAGAGATTGGACGTCTATGGTGAAGAGATGGCGGTTGGGCCAGGAAACTGGAAATTGTCAAAATGACATAGGGTGTCAGAAGAGTCACGGATGTAGGTGGGAAGAGACTGGACAAGGGGAGAAAAGATAGAGTCAAGATAGGAAGAAATAAGTTCAGTGGGGCAGGAACAGGCTGAAACGATGGGTCTACCAGAACAGTCCTGTTTGTGGATTTTAGGAAGGAGGTAGAAGCGGGCTGTCCGGGGTTGTGGGACTATGAGGTTGGAATCTGCAGAGGGAAGATCTCCAGAGGAGATGAGGTCAGTGACAGTCCTGGAGACAGTGGCTTGATGTTCGTGGTGGGGTCATGGTCCAGGGGGAGGTAGGAAGAAGTGTCTGAAAGTTGGCGTTCAGCCTCTGAAAGGTATAGGTGCATTTTATAACCCCTTTCACCTCAGAACAGCCCTCACAACCTATGTAATACTTCTAAAGTTTTTAAATGTAGGCAAATGCAGCAGCTAATTTGCACAGTGAGGTTCTGTAACCACGTGATAAATGATCAGTTATTCTATTTGTGATGTTGGTTGAGGGATAGATGTTGGCCACAGCACTAGAAGTACTCTAAATAGATTTGTGGAATTATCTGCATAACACTTGGAGAACAGAAACGGCTTCGTTTTAACATCTCACCTGAAAGCCAGCTCCTCTGACAGTGTAGCACTCCCTCAGTGGTATACTGGAAAATCAGCCTAGATTATACACTAAAATCTTTGGAGTAGGGTTTAAACCTACAAGCTTCTGACTCAGAGGCGAGTGCGCTACCAACAGAGATTAGTCTTATACTGACCAAGATAGGGACAGGGATTCATTGAACTGAATTCAAGACTGGTGTCTAAGCCACAGCACCATCCAAGCTGCTGGATGACTGCCTGTTATTTGTGAGACGGTTAAACTAGTGAGGAATGATATTGCAGCCATGGGTATTACACATCAAATCCTGAAGGGGAGAGAAGGAGAAATTTATTTTTTCTCATCAAGTTGCTGTGATCTGGAATGCACTGCCGGAAAAGATGGTGGAAGCAGAATGAATAATTATCAAAAGGGGATATACTTAACAAGTTTAAAAAAATAATTTAGGGCTCTGGGAAACAGCAGGAGAGTAGAACTAATTGGTAGCTCTTTCAGAAGCTGGCACAGCCATGACTGGCCTCCTTCTACCATGTTTGATTACATACAAGGTGAAATGTTATTCAGTATGAAGAAAGCAACTGGAAACATAACCAAGAAAAAGTCAATAGTACAGCAGCTAAATCAATTAGTGGTCAACATGTCAAGTTGCTACCTAACTAGTTAGGCCTCAGCAACTATATATATGTATTTCTTTTAAAAGTTATAACTTTCATTTTAACTGTCACAATGTTGGGACAGCATCCCTCTCATACTTGTAGCACTCACTTTCAACAAACTGATCTGCAGCTGAGATTTTATACCCTAAGTCAGAACCTTTTCCAGTTTCCTTGAATACACTGGAGCTGACCCCGCCCTGGTACTATGAAATATATCCATTTACATCATAAATCAATATTTGTAATAGTTACTAATAAATCCAATAGGGAATTCAGGAGAAACTTCTTCCCAGAGTGGTGAAAATGTGGACTCAACCATGGAGTAGTTGAATTGAATAGCATAGATGCATTCAAGACAGAACTAGGTAAGCACACGAGGGAGAAATGAATAGAAGGATATGCTGATAGGGTGAGATGAATGAAGTAAGGTGCAAACACCAGCATGAACCAGTCGGGCTGAATGGTCTGTTTCTATGCTGTTAATATTTTGTAACTGGGGAAGACTCTCAAGAGCTAGAAACAACCAGGCATACAGTTTGTGACTTTTTCTGACCACAGACCCTCCTTGTGGGCTGAGGATGCCCAGACAGGCAAGATCGTGAGGCAACCAAATTGCTGGCTCATTCAGACAGACAAAAAGAAATTGGCAGGTAGAATTGATTAATTTTCCACGGCTGATACTAAATTTACTCGAGGTGGTTTCTCTCTGTTCCACTAGTTAATAGACAGCTTTCTGTGATAAAGTTGTCCCTTTATGTTAGTTACACAGATCCTAAGGGGGCTCATCTAGCTTGGCTGATTGTCCAGTGACGTGGTTTGCCTACATTCAGCCAAGTGCACCAGAAATTACTTCATGCCTTTGTAATGTTAAAATCATGTAAATCCGCATTCAAAGATTGCTTGGTAGAAAGAGAGACGCAAGTCACTTGATGCGTAAGCTCACTGTCAAAAAGAAATGGTCATGAGAATGCAGCTCCCTCCAGGTAAAATGGAGAGTTGCTCATTGAGGGGAAATCATCCAAATTGACGGATATCCCATTATATTATGCAGGAACAATGAGGCCGCAGGAAAGATCACTCTTTTTATCAAAGCAGTAACCCTCCATTACATATCTATTGTGGTTTCAATAGGAAAACATCACACACTATTGCACAACTTGCACTGTACCACCATGTGGCTTTATTTCTTTCAACATCAGTCATTTTATCGTCCACTGGAGAATCCACGAGGAAACAATCTTCCCAGCTGACAGTAGAGCAAACTATTCAAGGATTCCATCTTATGTAGCTCATACAGAATCAGTGTCATATGAAGAGAACTTTATATTGAAGATCAGATTGAAGGACTGTGAACAATTAGAGATGAGCAAGATTTCGACATACAGATGATCAAAAGTCTCAAACATAAGGTTTGGCAAGTGCACATTTGGAACTCTTGCACCGATACAATTAGTACACAAATCACAGTTGCAACTTGTTGGGTCTCATATTGATCGTCCCTGGTTTTTGTCGATATAGGTTTCAGTGCCTCCGATGGCACTCATGCTGGAATCGCTTCTACCGGCAAGGGAAAAGGGACAGAGACCATGCTTACACCAAGGGCATGAAAGGTCACAGAACAAACAAGAAACCAAAACTATCACAGAATTCAAGGCATTCCTATGAGACTGCCATAACAAACAGTGCCTTGGGTGAAAATCAGGATCTTATAACTCAAACTGGCTAACTCAAGTGTCATTTAAATATAGGAGACAGTGAAACTTAGTGTGAAAAATATTTATGTCCCAATACATGGTCCCTACTTACTGTTGGGAGACTCCCATCAGGGATTGCGAGCTGGAAACTTCCACAAGTAACAGTTTCAGTGCAGGGCCAAGTATAAGTGAGCTCGAGTCTATCCAGCTGCTAAATGGGTATAAGCACTGCTGGGACGTGAAGGAGTCATTCTCAAAAGACTAGATGAATGACTGGACCTTCAGGAATATACATTTCCAGCCCCTGATGTTGAAATGAGATGGATGTTCTCGTAATTATCTTTTGATTAAGACAGGGTGCAATGAAGAGGGGTGGGAAGAGGCTCGCTTGGAGCCTAGCCACCAGTGGACTTATTGGGCCAAGTGGACTGTTTCTGTGCTGTAAAGATCTGGTTATGGTAGATGTCCTGAGCACAAGAGAAAATGAAATTCTGTAGTGTTAATAATGTGGATATCTCCATTCATTCACACAAGTGAATGAAATAACTATTACAATCCACTTTAGCTCATCTCACAAATGAGTGAAAACTTGTGCCTCCAAGCTATAAACTGCTTTCAACTTTTTTTTTGAAAAAAAAGAGAAATCATTCCAGTTTAATGGAAGCATATTTTAAAATATGAAGTATGAAGTCAGTTTTAGGTTTGGCTCACAACCTGCCATGGAGAATAGAGAGTTTGCTATTGCCTGTGATTCTTCAACTCAATGTTTAAAAGATCAGCCGTTTCATGTGAAGCTGTTTAATGTAACTGAACTTGAGGTATTGCCACCCCAAACTTTTGGTGACAGTTTTAGTGATGCTCTGTCACTGTAAACAAGATTTCTTTCTGAAAGCATTCCACTGTGTTTGAGACATCTCTTAAGTTGATTCTCTTGTCTTTCATTGAACAATCTATTTCCTAACTTGTGGTAAAATTATGACTATTGTTTGCGTAGGAATAACTAGAGGGCGAGGCTACTTCAGATTTTGCAGACTCCTTCAATCTGGATATGAATGTCTGTTACCATTCTGGTAAATTGGCTGCAACGAAGGGACAAAACACACCACTGCTTGGAATCACTCAACAGCCTGTCAGATATCACAGTGGATACAATGCAATCAATAACCTCTTCCTATGCTGTTACTCATATAAATTGGAACACAAATCAAAAAACAAAAACAGTATCCTCATTCTGAAGTATGAAACAAGTTATGAAACATAACATTTGCAACCACAGCAGAATCTGATTTGTTTGTGCAATTTACAACATTAATATAACATCTGTTCTATATAGAACTATCAAGGGTAACATATCCTTTAGTGCATTGTCAGCATAGAGTAAAGGAACTAAAATGTAAGTAAACAGCCCTGGAATATATTACAATATTCCATCCACATTATTATTTAGAAAATTACAACATTCAAGCCTGGAAACAGTCTTCATGAAATCCAAGAATATAAAACTGTCCTCCACATTTACCAAAATCTCAACTAGAATTATCAATAAATAAAACCTTTCAACGAGATCCCAACACCTATTGTACAAGAAATATAATGCAGAAAGTTGGAAAACCCAATACGTGAAGAAAGCCTTCCTTCCTTCATTAAATCTCATTTTCTTGGAGAAATTGGATGTTCAATATTCTTTTTTTGTGGCTACCTCTCAACGGGAAAAGTAATCCTTATTATTCAGATGATCAATAAAATTAACTGGTTTCAACATTTGTAACCAAAGTGAACTGACAAGACTCACTAACATCAGACCTGCAGGCAGGCCTTTTCTAATGTCACTCTGTTGGAAGATGCAAGGGGCCTCCTGAAGATTAATCTCCCTTCCTACCTGTGAGGAATGCCAACCTCTTCATGACACCTCATACAACAGCTCAAGGAGGTTTGGAACAACCACAATGTGGAGCATTGCAGATGCAAAACTGTACATTAATCCAACCCATAACAAGAGCACAGACACTACAATGCATCGTACCGCACCCATAGATCCTTCTTTTTAAAAATAAAAACTCAAATAAATTAAGATTGCGCAAAGGAACTTAAATATTAGCAACGCGCCAATAACCAAGCAGCTTAAATTCTGATCCAGCCCTCTTAGACAGAGAGAGAGACCTGGACAGTTGTTCCCTGCATTCCTCATCTGCAGTGATTGTTTAAAAATTCTAAATATATATATTTATCCGAGCAAAGAATGGCAAGCAGATTCGATTTTACAAAGAGTATCATGAAGTGTTCGTCATCTGGAAACTTTCTGTTGCTGCCGGTTAGTGTGCATTGTTCTGTACCTACTGCTTGCTGCTACCACCTAGTGCCTTGAAGAAGCTAAGCAGAGACTGCCCTTCTCCCTGTTTCTCGGGACAAAGCGTGGAATTTAGAGTTGCTCGGCGTAGGACATGTGGGCAGGAAGGTCCAGAAGGAATATCTGCAAAACCTGAAAATAGAGAAACTAACATCAGAACTCCGCAGGTAATGTAGTGAAGAAAGAATCCAAACCAGTTTTTAAAAACTGCAGCCAAAAAATATTCAACAAAAACTATTAGGAAAAGACAGAGACTTGGGGCTCGAGTTTCGACTTGTCCTTTAGGGCAATCCAGCGGAATTGGCCGAACCAGCGCAAAGGATCTGGGAATTTTAGTTACATCTCAGAACACTTGCACTCATGTTTTCTGTGATATTTTATGCTGTTTCAAGATTCAATTAAAGCCACATCCTTAAAACTGGCCACTTCCCATGTCCGCCCAGGGCAAAACTGCCAGATTCGCCGATTGGCACTGGTTTGGGAAGGCTCATTTCCTTAAGTTTTTACATACAATAAATATTACATTCACTAAGGAACAGACTAGTGTACACCAAAGGAACTATTAATAGATTCAGTACATTTTTTCTTTAAAATTTAATTTTCGTTCATTTTAAGCTTTTGAGGAGGAGGACGAGACACCTCATTAAAAATGCTTATTTTTTGATGACAAACTGACCTGCAACTGTATTAATAGAACTCTTAACACGCTTAAGTACATCAAGGAATACTTTTTGAAGGTAAAGTAAAAGAAATTACATTGCATTAACTGTGCCCGAAGCAGAATCCTACACCAGAGGTGTTTTACACTCTTTCGCAAATCAACTTAATACTTCATTACGGGTCAATGTGCAATATCAAGGGGTATGATATAGCTCCCTATTCTTCACTCTGACAGACCATTAAGTTTCTGAACTCTGTAATGTCGCAGAGGGCCCTGAGTGACAGTCAAGTGCTTAACCAATAAGGAGGAGGGGCAAAGACCTGACAGCACAACACCCCCACTGTTCAGAGGGGTGGGGGTGTTGGCAAGTAACTGGAAATGGGAGGGAAATGCTCCATTATATGAAAAGTAAAAGGTCTGCTCTCACTTGCAAGGAGTAACAAAGGAAGCTTTCGCATACTTTTATTCGTATTTGGGTAACCTCGTAGTTTGTTTCTGTTAAGTATATGCTGTTTCTGCAAATAACTCAAAGATCATTTAGGGCAGAGGTGTTCAACTTTTGAAGCAGCCAAACTAGAGAGAGAGAGCAGTATCCAACTGAATTGCTTTGGGTCTGGCAGAACCAGGAGTGAAAAACACATCTAACATAAGCACAGCATGATACAGCACAGGAGGTCGTCATTCGGCCCATTGATGTGTGCCAGCTCTTTGAAAGATCTATCCAATTAGTCCCATTCCCCCCTGTTCTTTCCCCATAGCCCATCAACTTTATTTCCTCCAAGTATTTATCTAATTCCCTTTTAAATGTTACCAGTGTCTTGCCAGATCCGTAATGTGATCCCATCATATTGCAAATGACCTGCCCCATTGCCCTGCAATGTGATTGTGCCCCAATCTCTTGTGCTTGTTGTCTGCTCCTGAATTTCTCCAAATCCTTTTGATGGAAGTTGCGAATAAGAGATTACAAATAACTGATAGTGTAGGTACCACTGCGATGTTTGCGGTACAATCTAGGATGCAGAGGTTTGGGCCTTTCTTGGGTCGTGTAGAGGGAGCTTTCACTCTGTATCTAACCCTGTGCTGTACCTGCCCTGGGAATGTTTGATGGGACAGTGTAGAGGGAGCTGTACTCGGTATCTCAGCCATGTTGTAGCTGCCCTGTGAGTATTTGATGTGGACCATGGTCATTGGTCCTCAGAATCAGATAACTGCATATTTATTTGAACAGAAGAGTAAAGTGCCCAGCAACCCACCCTTCTGTACCACATCAGGCAGCCCATAGGGTTCGTATTCCGTTTCATCAAACGCTACAGACAGGTGATGTCTGAATTGCCAATTTCTCTGTATTCTGGCAGCAAGTTTAACGGTGTTGATTTTCCTTGCGAGCTCTGCGGGATTTAACCTCGCTGAGTGTTCCGCAGGATTGGTGTGCCCCTTTGACCTTTGGCCCATCTCAATCTGGTCCTGTTCAACTGCCTCAGCAAGCTCTTCAAGTGTCTGCTGTCCAGCATTTGGCTTCCTGTCTTCAGTCAAATCCTGTGACTCCCAACCTGCAGCCTTTCCTTGGTCACTCTTCGCAGGCAGAGCCTTGTGATCATGAAGGTGGTTGACAGTTTTGGACAAGATCTTTTTGGCTGCCTCTAGCTCTTGGTGCTTGTTCAGTAAATCAGAATAGTTGAGCAGGTTGCGATCAACCTCTTCGCTTTTTTCTTGAAGGGTGCGTTTCAAAGCCTCCAGGTCAGCACCCAGCTTGCTTGCTGTGATCTGCGCAGTACCTTAAAGAAGCATCAAAACAAATAATATTATAAAGTGCTTCTGACTGTGTTAAAGCAAATACAGTCTTGAGGCTAAATCCCCTCGAGAGTGAGCTTAATCACTTATTTGTTTTGGTTTCCATTTTGCTGTTGCTATGTGTTTCATCATTTCCACAGATGAGAAAGACTCCGTATGAAAATCCACACAAGAATTTCCCAACTCTCAATAGTCCAAAGAAAGTTATTGCCACCTCCTCCTTTCAGAACTTTTCAACTGCTTTCCCATTCAATAACTTTTAGCCTAGTGCAAAAATAAGAAAGGGACAAGCTGCAAGACAAGATTCCCGGGAAAAAAGAACCAGGATTTAAATAGTGTCTTTCACATTCCAAATTGATTCACAGTCAATTACTTTTTGAAGGAAATAATTGTTGTTATGTAGGCAAACGCTGCAGCTACTTTGCGCAAGGTCTCACAAATAGTATCACCGTCTTTCGGTGATATTAGCTGAAGGGTAAAGGATGGCCAGCTATTGGGAAAGCTATTTGAACAGTGCCATGGAATCTTTTATGACCCCTGAACAGACAGACAAGGCCTTGGTTTAACACCTGAAAGACAGCAGCTCTGATGATGAAACACCCTCTTCAATACTGCACTGAAGTAGCAGCCTAGATATGTGCTCAAGTTCTGGTGAGGTTTGGGGGTGGAGGTGTGGGTAGCAAAGAGAGGCAAAAATGCGAACAACTGACCAAAATGGAAACACTGAGCACCCAAAATGTGTTCAGCTATCAAAATGGATGTACAATTACCCCAAAGAAGCACGCACCCTCTATAAAATAAACCAGTCATAAATGCAACAAACACTTTTTACTTGAAATGCAATTAGAAAACTCAATGTTAGCCTACTTTACAGAAACTTCAGGTAAGTAAATCTGAAAGTGATTGCACATCTGTTCCGTCACACCAGTAAGTGAGCGTTAAGAGGCTTTTTTGTCAGGTAGACACCAGAGCCAGGAATAACATCGACATTTTTCAATTGTGGTTACGGTTCAATTTTTCTCCATCTGCTGCCTTGAAGACCAGGGCAATTGCGGTGCCCTAACTACTGCATTAACTAAAGTCCAGGACTGAATGTAGGTTCTGCTTGCCTGTGCAGATCAGCGCCACACCGCCTTTACATATTAATCCATAGAGGGAGCCAGTTCAACAAAACATCCAACCACTTAAGAAATCCTGCATCAACTTCCTAACTCTGCTTCGTTTGAAGCCTTTCTAAAGAAATGCTGAACTGCTACATCTATGATGAGTAACACGTCCCAATGCTAATTCACACAGTACCTTGCTGCTGGCTGCCTGCTGACAGGAGGTTCTCACAAAGGCCATACTCCTGCAAAACGTCTCTGGGAATCTCCTTGTCTGCAGGGCGACTCTCCCACTGTTTCAACTTGGCGAGCAGTTTGATCTTTTCTGCGTTCAACTCAACAGCTGCTTTCTGTAAATGGTCGACCTGCAATCAGCATTTGAACAGGTGATAAATGTGCACCTACGCCTGAAACCTGAGAGACTGATCTCATTTTACTACTTTGAGCATGAATTCAACAGCGGCAATTTGAAGTTCCGCTGTGTGCTCTGTCAAATTCCAGCTTAATAATTAACCTGTTAAAATTCTGCACATCATGAACATTTTTGCACAGGCTTGAAGCATTAGTTTCAGAAGCATAAACAAACAGGGCCAAAAAAAAACAAATTGCTAGAGAGGGGAAATGTGACTTAACAGCAAGAGGCCTTGGTGGCTCAGCTGGTGAATGTACCGTGGAACTGAGCCACAGGCACAGGGGAGTCTTCAATTGCACACCTTTGTCGTGTTAGCGGAGTTCAACAGCAGAGAAAGATAAGGCTGAAGCATTTGCAACAATCTTCAGCCAGAAGTGCAGAGTTGATGATCCATCTCGGCCTCCTCCTGAAGTCCCCAGCATCACAGATGCCAGACTTCAGCCAATTCGATTCACTCCATGTGATATCAAGAAACGACTGAAGGCACTGGATACTGTAAAAGCTATGGACCCTGACAATATTCCGGCAATAGTACTGAAGACCTGTGCTCCAGAACTTGCCGCGCCCCTAGCCAAGCTGTTCCAGTACAGCTACAACACTGGCAACTACCCGGCAATGTGGAAAATTGCTCAGGTATGTCCTGTACACAAAAATCAGGACAAGTCCAACCCGGCCAATTACCGCCCCATCAGCCTACTCTCAATCATCAGTAAAGTGATGGAAGGTGTCATCAACAGTGCCATCAAGTGGCACTTGCTGAGCAATAACCTGCTCAGTGATGCTCAGTTTGGGTTCCGACAGGGCCACTCAGCTCCTGACCTCATTACAGCCTTGGTTCAAACATGGACAAAAGAGCTGAACTCAAGAGGTGAGGTGAGAGTGACTGCCCTTGACATCAAGGCAGCATTTGACCGAGTATGGCATCAAGGAGCACTAGCAAAACTGAGGTCAATGGGAATCAGGGGGAAAACCCTCCGCTGGCTGGAGTCACACCTAACGCAAAGGAAGATGGTTGTGGTTGTTGGAGGTCAATAATCTGAACTCCAGGACATCACCGCAGGAGCTCCTCAGGGTAGTGTCCTAGGCCCAAACATCTTCAGCTGCTTCATCAATGACCTTCCTTCAATCATGAGGTCAGAAGTGGAAATGTTCGCTGATGATTGCACAATGTTCAGCACCATTCGCGACTCCTCAGATACTGAAGCAGTCCGTGTAGAAATGCAGCAAGACCTGGACAATATCCAGGCTTGGGCTGATAAGTGGCAAGTAACGTTCGCGCCACACAAGTGCCAGGCAATGACCATCTCCAACAAGAGAGAATCTAACCATCTCCCCTTGACATTCAACAGCATTACCATCGCTGAATCCCCCACTATCAACATCCTAGGGGCTACCATTGACCAGAAACTGAACTGGAATAGCCATATAAATACCGTGGCTACAAGAGCAGGTCAGAGGCTGGGAATCCTGAGGTGAGTAACTCACCTCCTGACTCCCCAAAACCTGTCCACCATCTACAAGGCACAAGTCAGGAGTGTGATGGAATACTCTCCACTTGCCTGGATGGGTGCAGCTCCAACAACACTCAAGAAGCTCGACACCATCCAGGACAAAGCAGCCCGCTTGATTGGCACCCCATCCACAAACATTCACTCCCTCCACCAACGACGCACAGTGGCAGCAGTGTGTACCATCTACACGATGCACTGCAGCAATGCACCAAGACTCCTTAGACAGCACCTTCCAATTCCGTGACCTCTACCAACTAGAAGGATAAGGGCAGCAAATGCATGGGAACACCACCACCTGCAAGTTCCCCTCCAAGTCACACACCATCCTGACTTGGAACTATATCGCTGTTCCTTCACTGTCGCTGGGTCAAAATCCTGGAACTCCCTTCCTAACAGCACCGTGGGTGTACCTACCCCAAATGGACTGCAGCGGTTCAAGAAGGTAGCTCACCACCACCTTCTCAAGGGCAATTAGGGATGGGCAATAAATGCTGGCCTAGCCAGCAACGCCCACATCCCTAAATGAATAAAAAAAAAAGTAGGAGGGCTAAACTGTCCTCAGGGCCTCTATGTTACGGAGAGGAAATCAGCCAGAATTTCAGCTCCAGATTGCTACCCAGCTAGAAAGTGCAACAAGAAGAGGTGCACAGTCAGCTGTAAAGGAAACCAGTCACAGTACCTTACTGACACCAACTAGATGCACACAAAGAACAGACGTGTGGACTAGGTATCAGATAGCTATCAGCATCTATGGAACCACGCTAGAGAAAAATTCAATGGGTGAGAAAAAGGTAGGCGGGAGGAGGATGACGGCAACTAAATTTGCATTTTGTTATGGGCAAAAAAGGTCATAATTTAAATTCTGCATATAGCATTTCCACATAAGAAGTAAATTGCTCCTGTCTTTGGAGGTACCAAAGCATTCTACCTGTAAAAATATAACTTTTAAAATAAACTTGCTTCAGAGAACAAAAAGGCTTGCATCTATATAGCACCTTTCACCTCTGGATAACACAAAGCAGTTTACAGCCAATGAAGTACTTTTGAAATGCAGTAACTATTATGTAAGAAACCTGGCAGCCAATTTGCACATAGCAAGTTCCCACAAACAGAAAATTCATAAATGACAAGATAATCTGCTGTAGTGACGTTACTTGAGGGATAAACATTGACAAGGGCACTGGAGATAACTCTGCTGCTCTTCTACAAAATACTGTCGAAGGAACTTTCAAATTCACCTGAGACGGCAAACGAGGCCTCAGTTTAACTTATTTGAAAGACTGCACCCTCTGAAAATCCAGCACTCGCGCAGTACTGCACTAAAAAGTCTGAATGTAGACGTACTTTATGGTTCTGTAAATCCCTTCAATAGGAGATTAAAAATTCAATATTCTATTGCCCTTCATTGTCTGTCGTGAGATTCCCAAACCCAGGCCAGCTGCTAACAGCTCTCACCCCAAAGTCCCTTGGTTCCCTTACTGCACCCTGCTCTGGAGTTAAGACTCCTGACTTGGCCCCTGGGCAGTGCAAACCAGTCATGTGAAAAACTGAGGTTGATAAGTGTCTGATCGCAGGCCAAGTGAAACAAACAGATCCCAAGACAAGTAGGATAATAAATAGACTAACATTTCCTACAACAGTGACTACAATTCAAGAGCACTTCATTGGCTGTGAAGTGTTCGGGAACATCCTTAAGTATTTATATAGCACCTTTCATGACAAGTCTTTCTTTTATGAAACGTAACATGAGGCTGAAATGGCCCCTCTTAAATCCTGGGCCTATCCATGCACGGAGCCATACCCCTGCAACATTTGGCACCTTCAGAAAAAGAGGGGGGAAATAATTGTACAGTACCTGACTCTGTAGTGCAGACTTCTCAGACTGGATCTGCGCCAACTCTTCCCGAAGCTGCTTCTGGGACTGCTTTGCATTTTCGGCTGCGTTCTGCAATGTCTTGCATTCCCCTTCCAGTCCCTGCATTTGGTTTTGCATCTCCAGTACAGACTCCTGCAATGCACGCCATTTCACTTGCCCACTTTCTTTTCCAGCTTCCAAGGCAGCAATGTCTTCTAAAACCTTTTGCTTCCACTCCTGCAGTACCTCCAACTCTTGCTTAAGGTGGTTTTGCTTTTCAGTACTCCCTCTAAGCAGTGTCTTGCTGGACTGGATTGCGTTCATCAAGTCTTCTTTTTCAGACTGCATGTCATTGGCTGCCTCCTGCGCTCTCCGAACTTCCAAACAAAGCTGCTCCTTCTCATGTTCCAGAATTGTGCATTTTTCATTTAAGGAGTTTAATTCTGCATTCAAAGTGCAAATCACTTTCTGGTTTAATTCTTTTGTCTCTCTGTGTTCCTCTTCTGAAACCTTTAAGGCTTCATTCAATCTGCTTTTCACCTTTTCCACTTCTTCAATCAGCTCTTCCTTCGTTCTCAATTCTTCAACTGACTTTTCTTCTAAAAGAGAAAACTTAGAGTCAGCAATTTCTGCTGTTCCCTCTTTGGTTAGTGTTTCAGATTGGGGCTTCTCAGCATGAAGGACCATCAACTCCCCCTCCAACTCACTGATCTTCATCTGCAAACTGTCAGAATATCTGATGCTCTGCCAATGCTGCGTTGCATCAACATCCTTATAATTCTGTTCCTCAGGCTGCCTCTGGCTTTCAACATCTTGTTTCAACTGAATTATATTCCACTGTGCAGAATTAATTGCCGAGGTCACCCCTGTTTTGCCGAAGGGAGCCCCTATAGATAGGATAGAACTTGCCCTCTGATCCTCTGGTACAGTTAACATATTATTAAACACATTTTCACAACAGCTGGCATTGATTTTTCTTATCTGCTGTGCCTGCTTTTCAGGATCCTCTTTCAGTTCTGGCAGCTTCTGCATGGCAGAACTGATTAGCAAGGCCATCTTTGGTTCTTCGAATTGATCCCCTTGGGCCAGGATCAAATTGACTGCCTGCTCTTTAGGTAAGAGCAATGAATTATCAAATGCCTTTTCATTGTGGCCAGAGTCTGATTTTTGTACTACTTCATCAGCAGGCACCACTCTTGCATTTATCAGGGGAGCTTGTTCACTCAACCCCAACTTTTCCATGGTCAGCACGCCATCATTTTCATGTTCGTTTTGGTTGGCCTGAGGGAACTTCCCACTAAAGGTCTGCTCCAGCACGGTACCCCTGGAGGGACTTGCACTGTCAACACACTTTTGTTCTGACATCTCCACAACATCTTTAAAGTTAGTTTTCAGCTCACAATTCTCCTTTTGAAGGTATGACAGAACTTTCAAAGTACTTTGCAGACGTCCATTTAAGACTTGAATGATCCAGTCCTTCTCTTCCATGCCCAAGAGAAGACCCTCAATGTTCTGACTTTGCGCTTCCAGGGCCACTGTTAATTGCTGTGTCTCCCTGTGAATTCTGGACTGCAGATTGTCAAACTTATCTTCAGCCTGTCTTTTTGATTTTTCTTCCTGCTCCTTCTCTCTGGTCAGCTCTTTGCATTTTTTCTGAAGTTCATCTAGATGTTTCTGATGCTCAAGCAACTGCTCATTAAACTCAAATTGCTCAACAACTTTGCGCTTTAAGTATTCCAGGAACAGCTCTCGACAGTCTTTCTCATGGCCACTCCCATCGTCCCCCTTCACGATTTCCATAAAACGAGTTTTCTCCTCATTCAGTTTCTGTTCCAGCATTTCTCTCAGGTCACAACACAGGTAATTTGGGTGATTTAAAGAGATGTCGTTAAGTTCAAAGTTTTGAACATCTTCGTGCTTAAGATATTCCAGAAGGCGGTCTCGACTCTCATCATCAAGAACTTTCCTATCATTTGTCTTTATTATCTCCTCGATGCAACACTTTTCACTGTTAAGGTCTACAATCTGTTGTTCAAGCTGCTGCATCTTCTTAGAAGCAGCATTTTGCAGAATTTGAATTTCATCTTCATTGGATCCCACATGGCCATCTTTGGATCTTGTTAGCTGTGAGACTTTGTTGCACTCAAGCTCCAGCATCTTATTGGTCTCTTGCAGCTTTGCCACCTTGACTCTCTCATATTCCAGGTCCTTTTCCAGTGCACTTATTTGCCCTGCCTGAAGAGTAACCAGTGCAGTGAAGCGCTCAGCCTCCGCAGCGCATCTTTGCATTGCTTGCTTTAGCTTCCGCCTCAGCTCTGCTAGGGTCTGCTGTTTTTTCTGGCTTTCAATCACTTTAGCATCAAGCGTTTGTTTCATGTCATCCAGCTCACGCTGTAACATCTGATTTTTTGTTTTTACTTCATCCAATTCTACCTCACGCTCTCTTAGATGTGCAGATACGGTAATCGGTTTGTCAAGCCAGTCAATCGTTACCTCACCGTTATCTACAGGGTCACTGGGCATTACAGCAGCTTGCGCTCTACTCGCTGTGAATTCTTGCTTCATTTCTTTGTCAAAATCCTGGAGTCGTGTCCGCACTTTCTCTTCAGGATCTGGGAACACATCCCTTGTTTCTTCCGAGCTTCGGAATTCTACTGATGTTCCACTTTGCTCAGCTTCCACTTTTACTTCAGTTTTTAAAATTGGATCTTCCTCGATGTTGGCCCCAACAGCTTGGACCAAGTTCACAGACTTCACCCTCAGTTCCAATTCTCCCAGTTGACCTCCTTCCATCAAATCCAATATTTTCTCTCTGACTTTCACCTGCAATCCCACAAGTGTCTCTGCGTTATCAAACTGCCCATCTTTTGATAGATGGTTCTCTTGCTCTTCAGCGAGTTCACATATGCCGACCTTGTTTCTATCACTGTTATTCAACTCGCACACCACCGTCCCAAGACCCATGCTCCCGGAGTTCAATTGGACTTCATGGGCTAGTTTCTGTTGAAGATCTTTAAGCTTGGATACAAGAGCCAGGTTTGCAGCTAAAATTAAAAACAAAAACTTCGCTGAAGTTGTATATGGTGACCTAACTAGCTGATTTGCCAGTCCCAGAATAGCAAAAATGTTCCTTACTGCTATGACATTGTATCGTAGACTCCTGACCAAAAGCCCAAATGACCAGTCTCAGCAAATAGCAATGTCATGTGCGCACTGTTAATTGTAATACAGACATCTTGATTCTGTCTACCGCAATTAAAAGGCTGTTCACAAGCTATTTCCCACTTTCCCCTCCTGACAAAGTCTGACAAATCACACAAACTCACTCACATAGTGTGAATGAAGTGGAGTCTGCAAAATCAGATAGGCTCAGCATCTTAGTGAGCAGGTGGGTGCAAAAAGCAGACTGTCCAACTTGCACCCGTTGACAAAATCCACCCTGTCCTGTCCCAGCGCAAATGGATGAAACCTCCAAACAGTAGCCCCAGGAGACCTTGAGTGCGAGCATTAATGAGGGACTGAGGTAATCTCCTACTGAGAAGGCGTAACCACACCGATTAAGCGGTCTGTTATTTTACCAGCCATTAGGGAAGAGAGCCCTTCATTCATCTCCAGTTGAAGAGCCAGGATTTAACACTCAAAGCCACTGTTACACTTATTCAACTGCTTTACTGGGGAACATACTTCAGAGGAGAAAAAGAGCAATGGAGTTGTCCTTTCGATAAAAGCCTTACTTTTAATTTCTTCTCTCGATTTCTGACTCAGAGTTAGCTGTTTCTCCAGCCTTTTCAGCTGTGTTTTGAGGTGCATGATTCTCTGACTGCTTTGGTCTTGACAGGTACTGATGCGGTCTTTTTCCTTCAGCGCTTTCTGAAAGGAAAAAAATGTCACAAACAGAAAGTAAATAATAACACGACCAGGTTACTCTTGAAACTGCTGTTCATGCAGAGACAACAATTTATACCCTACACTGAAACATAAGACATCAGCACATGATCTTGGGTCAAGTCAAGCAGGTTGCCAGTCTGTCAGATCATTCCATTTCTCCTTCCTACCCACTCACATTTCGCCTCCCACGCCAGTTATTGGACAATGAGGGCTGGCTGAAGACCTGTTCCCAATTCTCCATCCACAGTGCTCTATAATCCAATGACCTCCACCTCCTGCTCAATGCCTCCCTTGAGAGCTGGCTATGTAAATTCAAGTCCTACTGTTCTCTAATTCTAGTGCACCCAGACATCGACATTTTTTTTAAAATATAAAAGGTATCAATTTTCTGCCTCCAGCAGATATCCACTTGGTAAGATCGCCTTGCTTCCAAGATAGTTGTGACATTATGAGTGATGGGGAGGCACCTCATGTATTCCACAGTGGCTCTATCGAAAGCAAGGGGACAAATACACAAAAATCCTACCCTGACTCAGCATGCTGCATATCCACCCAGCAGCAAGTTTTCCTGGAGTCCACAACATCAATGTTACTGCAACACATCTTAGGAAAGAATGCAGCGTAGATATGCTAGAATAATATCTGGACTCCAAGAACTAAATGACTGAGGAGAGAATTCACAAATTAGGGTTGCAATCCCTAGAATTTAGACGGTATAGAAGTGATTTTAATTGAAGCTTTCAAAATACTATAGAGAGAAAATATTTCCACTGGTTGCAGAGTCTAGGAAACAGGACACAGCTTAAAATTAGAGCTGGGCCTCTCAAGAGTGAAGTTAGAAAACACTTCTACACGCAAAGGGAGGCAGGAGTTTGGAATTCTTTTCCACAAACAGCAACTGACGATAGGTCAATTGTTAATTTTGAGTCCGAGATAGATTTTTTGTTCACCAAAGATATTAAGGCATACGGATTTAGGTCACAGATCTCATTGAATGGTGCAACAGATTCTAGAGGCTAACTGGCCTAGTCCAGTTCCTATGTTCCTAACAGCAGGGAACCCATAAATGGCAGAGTGGCAATTAACCTTAAAAGACACGTTTGTTTCAATACAGTTTCAAGATTAAACATCACCTGGAGACTTTTCTGCAGATCGTCCCCCTTCCTCTGGTGAGTTGCAAGTTCCTTTTCTGCACAAAGGAATTTTGCTTTGACTTCCTCCAACTCTCTGTCCACTAGCTGTTTCCCTGTTGCCATCTGTCAGAAAGAAACTACATAAACCCAAAGCACCATCCTGGCAAATACAGAATTACACAGCTGAGAAAATCTTTTGCTGAGGTCGGGACAACTACAAGCTGCAAGATTTGAAAGTCCTGTGTAATTTCAACTTATCAACTAAATCTGAATGAAACCAGCAAACATTTAACTAAAACAAACATTTTAAAATAAGGTTTGGTTCCCTCTGAAATGGGCACATTGGAAATTTTCCAGTTAATAGAAAATAGTGATTTTAAACAAAGATCCCTCTCACCTGGAGAAGGGCAAAAAAAAAAAATGGATTTACTAGAATGATACCAGAACCGAGAGATTATACCCATCAGGAAACAATGAAGAGGCTGGCACACTTTTCTCTGAAAAAGTGAAGGCTGAAGGGTGACCTCATAGAGGTCTTGAAGATTACAAAAGGGTTTGTTAGTGAGGATGTTTCCATTTTGGGGGGGGCCAGAACTAAATGGAAGAAAGTTACCAGGAAATCCAATTGGAAATTCAGGAGACACTTCTTTACCCACAGAGTGGTGAAAATGTGGAACTCGCTACCTTAGGGAATACTTGGGGTGAACAGCATAGATCATGTGTTAGCAACCTTTTGTACCTGAAGCCTTCTTAAAAAAAAAATTGGCTATAATAAAAACTACTGGGAGCCACAATTCGAATAAAATTGAAGAATGGAGTATAGGCTTAAGCATTTCTTAAAAGGGAAATTTTTTTTTTGAGAATTTAACATTATGCACTTAACTGATGCTGTAAAAAGTCAGTTGCTGTAACTTCTTTCTGACACTTCTAAGAATGACCACAGTTACTACTGAATTTCATGTAATTTCAAGACTGCGAAAAACGTCACTGTCTGAGACATCTCAGGCAGCTGCTGGTAATAAAAATGGCACTGCTCAATTTGACACACAAAACAAATTAAAGCCAAATCCCCTCACCCCTCAATGGCCAAGATCGCTGCCTCCACTCGCCCCCCCTCCTCCCCAACAGTACCCCGCTCCCTCCCACAATTGCCGCTTCTGTTCCCCATGCCCTCCTGCACTCGCTGCCTCAATCGCTACATTGTTTCCTGCTCCTTCCCGTTATCACAACTTCTCTTCCCCGCTCCCTCCCACTGCTCCAGACTGCTCACCGCTCCATCCCACCGTATTCTCTCGCATCCCTTTTGCTCGCTGTTCCCTCCCGCCACTTGTTGCCCACCTGGAGAAGTAGCAGGAGGTGCAGGGGGAGTGAGCAGGGTGCTAGCAGCAAGGTAGGAAGTGAGCAGCGAAGTGCTGGAAATGGCGAGCAGGCAGGAGCAGTCCAGAGTGGGTGAGCGCAAAAGAGAATGGTGGGAGGGAGCAGGGAAGAGAAGCGGTGATTGAGGTGCCGATTGAGAAATGAAGCAGGGTCCTGCTGGAGGGGATGGAGGCAGCAATTGCAGCCATTGAGAGGCAAAGCAACACTCGGATGTTATTACGTGGTGCTGTTGACATGCGCATGTGCAGACCCATACTAGCAATCTGGCAAATGCTCAGACAAGCAGTGAATAACTCAACAAGGCAAGTTGTGTTGCCATCTAGTTCTTTCATTTGATTTGATTTCCTGGAACAATATGTTGTGGAACCAAATAGGGATAAAGCAACTTTAGATCTAGTATTATACAATGGGGCAAAGTGATGATATAATTGAATCGCGGAATAAAAAAGGACAGTAGCGACAGGGATATGAAATTGGCTGAGTAACAGGAAACAGACAGTAGTGGTTAATGGATGTTTCTCAGAGTGGAGGAAGGTTTATAGTGCAGTTCCCCAAGGGTCAGTGCTCAGACTCTTGCTCCTCCTGATATACTTTAACGATCTAGACCCTGGTGTAAAGGGCACTATTTCAAAATCTGCAGATGATACAAAACTTGGAAACATTGCGAACTGCATGGAGGACAGTGTAGAACTTCAAAAGGACATAGACAAGTCGGTGGAATGGGCAGACAAGTGGCAGCTGAAATTGAATGCACAGAAGAGTCAATGATTCACTTTGCTAGGAAGAACATAGTGAGACAATATAAAATAAAGGGTACAATTCTAAAGGGGATGTAGGAGCAGAGGGACCTGGATGTATATGTGTAGAAATAATTGAAGGTGGCAGGACTGGTGGAGAGAGCAGTTAATAGAGCATACAGTATTCTAGGCTTCATTAATAGGTGCATAGAGTACAAAAGTAAGGAAGTCTTATTAAACTTGTATAGAACACTAGTTCTGCCTCAACTGGAGTATTCTGTCCCGTTCTGGGTGCCACACTTCAGGAAAGACGTGAAGGCATTAGAAAGAGTGCAGAAAAGATTCACGAGAATGGTCCCAGGGATGAGGAAATTCAGTTACATAGATAGACTGGAGAAGTTCGGACCGTTTTCTTAGGAGAAGAAATGGTTGAAAGGAGATTCGATAGAGGAGTTCGAAATCAGGAGGGGTCTGGACAGAGTAGATAGGAAAGAACTGTTCCTATTGGTGGAAGAATCAAGAACAAGAGGGCACAGATTTAAGGCAATTGCAAAAGAGGCAATGGCGACCCGAGGAAAACTTTTTCACGCGAGTGTTCGGATCTGGAATGCACTGCCTGAGTGTGTGGTGGAGGCAGTTCAATCAAGGCTATAAGAGGGAATTGGATTGTTACCTGAAAAGGAAGAATATGCAGGGCTATGGGGAGAAGGCAGGAGTGGCACTGGGAAATTGCTCTTTGGCAGACACAACGCAGACACGACGGGCCAAATGGCCTCCTGTGATGTAACAATTCTGTGAATTCTGAATTCCATATCAAGTTTGAAAGCGACATACTCCAGTCCCAAACAAGAATCTTTATCTTAAACAACGCCAATTACGTAAGTACGAAGGGAGAGCTGATTAAGGTTGATTGGGTAAATAGACTAAAAGGTACGGCAGCAAATCAACAGTGGAAAACCTTTCAAGAAACAATTCAAAATGTTCAACAAAAATACATTCCTTTAAAAAAACAAAAACTCAGCAAGGAAGAGCCATCCGTGGCTTATTAGGGAAGTTAAGGACAGTATTAGATTAAAAGAGGTTTATAATGTTGCAAAAAATAGAAGTAAGCCTGAGGATTGAAAGTGCTTCAGAAATCAGCAAAGGGTCATCAAGAAGTTGATAAAAAGGAAAATAAAAAGAATGAGAGTAAATTAGCCAGTAATATTTTTAAAAAAGATGGTAAAGAGTTTTTGCAGTATATAAAGAGAGTAAACATTGGTCCTTTCGAGCCAGAGATAGGAGAAATTATCATGGGGAATGAGGAAATGGCACAGAAATATTTTGAGCCTGTCTTCACAGTAGAATACTCAAATTACATACCAGAAATAGAGGGTAACCAAGGGGCTAATAAGAGTGAGGAACTTAAGGTCATTAATGTCAGCAGAGAAACAGTATTGCAGAAAAGTAAAGGACTAAAGGCTGACAAAACCCCAGGATCTGATGGCCTACATCCTAGGGTTCTAAAAGAGGTAGCTGTCGAGATAGTGGATGCGCTGGTTATGATTTTCCAAAATTCCCTAGCAGATTGGAAGCTAGCAAATGTAACACCGCTATTCAAGAAAGGAGGCAGAGAAAACAGGGAACTACAGGTCAGGTAGCCTGACATCAGTCGCTGGAATCTATTATTAAGGAAGTCTTAATGCACTTAGAAAATCATAGCATGCTCAGACAAAGTCAGCATGCTTTTATTAAAGGGAAATGGTGTTTGACAAATTTATTAGGGTTTATTGAGGAAGTAACTAGTTGGGTAGATAAAGGGGGACCAGTAGATGAAGTATAAAAGCAAAATACTGCAGGTGCTTGAAAAGTGAAACAAAAACAGAAAATGCTGGAAATACTCAGCAGGTAATGCAGCATCTATGGAGATGAAAGATCAGAGACCTGAAATGTTAACTCAGTAGATGTAGTATACTTGGATTTCCAAAAGGCATTCGATAAGGTGCCACACAAGATAAGGGCTCATACAGTTGGGTGTAATATATTAGTGTAGATACAGGATTGGTTAACAAAGAGGAAGCAAAGAGTAGGAATAAATGGGGAGTTTTCAAGTTGGCAGACTGAAACTAGGATCAGTGCTGGGGCCTCAGCTATTTACAATCTATATTAATGACCTGGACGAAAAGACAGATTGATTTATTTAAGTTGACTGATGATACAAAGCTAGGTGGGAATGGAAACTGTGAGGAGGACACAAAGAGGCTGCAAAGAGATCGAGACGGTTAAGTGAGTGGGCAACAAGGTGGCAGATGGAGTATAACGTGGGGAAGTGTGAGGTTATTCACTTTGGTAGAAAGAACAGAAAAGCAGAATATTTTTTAAAAGGCATGAAACTCGTAAATGTTGATGTTCGGGGGGACTTGGGTGTACTCATATAAGGAACACAAGAAGTTAGCATGCAGATACAGCAAGCAATTAGGAAGGCACATGGCATGTTGGCCTTTATTGCAAGGGGATTGAAGTACAAAAATAAGCAAGTCTTGCTACAATTGTACAGGGCTTTGGTGAGACCACACCTGGGAGTATTGGTCTCCATATTTATTTTTTATTTATTTAGAGATACAGCACTGAAACAGGCCCTTCGGCCCACCGAGTTTGTGCCGACCAACAACCACCCATTTATACTAACCCTGCAGTAATCCCATATTCCCTACCACCTACCTACACTAGGGGCAATTTACAATGGCCAATTTACCTATCAACCTGCAAGTCTTTGGCTGTGGGAGGAAACCGGAGCACCCGGCGAAAACCCACACGGTCACAGGGAGAACTTGCAAACTCCGCACAGGCAGTACCCAGAATCGAACCCGGGTCCCTGGAGCTGTGAGACTGCAGTGCTAACCACTACGCCACCCAAGGATTGCCTTGGAGGCGGTACAGCGAAGGTTCACTAGATTAGTTCCTGGGATGAGAGGGTTGTCTTATGATGACAGGCTGAGTAAACTGGGTTTATACTCTCTGGAGTTTATAAGAACGAGAGGTGATTTCATTGAAACATACGAGATTCTTAACGGGGTCGACAGGATAGACACTGAGAGGTTGTTTCCTTTGGCTAGAACATGGGGGCAAAGTCTTAGGATAAGGCACTGATCATTTCGGACTGAGAGGAGGAGAAATTTCTTCATTCAAAGGATTGTGAATCTTTGGAATTCTCTACCCCAGAGGGTTGTGGATGCTCCATCATTGAGTGCATTTAAGGCTGAGACAGATTTATGGGTCTCTCGGGGAATCAAGGGATATGGAGAGTAGGCGGGAAGGTGGAGTTGAGGCAGAAACTCAGCCATGGCCGTACTGAATGGTGGAGCACGCTAGAGGAGCCATACAGTTTACCCCTGCTCTTATTTATGTTCGTGTCATTTTCTTGACTTAATTTTTTAAGACTTTTTTTCATGATAATGCAATCCAACTGGAAAAGATTGGGAGCCGCAAATGAGATATTAAAGAGCCGCATGTGGCTCCGGAGCTGTGGATTGCAGACCCTTGGCATAAATGCATTTAAGGGGAAGCTAGATAAAAACACAAAGGAGAAAGGAATAGAAGGATATGTTGATAGAAAGAAATGGAGAGGGGTGAGAGAAGGCTCATATGGAGCGTAAACAATGGCATGGACTGGTTGTGCTGAATGGCCTGCTTCTGTGCTTTAAATACTTGGTAATGCTTTTCGAAAGGTTCTGATTTATGCTGGAATATCGTTTCACTGATGGTTCTCCATCAATTCGTCAACTAGTCATCCTTCATCTGTGCGCAGAATATCAGCAGGCTGCTCGATCACAAAAGGAGCTTTCACAGTTGAGCTCCATCCTGTCCCCACTTGAATCTATACACATGCTTTCTAGCTAGGCAAGGGTTGTGGGGGTGGGTCACTCAATAGTAACCCAGCTGAGGCCAACTGTGACGGTCCTAATGCTGGTTGGCTGAGATTATCTAACGTAGCACAGGCCAGGATAAGGCTGAGCTACAGTTCCACACAAAGCTGTGTACTTTGTTAATAGTGCCTTCGAAAGGATTCACCATACAGATGATTGCAGAGAATGCACAGCACAGAAACAGGCCATGCAGCCCAACTGGGCCATGCTGCACATAAGCCTAAACCTATCAACATAACCTTCTATTCCTTTCTCCCTCTAAAACAACCACCCCTTAAATATTTGTTTCGTCTCAGTACTCCACGCTGTAGTGAGTTCCACATTCTTACCACCCTCTGGGTAAAGTTCTTGCTGATGAATATAACAGAATTTTCTCCCCACCTTGCTCCCAAACTCAGTAAAAAGACACAACAAACATACGCATCTTAATGAAAGCGCCTTCTGTTGAGCTGATTGCCAAGTTCCATTTTAAAAGACAGATCCCAACATAAACGTGGCCCTGACAGTGAAAGCTCTTTAAAGCCACCTGAGAATCAAAATGTTTGTGTGATATTTCAGTTACATTGTCTTTTCTTACTTTATCGATTGTAGACTGTAAAGCCAGGTGCTCGGTCTTGAGCTTCTGAATCTCTTGGTTTAGTTGGTTTTTCTCCTGCTTGCACTGCTGTTCGAGGTTACGGTATGCACGTTGCTGGTCAGACAGCTCCTATAATCAGAGTGGCGAAAACCATAAAACATCTTTACATAGTTATCGGTTAATGTTTCTACAATTAATGTTGAGTGATAGAAGCTACCAAGTAGCGTTATGTATTGGTGCAATGTTCTTTCTTTTGGGCCTCCTTATCTCGAGAGACAATGGATACGCGCCTGGAGGTGGTCCATGGTTTGTGAAGCAGCGCCTGGAGTGGCTATAAAGGCCAATTCTAGAGTGACAGGCTCTTCCACAGGTGCTGCAGAGAAATTTGTTTGTCGGGGCTGTTGCACAGTTGGCTCTCCCCTTGCGCCTCTGTCTTTTTTCCTGCCAACTACTAAGTCTCTTCGACTCGCCACAATTTAGCCCTGTCTTTATGGCTGCCCGCCAGCTCTGGCGAATGCTGGCAACTGACTCCCACGACTTGTGATCAATGTCACACGATTTCATGTCGCGTTTGCAGACGTCTTTATAGCGGAGACATGGACGGCCGGTGGGTCTGATACCAGTGGCGAGCTCGCTGTACAATGTGTCTTTGGGGATCCTGCCATCTTCCATGCGGCTCACATGGCCAAGCCATCTCAAGCGCCGCTGACTCAGTAGTGTGTATAAGCTGGGGGTGTTGGCCGCTTCAAGGACTTCTGTGTTGGAGATATAGTCCTGCCACCTGATGCCAAGTATTCTCCGAAGGTAGCGAAGATGGAATGAATTGCGACGTCGCTCTTGGCTGGCATACGCAATGTACCACTAGGAGAAAACTTCTGGTTCTCATCTCTGATCACTTCCTTGTATCACTCACTATCCACATCCCCCCTCCACGCTCCTTCTGAATCTGTCCCTGGAAAAATCTATCCTCCAATTCACTTGCAACCGCACTTTCAAAATCACCACTGTCTGGCCTGTGACCTTCCGTTCGCCACAACATTTTTGCAGCTACTTTTGATGCCCTCGTCTCCAATAAAACCATTACTCTCTCTCACTCGAACCGTTCACCCAGTACAGTCCTCATCTCTGCTCCTTTAAATTCATGGGATGCAGATTTGAAAGGATATGGCGACAACTAGCTTAGCCAGATCTGGCTTGACCAGCTCCTGTTCTCATCTGCTAAAACTGATTATTCCAGAATCATCCATGAATGCAAAGATAACCCCTGGCTTCTTTTCTTTACTGCAAACAGTCTTCTTAAACCCCTCTTCCTTTTACTTGCACCTCCAACAGTAAGTGCAAGGAGCTCATGGACTTATCGTCACTAAAACTTCCTCTAATTCTCCCCCGCCCTAACCCCGAACTTGCATCTTGTTGTGGTTTCTCTCCGATCTCCCCTCGTGCCCTCTCTGACCTCATCTTGTCCATGAGACCCACCTTCTGCTCCCGCAATCCTACTCCCAGTAAACCGATCACCCAACTTCCCCTCCTGGGTCCCATGTTAGCCAATATTGTTAATGGTTCTCTCTCTTCAGGCGCTGTCCCTCTCTCCTTTAAATCTGCCATCCTCACCACTCTCTTCAAAAAAAAACCAACCATTGACCCCACTGTGCTTGCAAATATTGGGAAGACTGCCATTGTTTTCGGTCCCTGCTCAAAACTCCCTCCCCTGGCTACTGACTCCACCCCTCTCCCTGGCAACTGTCTGAGATTAACCTAGTCTGTTCACAACCTTGGTGTCACATGCGACCCGAAGATGAGCTTCTGACCTCATATCCACACCAGCAATAAAACCGCCGATTTCCATCTCCATAACATTGCCTGACTTCATCCCTGTCTCAGCTCATCACTGCTGAAATATTCGCTCATTCATGCTTTCATTACCTCTACATTTGACTATTCCAATGCACTCCTGGCTGGTCTCCCACATTCTACCCGTCGTAAACTTGAGGTCATCCAAAACTCTGCTGCCCATGTCTTAACTCACACCAAGTTCTATTCCCCTATCACTAGTATGCTCACTGGCCTACACTGATTCCCAGTCAAGCAACATCTTGATTTTAAAATTATCATCCTTGTTTTCAAATCCCCTTGCTCTTCTCTAACTCTGCAATCCCCTCCAGCCCCACAACGCTCAGAAATATCTCTGCTCCTCTAATTCTGACATCTTGAGCATCCTTGATTTTAATCACTCCATCGTTAGTGGCCACACTCTAAGCTCTGGAATACCCTCTCTCCACCTCTCTACCTCCCTCTCCTCCTTTAAGACACAACTTAAAACCTACATCTTTGACCTAACTTTTGGTCATATGACCCAATATCGCATGTGGCTTAGTGTCATTTTGTTTGATAATGTTCCTGCAAAGCACTTGGGATGTTTGATTACATTAAAGGCATTATCGTTTATCATCCTCGAAGGCAAGCTGCCAATCTCGATTATACATGCACTTACGCTTCAAAAAGCACTCCACTGTACACTTCCCCACAGGCTTAGTGGTAAATGTACCACATCGAGCCAACACTGTGGTGAGAAACCCAACCTCAGCCTGTAGATTGACTGGGGCACTAGAACTGCACTCAACACCTGTTGATTAAGAGAACGGGGAAGTGAAATCAGCCATGACACCGGCTCCTGACCACCATCCATGCTGGAAAGCATAAATTTGCGAATATTTGGTTAACAGCAGTATCAGGCTCAGCTGTTATGCCAACAGTTAAAGAGTCCACTGCTACTCATGGTCTTAGTTCCCACATGATCAATGCCAGATAACAGAGGAATTCTGGTGCCAGGGGGACCATATCCCATCACCATCTTGGAGCCAACTCTTGAACCCTATTTATTTCTCTCCTCATGCCCCAAGCAAAATTGGTAAAGACTGGGGCAGTTGTCCAAGCACTGGCCCTCAACTTAAACTGGATATAGATTTATGAAATAAAGAGTTGGTAAAGTGGAGAAAATTACAATACACTGCAAGGGAGTGAAGCAGTCAGCAATTGAAGGATTTAGAGAGTGCATTTGAGTAGACAACCCTCCACTCTACACCACTCTGCTTATTTCTAACCTGCTGATGTTCTTTCTCCTTGTCCTTAGATTTTTGCTCCATCAGGCGTCGAACACTTTCTGCATTCTGCCTCTGACAGTTTAGCTCTTCGGAAACCTGCTTCAGCTTCTGCTCCAGAAGTGCACACTAGCAAGACAAAAGAAACATAAATAACCATCTTCATTACCCAACACCTTCACCATATCAGCAAGTTTAATATGTTTTTAAACATGTTTTGTATTTATCAATGTGAAAGAAAGATTCGTAATGGGAAAAGAACAGCCTTCCATTTCACAGACAACAGGAACAATAAAGCTCCCACTATACTGTCTCATCAAACACTCCCAGGACAGGTACAGCACGGGATTAGATACAGAGTAAAGCTCCTTCTACACTGTCCCCATCAAACACTCCCAGGGCAGGCAGAGCACAGTTTTAGTTTTTCTTTTTTTTCTTTTGGGCCTCCTTATCTCGAGAGACAATGGGATACGCGCCTGGAGGTGGTCAGTGGTTTGTGAAGCAGCGCCAGGAGTGGCTATAAAGGCCAATTCTCGAGTGACAGGCTCTTCCACAGGTGCTGCAGAGAAATTTGTTTGTCGGGGCTGTTGCACAGTTGGCTCTCCCCTTGCGCCTCTGTCTTTTTTCCTGCCAACTACTAAGTCTCTTCGACTCGCCACATTTTAGCCCCATCTTTATGGCTGCCCGCCAGCTCTGGCGAACGCTGGCAACTGACTCCCACGACTTGTGATCAATGTCACAGGATTTCATGTCGCGTTTGCAGACTTCTTTAAAGCGGAGATGTGGACGGCCAGTGGGTCTGATACCAGTGGTGAGCTCGCTGTACAATGTGTCTTTGGGGATCTTGCCATCTTCCATGCGGCTCACATGGCCAAGCCATCTCAAGCGGCGCTGACTCAGTAGTGTGTACAAGCTGGGGATGTTGGCCGCCTCGAGGACTTCTGTGTTGGAGATACGGTCCTGCCACCTGATGCCAAGTATTCTCCGGAGGCAGCGAAGATGGAATGAATTGAGACGTCGCTCTTGGCTGGCATACGTTGTCCAGGCCTCGCTGCCATAGAGCAAGGTACTGAGGACACAGGCCTGATACACTCGGACTTTTGTGTTCCGTGTCAGTGCGCCATTTTCCCACACTCTCTTGGCCAGTCTGGACATAGCAGTGGAAGCCTTACCCATGCGCTTGTTGATTTCTGCATCTAGAGACAGGTTACTGCTGATAGTTGAGCCTAGGTAGGTGAACTCTTGAACCACTTCCAGAGCGTGGTCGCCAATATTGATGGATGGAGCATTTCTGACGTCCTGCCCCATGATGTTCGTTTTCTTGAGGCTGATGGTTAGGCCAAATTCATTGCAGGCAGCTGCAAACCTGTCGATGAGACTCTGCAGGCACTCTTCAGTGTGAGATGTTAAAGCAGCATCGTCAGCAAAGAGGAGTTCCCTGATGAGGACTTTCCGTACTTTGGACTTCGCTCTTAGACGGGCAAGGTTGAACAACCTGCCCCCTGATCTTGTGTGGAGGAAAATTCCTTCTTCAGAAGACTTGAACGCATGTGAAAGCAGCAGGGAGAAGAAAATCCCAAAAAGTGTGGGTGCGAGAACACAGCCCTGTTTCACGCCACTCAGGATAGGAAAGGGCTCTGATGAGGAGCCACCATGTTGAATTGTGCCTTTTATATTGTCATGGAATGAGGTGATGATACTTAGTAGCTTTGGTGGACATCCGATCTTTTCTAGTAGTCTGAAGAGACCACGTCTGCTGACGAGGTCAAAGGCTTTGGTGAGATCAATGAAAGCAATGTGGAGGGGCATCTGTTGTTCACGGCATTTCTCCTGTATCTGACGAAGGGAGAACAGCATGTCAACGGTTGATCTCTCTGCACGAAAGCCACACTGTGCCTCAGGGTAGACGCGCACGGCCAGCTTCTGGAGCCTGTTCAGCGCGACTCGAGCAAAGACTTTCCCCACTATGCTGAGCAGGGAGATTCCATGGTAGTTGTTGCAGTCACCGCGGTCATCTTTGTTTTTATAGAGGGTGATGATATTGGCATCGCGCATGTCCTGTGGTACTGCTCCCTCGTCCCAGCACAGGCAAAGCAGTTCATGTAGTAATGAGAGTATAGCAGGCTTGGCACTCTTGATTATTTCAGGGGTAATGCTGTCCTTCCCAGGGGCTTTTCCGCTGGCTAGAGAATCAATGGCATCACTGAGTTCCGATTTGGTTGGCTGTATGTCCAGCTCATCCATGACTGGTAGAGGCTGGGCTGCATTGGGGGCAGTCTCAGTGACAGCATTCTCCCTGGAGTACAGTTCTAGGTAGTGCTCAACCCAGCAATCCATTTGTTTGCATTGGTCAGTGATTATGTCCCCTAAATTAGATTTGAGGGGGGCGATCTTCTGGATGGTTGGCCCAAGAGCTCTCTTCATGCCATCATACATTCCTCTGATGTTTCCGGTGTCTGAGGCCAGCTGAATATGACTGCATAGGTGTTGCCAGTAGTCGTTTGCGCAGCGCCTGGCTGTTCTTTGTGCAGTGCTTCTGACTGCTTTAAGTGCTGCGGATGTTAAATCGCTGGGGGCTTTCTTGTAGTTCAACAGTTTTAGTTTTAGAGATACAGCACTGAAACAGGCCCTTCGGCCCACCGAGTCTGTGCCGACCATCAACCACCCATTTATACTAATCCTACACTAATCCCATATTCCTACCACATCCCCACCTGTCCCTATATTTCCCTACCACCTACCTATACTGGGGGCAATTTATAATGGCCAATTTACCTACCAACCTGCAAGTCTTTGGCATGTGGGAGGAAACCGGAGCACCCGGAGAAAACCCACGCAGATACAGGGAGAACTTGCAAACTCCACACAGGCAGTACCCAGAATTGAACCCGGGTCGCTGGAGCTATGAGGCTGCGGTGCTAAACACTGCGCCACTGTTAGATATTTTCTTCTACTTTGCCCAAATAAGGTGCCTCAGCCCCGAACAGCAAAGAGTGTCTCCTAATGTAAACATGTGACATCTTGCAATTACTATTCCTGTGGCTTGCCTCATTGAGATCTCCAACTTCATTTCAACTTAAGGACACTTCAGCTCTGTGGCTCCAGACTCACTAGGAACTGCATTGAGACTGTAATGAACTCTTTCAGCAACGAGTGGAGAAATATTTCATCCCAGTGAGTGTAAACTGGTTTTGAACTCAGGTCCCAGTAGGTGAAAGCCCAGCATCTAATCCTGTACATCACCCATTCCCTGCTTCCCCCCCTCCACCCTTATGCATATAGTTCTGTGCTCATAGTTCATTCTGTATGTAGCTATTCAATCAGGTTAAGTATAGCTCCACTCCCAAAGAGATATCAAACCTTGTTGCTCGTCTGCTCCTGCTGCACAGTTGCTCTCATTAGATCATCCCTGCTCTTATTCAGAGCTTGTTCTTTTGTCGACAGCTCTGCTTTGCATTTTTCCAGATGCGACTGCACTTCCTGCAACTTGTTCAGGTGATTCTTAATCTCTTTCTCTTGGGACTGAACCCAAACTTCCAGCTCAGACATCGTACACCGCAGCACTGCAACAACCGAGAGAGAAAGAAATGAGTAAGAAAGTTGTATTGGAGAAATTAATGAGACTGAAGGTTGATCAGTCCCCAGGACCTGATATTAGATTAGATTAGATTAGAGATATTCTACATCCAAGAGTGTTGAAAGAGGTATCCATGGAGATAGAGTCATAGTCATAGAGAGATATAACAGTGAAACAGGCCCTTCGGCCCACCGAGTCTGTGCCGACCAACAACCACCCATTTATACTAATCCTACATTAATCCCATATCCCTACCACATCCCCACCATTCGCCTACCACCTACCTACACCAGGGGCAATTTACAATGGCCAATTTACCTATCAACCTGTAAGTCTTTGGCTGTGGGAGGAAACCGGAGCACCCGGCGGAAACCCACGCGGTCACAGCGAGAACTTGCAAACTCCGTACAGGCAGGACCCAGAATTGAACCCGAGTCGCTGGAGCTGTGAGGCTACGGTGCTAACCACTGCGCCGCCCCTAGTGGATGCACTGATCATCTTCCAAAATTCTACAGATTCTGGAGCGGTTTCTGCAGATTGGAAAGTATCAAATGTCACGTCACTATTTAAGAAGGGAGGGAGAGAGAAAGCAGGGAATTACAGACCTGTTAGCCTTACGTCGGTCGTTGGGAAAATGCTAGAATCTATTCTGAATGATGTGATAAATGGACACTTGGATAATAATGATCTGATTGGGCATAGTCAGTATGGATTTATGAATGGGAAATCATGTTTGACGAACCCGTTGGGAGTTTTTTGAGGATGTTACTAACAGAATTGATAAAGGGGAGTCAGTGGACATGGTATACTCGGATTGTCAGAAGGCTTTCGATAAAGTCCCCCACAGGAGGTTGCTTAGCAAAATTAAAGCACTTGGGATAGGAGGCAATATACTGGCATGGAGTAAGGATTGGTTAACAGACAAAGCGGAGAGTAGGAATAAATGGGTCATTCTCACGTTGGCAGGCTGTGACTAGTGGGGTACTGCAGGGATCAGTGCTTGGGCCCCAGCTGTTCACAATATACATCATCGATTTGGATGTGGGGACCAACTGTAGTATTTCCAAGTTCGCGGATGATACAGTACTAGATGGGAATGTGTGCTGAGGAAGATGCAAAGTGGTTTCAAGGGGATTTGGATAGACTTAGTGGGCAAGAACATGGCAGACAGAATATAATGTGGAAAAATGTGAGGTTATCCACTTTGTGCAGAGTATTTCTTAAATTGTAAGGGATTAGAAAGTGTAGATGTACAAAGGGACCTGGGTGTCCTTGTCAATAGATCATTGAAAGCTAACATGCAGGTGCAGCAAGCAATTAAGGTTACTGGTATGTTAGCCTTTATCGCAAGAGAATTTGAGTACAGGAGTCGTGAAGTCTTGCTTCAATTGTATAGAACCTTGGTTAGACGGCACCTGGCGTACTGTGTGCAGTTTTGGTCCCCTTACCTTAGGGAGGATATTATTGCCATAGAGGGAGCGCAACGAAGGTTCACCAGATTTGTTCCCGAGATGGCGGGACTGTCCTCTGAAGAGAGATTGGGGAAACTGGGCTGTATTCTCTAGCGTTTCGAACAATGAGAGGTGATCTCATTGAAACCTACAAAATACTGAAAGGCATAGACAAGATAGATGCATCTAAGATCTTTACCCTGGTTGGGGGGGGTCTAGAACCAGGGGACACAATTTCAAAATAAGGGGGAAGCCACTTAGGACAGGGATGAGGAGAAATTTCTTTCTCAGAGGGTTGTGAATCTTTGGAATTCTCCACCCCAGAGGGCTGTGGATGCTCAGTCATTAAGTATGTTTAAAGCAGAGATTGACAGATTTCTAAATACCATTGACAGATTTCTAAATACCAATGACATAAGGGGATATGAGGATACTGTGGGGAAAAAACATTGAAGTGGATCATCAGCCAGGACCATATTGAATGGCAGGGTAGGCTCAATGGCCTACTCCTGCTCCTATGTAGAAAAAAAAAATCATATTCTAAGATCTCTCACACCAGCCAAGGGCAAGAGATTCTGCACCATCTGAAACCTGCTTTTGATCATATATTCCAAATAACAATTCATTTAAACTTCAAGTATTATTGACCCTGAACCACTATTACTCCTTCACTTTCATTACAACCACCTGTTCACCACACCCAACACACAATTGTGAGAAAATTCAAAAAACACAAATGTAATCTCGTCTACTTCAATTTACATCTCTGCAAAATACCATCTGAATTAATTCTCACATAACTCCACCTTCCAATCTAAAGGGTACACATATACACAATAAACAGCTGAGGTGAGGAAAGGGGAGAACACAGAAGCCCAGTAATCACCAGACACTGGTCCACTCCGACATTACTCACATCCACTCCCGTCCCCTCCACACTTCCCCATCCAATCACACAAAATGGAACACCTGCCCTTTCACTTCCCCACTTCTCAACGTCAACGGTCTCAAACATTCCTTCCAAGTGCAACAGAAATTTACTTGTACTTCTTTCAATTTAGTATACTGTATTCGCTGCTTACGATGCAGTCTGCTCCACACCAGGGACACCAAATGCAGACTGGATCAACACTTCCGTTCAGTCCACAAGTGCGACCCCGAGTTTCCAGTCACTTGCCATTTTAATTCTTCGTCCCACTCCCTCTCTGTCACTGGTCTCTTAATTGTTCCAACGAATTAAGCTCAAGAAACAGCACCTCGGTTTTTGATTTAGCACATTACAGCCTTTCAGGCTCAACAATTTCAGATCATAACCACTGCTCCCATTTTCTCAGACAGCAGGTGCTGGTAATGGCTCTACTGATGCCATTTACACCCCCTCTGCACACATCTTTTGTTTCTTCACTTGTCCTATTAACACCCCCTTTTCCTTTACGCCATCATTCCCTTTGTCATTTAATCACACCTGTCCTCCATCTCATTAGAAACCGTCCCTTCTGTTCTTTCCTCCCAGCCACTCCTTTCCCTGGCTCTGTACTTGCTTATAAGCCATTAAATCTTTAACTTCTGCCAGTTCTGACCAAAAGTCATAGTACTATAGCCCTAACCCTGTTTCTGTCTCTATAGATGCTGCCTGAGCTGCTGAGTGCTTTCCAACATTTTTGGTTTTCACTACTGGACTGATGTTTGAATCTGAACTTCTTCTACATGCCAGGTTTCAACAAGTCTCAACCTAGGAAATCAGAAAACTGCACCTTCCTCTCTTTCTACACCTCCCAAGTATGCATGCTGCCAGGCTGACTGAGCAGGAAGGTGGACAGAATCTGAAAGACAAAGAGGATAGTGGAAATCCAACAAAAATACAAAACCCCAGAATATCACAATACCTTGGTTTTCTTGCCTCAATTCCTGCACTTGCGCACTCCCAGATTCCTCAAGCTGATTGAGTTGGCTGCTCTTGGACTCAGAGCCAAGGTGACTGGTTTTGTTGCCATTGTTCTGCGCGCTTCTGGAATTGTGGTATGGAGGTGTCCTTGGCTGCTCCCACGGAAACACAGATGAAGGCGATCCTTGTCTAACAGGACTCTCAGGCACACGAGTGGGCGTTTTCTCTTGCTGCCACGAAAACGTAGAGGCCCTAATCTGTTGTGGAGCACTTTCTCGGTGACTCTTGTTACTGCTGAATTGCAACTGTTGAACCTTGGGCCAAAGAACAGTAAACAAACGTAACAAACATAGCAGGAGACTACGACAATCTTCTCCATCACAGCCTGAAAGGATATGAGTATGGTGGCAATAGGAGCCCTGCAATACATTGCCCAAGTTCCCATTGTTACGAAAGTGCCTCTGTGTTTTGTTAAATATATTTTTTGAGGATTCATTTTTGAAAGATTGAAGAAATGTTAAACCCTTGAGGTTTTCAAAGGGGGTCGTGTAAAGGCCACTTGACTTTGAAAAACAGTCCTGGAAATTTTTTTTTTTAAAAAAGGGGCACTGAGAGATCTTGTGAGGAAAACAAGTCTTTCCGGAAAAGGACCTAACTTCCAACTCAATAAACAACAGAGAACTTTGGAACCTGAAGAAATTGTTTACCAAGAAGTGACAGGTCAAGCCTGATGGAGGTCAAAAGGTTGACCGCCTGTTGTCGGTTTCGCTTTTGAATTGTTCTGAGTTGGGGTTGAACTGTATAAAAAGGGAGAGAATTTCCAAGGAGTGAGCGAACTTCCAAGGAAAGAGAATTCCCAAGGAAGAAGACCACAACCCAGCTCAGCTTTCCAGCACCTCTCCAAAAGACCCTGAGAAGTCCACTGTGTCAACTCATCTGGTCTCCTGTCTTTAAAAAAAAAGCCTACTAAATTAATTCTCAACACTGCCTGAAAAGAACTGATCTAAAAGATCCCAGTGACCTGTCTAACTGTATTGAGTTTGGAACACAACATTTCTCATCTGCTGTTTTTCAAGAATGAGCAAGTATCCAGCCCAAGTGTGGTTTTTTTGGTCTGTAATAGAGCTCTAAAAACAAAAATCCCTTTATCTTTCTGGTTAACTGGTGTGTTTGTGTGTGTGTTACGGGCTAAGGTAAAAACAGAACTTTAATATTTCAGTCTGTGTGTTTATGCTTTACTTCATTACTGGTTAAGACTTATCTTATAATAAACTGATTATTTTATTGTTTATTAAAGAAACCTGGTTCGTGTATTTTATTCTGGGATAAAAATAGAGTCTATGATCGACCGTATCAGTAAGTGGGAAAAAATTTTAAAATATGTCGTGACCCGTGGAGAAGTGGAACTAGAACAGACAACACATTCCTCCCGCCTCAGTCTTAACACCATTCTTCACACATGGGTATCAACAGCGCTGGTTGACTGGTTATTCCAATTCTGAATGAATCATAGCCAAGCAACATCTTGTCCTCACTGGAACAAAGTAAGGCTTGGGTTTTCATGCCCAATTTCTATGCAAGAATGCATGAACTGTGAGTGAGGATCAAACTTGGTTGTTAAACCCTTCACAGCTCAAAGACACCCACGCATGAAAATTGGCTCCTTGAGCAAGGTACCCGGAGAATACTCAGCACCTGCAGAGGTGTTGGTACAAGAAGCACAGGGTACTGGGGGAACGAAAGAGCATGCCACTGGGCAGGAGTGAAAAGCCTTCCTCAAACAGTGAAGGGAAGTGGGAACGGGATCAGTAACCCTCCCTCACAGACAGACAGTCATGCTGTGGTGATGCTCTGAATTAAACATTCACACTATTCACCCTGGCAGTGGCAAAATGAGAAAATATAGGCCAAATAAAACTAGATTTTATTCACTGAAGTGATGGAAACAAAACAATATCAGTGCTTGCAATTGAAGATGACACTTTAAACAGAATCAATTTTTTGCCGAGTTAGCTCACTCTATTTTACCTCTGTTAACAGTTCGTGGGAATCTCTGTACATCAGCGTGCTGCAGGAGTCCCAAACTTGCAATTCTAATCAGAGTTGAATCTTATTGGAACCGGAGAAAGACCAACAGGGCAAACTCAGGGCCAGAGTAACGAAGTGGGAATTTTCCCCTCCCAAGTTAAATTGGATGGAAATGAACCACCCTGGTCCAAATACAGAATGCGATAACATGACCCAAGATGTTTCAGAGGGGAGAGTCATGACTGAGAATTCGGAGAGTTGATCGATTTCATGCTTGATAGTTTTAAATCAAGTTACTAAAGCAAGAGACTGATTGACAAGACAATGCGAGAAAGGTTCCAGAGGGTATGACCAGGAGTTTAAAAAAGTCTTGAGACTGCATGGGGACCCCAGTGTAGCAAGACCGCTAACAAGTTCAAGTCCTGCTTGCCAATCTGCAGTGGGAAAGGGAGGTCCTCATGTCCTCACCAACCTCCATTGGCTCTGCAACTCAAAAAACCAAATCCTTGCCCATCTCTGCAACCTGACCTGCCGTCTCAGCACAGGGGGAGAAAATGAAACCTGACACAATGGGGTTAATAAACACAATCTGCGACTTCTCATTATGGTCGTGTCTGTCAACCTGTCAGCACCCCTAAATTTACATAAGAACCAAATGCTGTATCAGCATGCCCCACCCCCCACTTAACACTGACCTGCAGTTTCAGAGCTTTCACTTCAGAGACCAGTCGCTTCTTCTCTTCTACTTCCCGGTTGTATTTTTCTTGCATTTCATCCCATTTCGAACCTACAAGTCAAATCAACATAATAAACGTATACAATTGGTGTTAGTATTTTAGGAACCACAGTGTGAAACTCTCACAAACCCACAACCTCCACCACATAGAAGGACAAGGGCAGCAGGTGCATGGGAACACCATCACCTCCAAATACCCCTCCAAGTCACACATACTAGCCCGTCATCACTGGGTCAAAATCCTGGAAATCCCTCTCTAAAAGAACTCTGAGCACCTTTGCCAGACTTCAGCAGTTCAAGAGGACAGCCCACCACTTTCTCAAAGGGCAATTAAGGACGGACAATAAATGCTGGCCTTGTCAGCGACACCCACATCTTGAGAATGTGTAAATTTTAAAAATCCAAATCCAAACACACAAATCTGGAGTGGGTGATAGTTGAGTCAGTTAGAACATCCGAAGGGCCTGTTTCAGTGCTGTATCTCTAAACTAAACTAAACATGAACCTTTACTCATGGGAGCCGAGTTTCAACATAATTCGAGACTCATTGGATGAAAGTCTCCTCCTATTTGCTGACAGAAAGGTTTTAAAGTTGACAAGCTTAGTTGTCTCAAAACATGTTCTCAACACCAAAAACACTGCACTGTGGCCTCATTTTATTACTAATCCTGGGAGACTGGAGTCTGAGAGCCAGCTCCTGGCATTCACACTACTAATTCCAGCTCTCCTACCCAGCAGAAAACTCATAGAGCCAGTTTTTCATGGTTCAGAGTCTGCCGTGGAAGTAGTAATGGAAACATTGGAAATTGACTCAGTGACACACTGGTCTCCCAGAAACCGAATTAAATTAGCGTCAATATAAAAGCAACTCCATCGACCTAAAACGTTAACTCTGTTTCTCTCTCCACAGATGCAGCCGGACCTGCAAAATATTTCTAGCATTTCATGTTTTAATCACAGTGGCATGTTTTCTGGTCAGGCTAGCACACCGTGTTCCAATGATTTTAGGGTTCCCAACAGTCAGCAGCAAGGCAGGGTGTTGGACACGGACACAGAAACAGTGAGAAGCCAGAGAGAGTGTTTATTAAGACCCCCATTGTGACAGGTTTAATTTCACCCCCCCCCCCCCCCCCCGCCATGTACTGTGACAGCAAGCCAGAGGGTGCAGAGATGGGGCAAGGGCAAGGATTTGGAATTTGGTTGTTGGCACTAGAGAACCAATGGAGGTTGTCAAGTACACAAGAGGACCTCCCTCCCCCAAGGATCACCAAGCAGAACCTGAACACGCTTGCAGTCTTCCTCCACTGATGTCCTCACAGCTGTGATCAGAGTTTAAAATTCCTGGTCCTCACCTCCCTCAACTACTTTGCCTTGTACTTCACAGAATCACAGAGCTGTTGTAGCACAGAAGTAGGCCATTTAGCCCATCGTGTCTGCACCAGCTCTCTGAATAAGCACTTCACCTTGTGCCACTTCCCCACCTTCTCCCCGTAACCCTGCACATTCTCCCTTTTCAGATAACAGTCTAACTTAACCCGTGATGTTGGAGTTACCCCTGTGCTCACTGACCTACATTGGTTCCTGGTTAACAATGCCTCTATTTTAAAATTCCATTTCTTGTTTCAAATTCCTCCATGGCCTGGCCCCCCTCCCCCACCATTGTAAGATCCTTCAGCCAGACATTCCTCCAAGATCACTTCGTTCCTCCAATTCCACCCTCTTTGGCATCTCCAATTTTAATCACTCTACCACTGGCAGCCAAAGCTTAAATCTTTGACATGTCCTAATCTTTCCTTATGTGGCTTGGTGTCAAAAATTTTGTTTGATAACACCCCTGTGAAGTGCCTTGGGACATTTACGTATGTTAAAGACACTATATAAATGCAAATTATTGTTGCTGGAAGCAGAACTAGATTTGGATCTTTGCTATGTTTTTAACCTATGCCACACCTAATCCAGGAATGCATGTTTCTTGTTTTTATACCAAAAGCAAAAAAAGTTTTCATTCCGTTACATTGTCACCCATCACCTTAATAACAAAACAAATCCCTCTCCAATTCACTCATGGCTCCAGTGTTAAATGCACTTCCGAGCGTGGACCATACAGACCAGGAGGGTGCCAGACCTGATCCATGCTATAATAAAAACAAGAAATGCTGGAAATACTCAGCAGGTCTGGCAGCATCTGTGGAGAGAAGCAGAGTTAACGTTTCAGGTCAGTGACCCTTCATCAGAACTGGCAAATATTAGAAATGTGAAAGGCTATAAGCAAGTAAAGCGGGGGTGGGGCAAGAGATAACAAAGAAGGTGTAGATAGTACAAGGTCACAGAATAGCTGACCAGAAGGTCATGGAGCAAAGGCAAACATTAGTACGGATAGTTAAAACGAGTTTTGGTAGACACTTTATCAAACACCAGGAGGGAAATAGAAAGCAATGAAGGTGAACAAGGTAAAAGAGAGAACAGCAGAACTTCAAGGTAGGCATTCCTGTAAGAGAAGTGGCAGTGAATTAAACACAAATAAAAGCAAAATACTGCAGATGCTATGCTGATCCATGCTATGCAGAGTTAGCTGTTAGCCTGGAAGGTCAACAAATGGTCCTTGCAACCCTGGGTTAGCATGGGAATGAAATGGTCAAAATCGCAACCTTGATCTCAAACCAGAGACCCCACCCCACCCCCCTGCCCGTTTGAAAACATACATGTATATACAGTGAAGGCAGGGTCATTCTCAGCTGCGATACTTTCTACAGTCAAAGAGCCTGGTAATGCCTGAGGTCTGCATCACACATACAATATGGGGTATTGGGAAGTTCAACAGCAGCCATCTCAGTATCTTCAGGAGAGGAGCAGAGAAAGCAGAGGGGACAAAAACGATACAGTAAATAGGACAAAGACCGTGCAACAGCTCAGCCTATTAACAGGCAAGGACTGGAACTTCAACCCCTTCGACTTATAATTCTGCCAAGTTGTCAAGGAGCATGTGATGCTCCTTACTGGTCGGCATAAAGGCAGAGTGTGCATATGGGGAGTGAATAAAGATTTTAAAAATTGGATGGGGATCTTATTGCAATTTCTACAGAAAATTTAACAAAGTTTCTTGCCAACCGGGAGCTTGAAAAGGAGTCTGAATCCAGCCGGGACTGATGGGATGATTGTCTTCCCTGTCACCTGGCAAAGGGTCCAACAAGAAATGGGTCTGGGGGTCAGCATCAGCCTTGTTCCAAGTGGGCATATTGCCTTTAAATTGACACTGATTGAAACTTCCAATCAAAGAACCAACACATTGAGGAGTTTGGGTCAATGAAGAGGTCACACTCGTGCAGTAAGACAGCACTGTTCTGAGGTTGGAGTTAGAGCACAATTTTGGGATGGTGTACAGAGAGCACTTTTCCCTCCATCACATGGGGAGTGCTCAATGCTAATATCGTGTGTCCAAAATGGAATGATATTCCCACCTCTTATCTATATCAGGTAACCTTATGCCTCAAAATCAAAACAGAACCTTAAAAAATACTCCGAGTTTGCTCGTCTTCAGCTTTAAGACTTACCCTCACTGGCCCTGCTGAGCGTGGTACACCCAGGATAGATCTTAGTTGGAGTAGGGTGGAGCTGACATTCTGCTGGTGTTGGGGCCCTTTGACTTCGCTCGAGCTCCGCTTCCAGCCTGAAATTATTCCAGGGTTTTACTTGGTATTAAAAGTTTTTTTTAAAATTAAAATTATTATTGAACGACTTGAGATGAAGGAGCAAAGCCTATGGATGCAAGGACACCACCATCAAGAGAAGAATAGAAGTGCAGGGAAGTCAGGAAGTTGATTAGGTGACACCAAACTTGGGTTTTAAAAGCCTGTAGATTGTAGCAGGAAGGAAAAGCTGAGAGTGGTGAGGAGTCCAACAGTTTTTGCAGTCCTGGCAAAGAATGAGTTAGAGTATGTAACAGCACGAGTCCCGCATGTGTTTGTGGATGAGAAGGATAAAAGGCAAGAACTGCAGAGTAGTGCCAACTACAGCAGCACCAGAAAAGGCAAGAAAGATTGTGACGGAGAGACTGAAGGTCATGATGAGAGAAAGAAAGGACTTAATTTCTCATCTGTGACATAATGTGTTCTTATGTAACCAACTTTTCATCAGAACAATTACAAATGAACTGCACCACAGCTGGGCCCCGGATAACAAATTGCAAAACATCACACACTCCATATCCACTCACCTGAATCTTTGATTTAATACTCTGTACAAACACTGCAGATGCTTACACACCATTTAAACATTCACATTGTCTGAATTCAAACACTTTGCTGGGGGTATAGATCCACCAACAGCACCTCCTAGTGCAGCAAATGAGCTGGCACAAGCCGAGATGGTACCTTTTTAATTCTTGCTCCAGGTTGTCTGTCTGTTTCTTTGCCGCCAGCAGCTGCCCCTCCAGACTGCATACCAGGGCCTCCTTTACCTGAATCTCATGGCAGAGCCTCTGCTGTGCCTTCTCTAATTTGTTGCATGCCTCCGTCAGGCCCTGCGCCTCTCTCTTCAAGGTGGCATTTTCATTCCGTTCACCTTCAAGCTTAAAAATAACACAAGTAGCACAGAATCAGCACAAGGTCGCAGGTGGTGCACCCAGAATAGCAGGTGGATGTCACTCAAGATGCACAAACAGTAACAACTCCCTCCCTGCATCTTTCCACTCGTTCTCTCTCTCTCCACTACCGCACCCCCTCCCCCCCCCCCCACCTCCTTAAAACCAACCTCTTAGCAAGTTTTTACTCACCCCTCTCAATATCTCCTTTCGCTCAGTGTTAATTTTTGTCTGATTACAATGTGAAGTAGCGAGATGTTATACTGTATTGAAGGTGTTATATAAACACAAGCTGTTGTTATATCTGCCATGTAAGCACCAATTTAACAGGGTATTCAGCTTCTTTGAAACAATTCTCCAAACAGGGTAATGTACGTAGAAAAGGCTATATCGAATACCAACAAGTTGGAATCTATAACTGCATCACTTCCTCCTCCTTCCTCCCATGTGTTTGTCCCAAACTACCAAAACTCCCTCTCACGCTCCCCAGATGTAGGAGAATACATTCTCAATCATGCAGGATCGATAGATACGCCGTGGGAGTAAAACCCATCGATGACCCTCACATGGTGAAACATTTCTAAATCCTATCACTCAAAAAATGTCTTGAATAGCATCTTAAATGCTACTGGCAAAATTTCTCTTTCCTCTTTTCACATAGATTCTTCCCACTGGAAGATGCCAAAGCCTAGCCTTGGTATCACGAGTGAAAATGTTTGAAGTGAAAAAGTTACGAAGATGCTCTCTCTCGAAAGGGGGCGAGAGAGAAGCAGTTCGTATTGATTCATTCAAATGCAAATTAAATCAATTTCTTTCAGAAAACAACATTCTGGGATACAGTACATGAGTAATTTAAGACATGACGTGTGGTAAGTGTGGCACGTTTGAGTGTTATGAAAGTTGGACTTTGTGTTTTAAAAACTGCGATCTTTAAAAGTTTAAGATGGAGTCTGAGAAGTCAGGTGACCTCACATCCACTCAGCTTAAGGACAAGACAGAAATCTTGATTACCAGGATAACAGCGAACACAGATCAAAGTCTTTTTTCTGAAAAACAGAGACTGCAGGGATACAAGATCTGAAAAACAATGGGTTTCACCCTCTCAGACTTTTGGATCGTAAGCAAGAAATTAGTGATTCTGAGGATGCAAATGTACCAGGCAGCTGTTAACACCTGGAAACAATAAAAGGCGCAAGTGGCTCTGTGGAACCAGACTTCTGGGCTTTGTATATTTGAAACAGACGAGCTACTGACATTGGTTCTCGATAAGTTTAACAGATTTCCCGAAGGCAGACAGGCTGTACGGAAGATCAGCAGTGGCAGCCTCAGAACAGGGTGTAAGAGAGGAAGACAAACAGCATTGGCAGCCAAGAGAGCGAGAACGAGAGAGAGCATACCTGCTCTCAGAAGCCTGATACAGCAAAAGGTTGCCAAGACTTGAACCCGTTTTGAAAGTTGAAATTTGCGGAGAAGTAAAAGCCAAACAGGATTACCAGGAATCGCCTTATTCACGGACATCCAAGACAAAAGTGCTTGGAGAAGTGAGCGAAGAGGACATGAATTTTGAAAAGGTCTGGGAGATCCACCCATTGCAACTGGGAGAAGTTTGGGACTTTTAACCACAAAGATTTAGCCATCGAGGAGGACTGTGTAACATGTAGATGTGGTAGAACCATAGAACAATTACGGCACAGGAGGCCATTCAGCCCATTGTGTCTGTGCCGCCCAATCTAATCCCACCTTCCAGCACCTGGTCCATAGCATTGCAGGTTACAGCACTTCAGGCGCATAGCCAGGTACCTTTTAAAAGAATTGAGGGTTTCTGTCTCCACCACCGTTCCTGGCAGCAAATTCCAGACACCTACCACCCTCTGGGTGAAAAGGTTTTTCCTCATGTCCCCCTCTAATCCTTCTACCAATCACCTTAAATCTGTGTCCCCTGGTAACCGACCTCCCCGCCAGGGGAAACAGGTCCTTCCTGTCTACTCAATTAAGTTCTCCCCTCAGCTCCACAGAAAACAATCCTAGCCTATGCAATTTTTCCTCATAGCTGCAACTTTCAAGCTCTGGTGTGAGGTTTTCAATCATTTCATTAAGTAAATACCTTGCTTTGTAATTTGGGGTATCAGCTACTTACAAAGTACTATTTGGTTAATGAGGGTGTATTTTAGTTTAGTTGTTATAATAAACAGGGGTGAGAGTGGCTGATGTCCAAAAGGTCTGAAAATTAGTGGCCGAAAACAAAAAAAGTCTGAAAATTATTTTTGACAAGGAATCATTTAATTATAGCACTGTTAATGATCTGTAATGAATGCAAATGCTTTCAGGCCACTTCAAATGTGTAGAATCATTAGTTTTCCCTTTACTTACCTTTGATTACTGTCAAGACGGTGGACTAATGCATTTGTATAAAATCACCAAAGTAACTTCAGCATTTCAGTTTTTAATAGTTAGTACATCATGTAATTATAAAGGGTGAAGGAAATTTTAACACCAGAACTGACCATTCCAATTTTTTTTAAAAAGTCTGCCTCAAAACCAAGAAGCTGCCCCGATTTTTTTTTTAAAACCAGTCTTTTGGGTCTGAAAGTCAGAAACTGCAGAGGTGCCCAACCTTTTCACATGAGAGGCCACATTACAATCTTTGTCCTACTTGTGGGCCAGTGAGAAAATTTCGGAAAGATAAAGGCATTAGAAATTTATCTATTAATCAAAACAACAAAAAATATGCATTTTTGTGAAGAAGCTTTAAATGAGAAGACTAATTTGTGAACTTACTTTCTTTGTCACTATGTTGAACACTGATTTAGTGAGATACCTGGCATTGTTTTTGCTTGCACAAGTAGTCAATGTCTGCCCACACACAAAGTAGCGCTGCACAGTATTCCGGATAGATGCCCCTCTATCAGGAGTGATCTTGATCGCTCTCTCTCCCCCACCTCTGTCTTCGTCCATCTGTGTGTCTCTCTCCTCCTCTCTCCCCACCACAGTCTCTGCCCCCCCCCCTCCAACCCAGTCCATCTCCTCCTCTCTCCCCCCACCCCAATCCTTCTCTCTCCCCACCCCAGTCCTTCTCCTCTCTCCCCAGTCTTACTCACTCACTCTCTCCCCCTTCCCAAGTCTCACTCACTCAATCTCTTTCCACACCCCCCCCCCACCCCCGTCTCACACTCCCTCTCCCCACCCCCTTTCCAACTTTGAGCAAAAGACGGCCTTTAAAAAAAAAATCGGAACTGTCACTGACAAGGGTTTTCCTCGCCTCATGCCTGGGTCTGTTGTAGACTGTTCAACAGAGACTGATTGCTATGATTAGTAAACAACTCCGTTATCGTATCATGATGGTCGAAGGCGAACTAGATGGACCTCAATCTTTTTTTGTCTCACGATTCTTACCTTCCCTCAAACCCAACAAGAGTCCGTGCTTTTAGGAGCTCAGAAAATTACCCGTGAAAGGGGGAGCAAAAGTGAAATTACCTTTTGGTTTTGTTTCTGGAATGCAACTTCTAAACTTTCCAGCTGAAGCTGCTTCTGTTGTCTCTCCTTCTTCAGTTTCTCCAGTTGGCTCTCGTACTCAGATACTTTCTGCAGGGCTCTGCTGGATAGTTCGGATTTCCATTCCTCCAATGCCCAACTCATGATAACTGGGACACAACATCAATCGACAATCAGACCTAGAGGAAAGCAAAACTGTTGAGCACAAAAACAGAACCACAAGTGGCATAGAAGGGGATGATATCTGCGGTGGGAAGAGCCATTCCAGAGCAGCTTTCTCCCTGATGCTTTCACATTTTGCTTATTTTTCTTTTCCACTTTCATCTCCTCTCTCAAAACCCATTCCAGGGATAGTCTCATAAATCCCGACAGCTCTGTTTATTGTGGCCATTCTTTGTATGAGACCTACAATTGCCATAGGACATCTGACCACAAGTGACTTTGCAGCGGAGCTCAATCCTGTCCTAACCCAACACCAACATGCACATTTTCCAATAGGGATTACAGCTGTTGACACCAGCATAAACCTGTTGGGCCTGGTTCTATGCCGTAACATTTTCTGAACACACATAGCTGATTTCTTTGCTCCCCACCCCCCACCAGGCACTTCACTTGTTTGGCATCAATGGGTTGTTTAAAAAAAAAAGGCTGTGCACGCCTGCGAAACACCTCCATTGTATGATCCACTTGCGTGGGACTTTATGATCAGTATGCTTATGATCAGAGTTCTCAGAGTTTAGTTTGCATCAAATAAAATCAATCTGGTAAAGGTGATATCAGTTCAGTTCTGGTAGCACTCTCACCTCGGAGTCAGAAGGTTGAGAGTTCAAGACTCACTCCAGAGACTCGAATACAAAAATCTCGGGAGACTCTCCAATGCAGCACTGCGGGAGCGCCGCGCTATCGGAGGGTCAGCACCGCGGGAGCGCCGCGCTGTCGGGACATTAAACCCCTCTGCCCTCTTAGGTGGACAGGAAAGATTCTACAGTCACAATTTTGAAGACGAGCAGGGCAGTTCTCCCCAATATCCTGGCTAATATTTACCCCTCAATCAACATCACAAAAATAAGCTGGTCATTGTCACATTGCTGTTTGTGGAAGCTTGCTGTGCGCTAATTGGCTGCCATGTCTGAACATCTGATGAAGGGTCGCAGACCTGAAACGGTAACTCTGTTTCTCTCTCCACAGATGTTGCCAGACTTGATGAGTATTTCCGGCACTTTCTGATCTCCTAATAAAAACCGCGTCCCATCTCTACCAAGAGGTACCTGAATCTGAAAGAACATTGCCCATACCTGAAAAACAATGAAAAATGAAAGCGAGTTAAATTGTCAATTATCGAAAACATTAAACCTGATGTTTTATTTTACAGAATGTCGTGCATTTACCAGAATTTTCTAGGGGTTCCCCCTCCCAGATTTTCTTTACAAGTGTTAATTGTATTTTTTTTGTGAAGAGATCATGGTGTGAGATTTATTTTTTTTGCACTGCCCAGTTTGTTTCTGTGGAGTCAGTGCCAGCCCTCTGGGAGTTGAGCCCATTTTCCTGCTCCTCCTCTCATCACGTGGGGATAACAGGGCCACCGCGCAACCAAACTTGTCCCGGGGTGGGGGGGGCCAGTATGGCCGTGACGTCGCTGAATGACAGGCCGAAAGCCGCCAGCCAATCAGACGGCGCCTCCTCCGGCCAGCCGCCAATCAGCGCGCAGCGCGGGCCGCACCTCGGCGCCATCACGTTCGATTGAGGGCGGCGCATGAGGCGAGCGCAACAAAAATAAACATATTTGTTTAAAACCTTTCCAAAACGATTACTTTCCCTCATTTTATTTACCATGCATTTGTTTTTTTAAAAAAAACTATTAGAACAAATAAATGCCTCTCGAACAACATTATTTAACATAAAAACAAATGCTCTTAAAAATCTTTTTTAAAAAATCATCAGTACGGAATATAGATACCTACCGAGGAAAAGAGCCCGTTTTGCCTCAGGTTTTCTGAGAGAATTAAAAAACTAAAAAAGGTTTTTAATTCCTATTTTATTTTCCTCTCCTTTTCCCTCACTCGCAGCTCGCGCCCCCTCACCTGGTGCGCGCTGATTGGGTGACGTCATCGCCCCGCCCCCTCCATCCCAGCTGGACTCGTTCCCCTGGCAACAGCCCAAAGGAGAAGAGCTAAAGCACACACGCCCCAACTTGTTTGTGGTGGCTTCTTTTTCTATTAATGGTGTTTAGCTTATTTTAAATTGTTAAAATGAAATGCTTCTTTCAAAAGCATTTTTCTAACCACTTCTCTCCTCTTGCCTCCCCCCCCCCTCACTGCCCAAAATTAGGCAATTCCACTGGGTAGGGCATCACCCAGATTGTATGGCCATTTAAAACATAGGGACAGGAGGAGGAGGAGGTCATTTTCGGCCACTCCTGCCATTCAATGAGATAGCTAGCGTCTGATCTGCGATCTAACTCCAAATACCAGCCTTTGCCCCATTTCCCTGAATGCCTTAGTTAACAATTAAGATCTCACATTTACAATTAACAGCGAACCTGGCATTGATTGCCATTCGTGGAAGAAATCCCCAAACTCCTACCACTCTTTCCATGCAGGGTTTCCAACTTTGCGCACAGCAAGCACCCACAAACAGCAATAAGATAAACAGCCACATAATCTGATGAAAGGTCACTGACCTTAAACATTAACTCTGCTCCTCTTCACAGATGCTGCCTGACCTGAGTAGTTCCAGCACTTTCTGTTTTTATTTAAGCCACATAATCTGGTTTAGTGATGTTAGTTGAGGGATGAGGATTGGCCAGGACACCAGGGGAACTCACCCATTTTTCAAATTCTGCCCTGGGATCTTTTACAAACACCTGAGAGAGCAGCAGGGCCTCGGTTTCATACCTCAAAAAAAACTCAAGTGCAGCTTAAACATGGCAAGAATGAGGCATATTAATTTCATCATATGAACATTAATTTTAAACTGTTGCTGGAATGAAGTAATGATTTGTTTAAAGAGATCAGCAGCGGCTGGAAAACATTTGCCCAGAGACAATAGAACAGCTCCCTGATCCAATTAACCCAAATGGATTTTGATCACCAGACATTGAATGTGTAAGAAAGCCAGCATGCCAGGGTGTCTGCGAAGATAGAAAATCCACAAAAACACAGGAGTTTGTTAAATCAGCTAGTCACATGACTAACCCGCTGGCCCAGGTTCTTGGTTTTGAACTGCTCGCAGGATAGTTGCAGTCAGATTCCCACTGAACTTGGAAGACAACAGCCCCTCTCCTGGCTAGCGCTCTCTCTCTCTCACAAATCTCTGGATCCATTGAAGTCATTTAAACCTCAACAAGAAAAAGACTCCTACATCGAAACAAGTTTTAAAGTGTGCACTGGGCCCCAATGAAACGGCAAGACTTACTGGCAATCAAAGACTCCACATCAAACTCAAAGGACCGTAAATTTATCCCAGCTATTGCCCAGACTTTTCCCCTTTATTCTTTCTACTTTTTCTGTCTCTATCTGCGTGTGTGTTTACCGCATATGCATGCTAGCGTGGGTGCATCGCATATTCGTAGTCGTAAACCAAATTAGAGTTTAAGGTTAATAAACCTCCACCTTTCTTGTTTAAATCTAAGAAAACCTGTCTGGTTGATTTCTTTGCCTTACAATTGGACAGCAGTGAAAAAGGATTCACTGAGGGGGAGCTAAAAACAGTTTTTTAAAAATTAAACCACTGTTTTGGTTAAACCAGGCAAAGGCTGAGAGGAACCCCTAGACCCCTTTCTCACCTCGTCGTAACAGAAATTATGATAAAAGTCTCAAAGACCTAGAGTTGTGGTTTAGATTACTGGAGAAATACATTGTAGCAGACAATATAAACAGGCAACAAGTGGATGGAATTCTGGGGAAAGAAGGAATTGAGAAATATGTTGGAGACAGGAAGACACTGAATAATGAAAAGGGGATGAGATTAAGATTGACACCTTTTTCTCGTTCTATTCCTAAAGATACTCATGTTCTTAAGAAACCCAGATATGGAAGCAGAAAAGGAAAACCAGGAAAGCATTTACCATTTACAAATTCTTACATAATCATAGCAATTACAACACAGAAGGAAACCATTTTGCCCATCCTTCCCTGCACTGACACTAAATAAACTGAAGTCATTTACTCTAATCCCATTTCCTTGTCCAATCCCCATATCCTTTCTTTGCACGTCATAACCAATTCACTTTCAAATGATTTGACGCAAAGCATTCCATGTTTGCCGCAAATTGTATTACATTTAGAAAGCAAATCACCACTTGTAAATTGTCTTAGACCATCCTGAGGATATTATTTTGTTCTTTTTCCTTTCTCCACTTGGCTCCAACAATTTGCTTCCCTCCTACTGTACCAACCATCCTTTGGAATTTCTATCCGAGTGGGATTATCCACTGATTAAAACAGTCCGGCAAGATTATCCCAGTGACTAGTGCCCTTTAGGAACTGGATTAGTTATTTAAGGCTATTTTGTATTTTAAAGTACATGTATATCTTTTCTATGAGTTTAGCTGTCTTTGTTTCAGCAGCAGTGGAGAATAATTTGTCAAGGGATTTCTGAGCTGTATCTGGCTCCACTTCAGCCCAACACCTGATGGAAAAGGACTAGGTGAAAGCATAAATGTGGTGACTGATTGCAGGAATAGCACCACAGCTGCCAACCCAAAATTAAAGTGCTGAAAACTTAAACCAACTCCTAAGCACCACAGAGGGGAAAGTTTCATATCAAATGTAGCCTGCCTTCAAACCCAGCCTGCTACCAGGAAAGGGATGTGTGATCTGACCCCAACACTATCCACAAATGTATTATTTTCATTTCTATAAACAGGCCATCTGATTTTAAGCAGTAGTTAAAAGCAGATATACAGGTTCTGCAATGAACGTTGGAAAGTACACACGAAGAATAGGCCACCCAACCCATCACTCTCACACATACCTCAAACAGAAATGCATTGAGTAGAACTTCCAGAGTGTCCAATCTGAACTAACATGAACTCTTCCATCCGTTTAATCCCCTCATCCCCAAAGAAAATGAGAATTACTTCCCCAGTTCTCAACAACAAACCTCAGCAGGCAGGGAACAGATGTGTTCTGGGGTAGGGGAGCATCCAAGTATAGGAGGCTCTGCCAAAACATGGGCGTGTTAGAAAAACAGGAAACTTGTGTAACATAAAACTAAACTCGTTTGACCAGTTACTAAGGACTTGTGTATATATAAAAAAAAGTTTTCCAATTTAAAGACCGAGGTTTCTCCTCTCCAGAAGGCATTGACTGCTTGGTGGAGTTCAGTTTCAGAGGTGCCAGTCGTTCCCCCACATCTCACATACCCAGGCAAGTTCATAGTTTGTAATATGAGACTACACAGCGAATGCCTGCGTCAGACTCAGTCCCCTGTCCTCACATCAGAAGATTATTCAATATCCCAGTGTTAAGGCGAGCTTCATTATCACACTTCTCACCCGTGACACAATATGGTAAAGGTAGCACCCCTTGTGGTGCTATTGCATATAGTCTATGAGGGTCCCTGGTTCTCTGTATGGTGTACCTGTACAGCAGGGACACAACTGGCTTCAATAGCTCTGGGTTTGGGAGGATAAAAGTGACCCAGAGTTGCTGCATCTTCTTGTCCAGTGATTCCGATAGAAAGTGCATGCCACACAAGGAGAGGCTGGCCTTTAAGTCCCTTGACAAAGTAGTAAAATGGATGTTCCCATTAAAATAAAGGCACCATGTCTGCTATCAAGTTTTTCTAGTGCTACAACTGAGGCAGGAGGAGTGCACAGTCTTCCTCTACTTACACTTCTCCAAGGGTCACACACATATTTAAATGCTTATCCAGATACCGAAACAGCCAATTATATGCTCTATTTTTTATTTCAGAAAAAAATCCACCAAGTTTAACAAAATTGTCAATTTATTATAAAAAAAAATTTATTCATAAAGATGCAAAGCATTAACAGATTGAAATATGAAAGTTTCCTTCTAAAACTCTAAAAACACACATGCACAGATTAAAGAAAAAAATAAAGAGGTTTTCTTCACAGGGATCTCTTTATAAAAAAGACAAAAAAAAAGACTTTGACCAAATACTTGTTAATGCTTGAAGGAAAAGGAGATGATATGGAATGATATCAGCTTTCCCAAATATGTGCGGGCAGGTGTCACCGGGACCTTTTCAAACCAGTTCCCTTCAGGCGACTTCGAGGCTTAGTCTGACAGTCTTTCCAGAGAAATGTGGCATCAGGGGTTTCAGCTATCACTCTGGATTCTCAGGGTTTCTCAGAGAGGTGGAGAAAGGATGAGCTGGGTGCTTCTTTCAGCAAGCTGCAAACCCAACTGACTCAAAACAATCCAAAACAAAACCAACTCTTGACCACCATAAATCTTGACGTCACTTCTCTGTAAACAACTCCTCCTAGTCACCACGGCTCCAGTTGTTTACTTGGCTGAGGACATGTAACTTCCAGTAAGTGTGTTTTTAAACCAAGTCCCAAAGTCCTTCCAGTGACCTTTTTAAAGAAAAACAGTCCAGCAGCTCCTCAGATTTCCACAGACTTTTACACACAAGTCCTCAAAAAATATTTAAAAATGGAACCACTTTCATAACACTAGCGAATTGAAATATTGCTACTAGTGGTGTTTACGCCAAACTTGTATTGAACCTTGGTTAGACCACACTTGGAGTACTGTATACTGTGCTGGTTGGTATATATTATAAAAAAATCAGATGCACTGGAGAAGGGTTCAACAAAAGATTTACTAGGATGATATCAGAACTGAGATTATAACCATCCGGAAAGGATGAACAGGTTTGGTCTCTTTTCTCTTAAAGGGCAAGGAGTGACCTAACAGAGATTTTTTAAATTATGAAAGGTTTTGATAGAGTAAAGAGAGTGCGTTTCCAGTTGTGGGGAAAAACAAAACGAGAGGCATCTATGCAAAATAGCCACCAAGAAATCCAATCAGTAGAAAGGAAACAGTGTAAAATTCAGGAGAAACTTCTTTACCCAGAGAGTGGTGAGAATGTGGAACTCGCTACCACAGGGAGTGGTTGAGGCGAATAGTACAGATATATTTATATTTGAGAGGAAGCTGCATAAACATACGAGGGAGAAGGGAAAAGATGGTTATGTTCGTAGTTAATTGAGGAAAAATAGCATGAGGCTTATGTAGATCATAAACACCAGCTTATTTCTGTGCTGCAAAATCTATGTAATTCTGTGTTGCTAGCTCACCCTCGAGTGGTTAAGAATTCCTGAATGTATCCAGTTACCAGCTCAAAGTTTATTTCACTGCTGCCCAAATCCTAACTTCCACCAAGTCTTGTTCACCCATCACCCCTCTGCTTGCTCACCAGATTGGCTCCTGGTTTGGCAATGCCTTGATTTTAAAATTCTCTTCTTTGTTTTCAAATTCCTCCATGCCCCCTCCCTATCTCTGAAGAATACTCCGGCCTTACAACCCTCCGAAATCTCTGCGTTCCGCCTGTTGTGCATCCCCGATTTTAATTGCTCCACTAGCGTGCCTTAAGCTGCTTGGGCCCTAAACTCTGAAATTCCCCCCCTAAAACTTCTCCACCTCTCTCTCCTTCTTGAAGACCTTGTTAAAACCTACCTCTGTCACCAAGCTTATGGTCACCTGTCCTAACATCTCGTGCTTAATGTCAAATTTTACTTGAAAACACTCCTGTGAAGTGCCTTGGGATATTTTAAAAGTTAAAGGCACTACATAAATGCAAATTATTACTATACTCTTCAATCTGTCGCTCTTGGGACCTAATTTTCCTTCTCTCCCTTTCTACCTGCAAGGCTTGAAGAATATGTCTCACAATTCAGACATGCCCACATCTTTATTGATCCTAGCTCCAGTTTCTGTAATAAAAGCAAGAAATGCTGGAAATACTCAGCAGGTCTGGCAGCATCTGTGGAGAGAGAAGCAGAGTTAACGTTTCAGGTCAGTGACCTCTCCACAGATGCTGCCAAACCTGAGTATTTCCAGTATTTCTTGCTTTTATTTCAGATTTCCAGCATCTGCAGTATTTTGCTTTTATTCCAGATTCTGTAACATGGCCCCAAACCCTTGTGTTTATTCCTCCTTTTCCATGTGTTTTGTCATTAATTTTAATCTCCTCAGCAATTCTTCCATATGTTTGCTTTGTTTTTTGACAGTTCTTTGAGTATTTCCCTTATATCAATCCCAATCACCTTCCGCCCCGCATTTTAATCGAAGTTTCTTTAGTTTTGTTGTTTCCTCTACCGCCAAGACTTCTTTGCACACTATTCTTCTTGCAACTCCTAGTTATATAGTCACTACACTACACTTTTATCTTTAAAAGGTGTTCCATTCAGCTACCACCCTCCCGACCCCCACCACCTTTTCATTTTAGCATTGACCCATTACCCGCTTACCTGCCTGCAGTCTTCAAATCTGCCCTTCCAAAGTGCAATAGTCTAATATTACATATTTCCTTAGCTTGAACTTTATAGGCCCGTGATGTCAGTGTTCCCCAGCTGCTGTGCTCCAACCTTCACACTGTTGCTCAGCAGGAGGCTGAAAACAAGCTTGTCCCCTCCCTTAAATGTTGAGTAATGAGCCCTTGGCCACATCCAGACATTTCCAAGTCGCTTTTTTTTTAAACAAAACATACTCCCACTGCACACAGATGCCATTTTTAATCTGGTCAGTTAAAATGGCCTGTCATTAAGACATTACACTCACTGGATACTTGCCTTAGTTCTGTACCATGATGTAATCTGCTTGAGGCTGCTTTCGCTTGAACAGAGGTAGTTTTAAAAATGTTTATTTAATTAAGGAGGGTTGGGACAGCAGACAGAAACTGACCAATTCCAGTGGTTGAGGGGTATGGAACATAGAAGATTAAGTGTTTATCTCATACACCTTTAAAAGCCTTAGTTACCCTCATCTTTCTCATACATTTGTCAGTCTTGACTATTCTTTCTGATCAAATAAAATTTATACTTGTGAACATGACTGCACAATTTTACTTCAAGGGCATACAGCAGATCCTGCCTGCAACATTTATGGTTTGGGCATGGAAGAAATCATTGAAGAATTCTTGTTAATATTAACCGAAGACCAAAAAAAGTCCCCTTAAAAGCCTTTTGTTACTTGCTAACATGCTTATTCCAAAAGGTTTTTTAAATAAAACTGTATCCAAAATATAACTATCAATGAGCTGATAGGAAGGGAGCCCTAGTGCTGTGGGTGTTATTGCTCTGGGTGGCTTGAGTGAGCTGATTAACACACCAAGCGTCACTCTAGCATTCTGGCCTTGTAACAATTGTTCCCATTCCCCATTGACGTTTCCTTCCAATGAAAGATCCCTGACTGAGTCATCACGTCGTTCAACCCAAAGACATTCTATTACAAAAATATCTGCAATAATGCACAGGGCAAATCACTGCTTTTAATTGAAACATTCCTCACAGGAAGGTTCTCTCTTCTAAAAACAAAAGTTTTGGTTGATGACACATTCTTTTTACAAGAAGCCCTGCTGGAAAGGCTCTAAAAACTTTCCTGATCGATACTTACCCACTGCAGGAGAGTTTTTCTGCTCTACTCTATCACAGCCTGGCACGGCTTGACCTTTTTTGCAAGTTCCTTAAACTGACGGTAGTTCAGTCTTCCCATCCAGGATAACTCAGGCAGACCCTCACACTGTATTTTCTTTAAATGAATTGCTTTGCCACAGTTAGAGACGAGGAATATTCCGTGTTTTGTTTTTTAAATGAGGAAAGAGAATGAGCCAGCCCAATCTTCCACCCCGCCTCTCTACAGAGGGGACTCGGCAAACTAAATTAAAGGCTACACTAAATTTGGCCAGAGTTTAAAAGCATGAGCTCATTTGGTTTGTCCTTTGCTACCAATGACCTTTTCTGTTAGGAAATTTTATTCACCTTTAGAGGTGATCCACCCTCACTGTAAATAAGATCAAGGAACACAGTCTTTAGAATGCGACAAATACAAGCAAAGAGAGCCTGAAATTTTCCCCAAGCTCAGTACAAGATTAGTGGGTCGGGCTCCATTCACCCCGCCTCTTTAAAACAAAAATTACTATTTACAATCAAAAGGTCACAGGGAGGGTCAAAGCCATCAGTGGATGCAAATCACTAAACCCTTCAGAATGAAGATTGTTGGCGGCTTTACGTGAGCTAAAATTAGCCTAGAAAAATGATCCATTTACATAATTATAAGTCTTGTGTCTGTCATGCCATGCCCTTTAAAGACACCACACTTGAAACTGATACCTCTTGGGCATATTGCCTAAATGAATGGTTAACTTAAATGAAGACTTATCTACTAATTAACAGATCATATGTCCGATTGATAAATGTGAACAAGTCAAAACTAGCCAATCAGCACCAATAAGGACCAGAAAAAAATTGCAGGAGGCTGAGAAAGATTCTTTTCCTCTCCCCCAAAACAGATAGAAACCCAAACTGGCATGGAGTAGGAAGCAACCAAACTGGTCAAATAATTTTGTGAATTTGGTTTGAAGAACCATCTTAAATTTCTGACAATGCAGGGACATGGGAGGGATTAATTTTGCAGAAAAAGCACTGACTGTTTACCAATAATTCACAACAGAAAGGAGGCATGGAAAGAAAGTGCCATAAATGGACACTGCGCTCAAACCAAGGCAAATTAAGAGAACGTTTCCAGGGATTTGGGCTCATTAGTGCAATGATCTGTCCTCACAGGCTGTTGATAGAAGAAATCTTTTATTAAAATACCTTCCAGGAGTTATAGTACAGTAACCAGTACAAATTCAAAAAAAACTGTGCTCGGGCAGGTTACTTAAGACGCTCGTCAAAAAGGTTGTGTTATACATATTCAGATATAAAATGAAGGAGCACAGTACAATCAGTGCTTTACCTCAACTCACTGTACCACAGGGGAGTAGAACACAAGTGCTAGCCCATATCATCATCCATGGTCTCCACTCAGAGTTTCTCATCTCAGCTGTGCCAATATAGGGCTACAGATATAAAGACTTTGAAGGAATTAGACTGAAAACCAAATATAAAAGTTAGTAAATTAATCCATATTCATTTCTCTTATGCATCTGGCTAAAAATGAGCTCCAGATGGGTCTTTGGGAGTTTTCTGGAACCAGAGCAGTAAAAAGGCACAAATCATGCACAGATCAGGAATGCCCCACAGACAGTTCTCCATCTATGCCGAGTTATTAAATTTCAGCCTGGGCAGCAGCAGCTATGTGGGGGGGGGGGGGGGGCAGACATAGAACAGTGTCCAATTTCTGTTGGCTATCCAGCCACTCTTCTCTAAGTTCACGCATGAAGTACCATCACTTAGGCGAGGTACCAATATGGAGCTAGTTCCCGAGGAACTATACGACAACACTTTCGGGGAGGCATGAGGAGAAAACTGGACTGGTGTGGAGTGGCAATGATATTAAATTGACATTAATTCTGGAGAAATTTAACTGCTTGCTCCGACAGTGAGGGAACTGCAGGGACAGGAACAAAACGTTTAGTAGAAAACATTTAAAATAAATAAGGGTGTATTTCCTCGATTTGAGCACAATCCTTTAAAGTCAAAGTCTGGAAGAGTAGAAGCGAGTGCAAATGCTACTGTATGGAGGGAGAAAAACAGTGCAAACTTCATATAGATTTGATCAGTCTTCAACACAAGCCGCTAATGTGGTCCCACAATAAACGAGAAAACAATTGACTTGGAAAATATATCTATTTAGGGAACTCATCAACAGTCTTATCACTTTTCAAGATACCTGGCTATATCTCTTAAATCCTTATTGTTTGGTAGTACTAAGAAAATTTTTCACATGAGCAGACCAGCATTTGTCAAACATGCGACTTCAATGTGAAATGGGTTAGAGCTTTGAAGAGAATCACATGGCTGGAGTATCAAGTCCAATGATCAGGCTCCTCCTCCTCTTCATCCACCTTCATATCTGGCCGCATTGTGCGCCCATGTCTTGCAGTGTGGTGATGAGCCACACAGAGCAGGCAAGTCCCAACATCGGTCCCTGCTCTATGCAGAGTTAGCAGATTTTAACTGGAGCAGTGGTAGTGGATGTTGCAATTGCTCTCAGCGCCCCTGGGCTAGATGAGGGAAAGACACAAATCCGACAAGGCTTTGGCAACTTCTGCCATCTAGTGACCTTAACTACAAAGATCATCCACGTGCACAGGAAATGGAGTGGGGAAGCAGGCAAGGATGGGATTTGGCTTAGCTACAATTTTCTTCACAATCAAATAGCATCAATACCAATCTTACACTAAGCTCAAATTTCACTGCTCCTGTGTGGCTGGCAAAATCAACTGGCGTTTCTCTGGATAGCTGATCCCAACACAAATCCTTAAAGTGTTAAATCTTGCAAGAAGCTCAATAGCTGAGGCAGAAACCTAACCGGTACAGACCAACATCCCACTTACTTCACCTGACTTTCCCCCATCCCTTCCCCCAGTCTAGGTTTTAATTTCCCTGTAACTCAGTCACATGGTCCAATAAGTTGACTATATTTTGGTCCCGAGTATTTTTAATCCCCCTTACATTAACCGTTCACTAAAACTCGCAGGTAAGTGATTCAACAGATGTAAAGTTAATTACCCTAATTGAACCAGGGCCTCCCATCGTTCTGCAGACAGCCCATAGGCTCATGATCAATTTCAGGTGAGCTGTAGCACCCCACAGGGAACAATCACAAAACATTGAGGGTGTAACTGGACACAGGCTGGGAGGCAAAACTGGTTTTGCTGACCATAAACACCCATCCTATAGCCAGTTCCATTTGTTCAATAGAAATGAATCATACTGTATGCCAGCCAAAAAAGGCGATTCTGCCCATGTCCAGTTTCATCCTCGATAACTTTCACTCTAAGCTCTCACACACAAAATGGCCAGTTAATTAGGGTACAGGTGGAACCAAAGCCCAGCATGAGTCACTGCCTTCAAGAATGGAACAGAGCCGGGGAGAAGCAGCTAACCCAAGCAATCCAAGACACCTATCAGATAGAAATCAGGTATGAGAGGGGTCTATGCAGCAACAATCTGCTCGATGCTGAATACAAGTTCTTACTTTGGCAACTGACGGCCTCTATTCAGTAGCAATGCAAAGATATTTTCAGAAGGGAACATCCAGGAGTTATTAGGCTGTCAGCTTAAAAACCTGGTGAAACAACATGTGTGTTTGGCTAACTAGCTTAGATTCCAACAGGAGTCCCCGCTGCCTGTTTCCTCCAAGAGATGATTAGTTTACAATGGTAATAAATAAAACAAGCTGCTCATCGAATCGGAGGATTATGGAGTGTCCCAATGGAATGCCTCAAAACTCTACGTCTGCGGAGTGGAGTAGAAGGTGTGGTAATAGTTGGCGCCTTGCATGTGGTCTCTAGCAAAGAGTAAAGGTGCTGTAGTACCTTGGGATACACCCTCGTACCAGGCTGGTTCAACGTTGCTCCTATCAGTGCCATACCAGCCGTTACGCTGGAGACTGCCGGATAAACTGGAAAAAGAAAAAGTGAGGCAGGCATTAGGCAGCTCAAAGCCTGTGGAACACTTCTAGGATTTAATTGTGCTTCCTGCCTTTGCTCTCCCTCCAAAAAGACAGATGCACAGCAAACACATGATAGATATATTCAAAAGTTTTAGTGCTTCTGATCAAGACTCTAGACACCTAACAACACAAGTCTGGACCTTCTCAGTATGTGTTTCAATGCAGCTCTGATAACACAGAGTGGGTGACTTTTGGAAGCAAGATTAATCCCAACGAGTTTTCTTTCTTCCCCCACAAGGTGGGGCATTCCATGTCAGTGGTCACACTGCTTCCTCTGGTGACAAATTTTACAGTCTACCCAGAATGGGCCTATTGAAAGAGAAAGAGATCAAACATCTGGTGGCACAGATTTATATTTTAGGTCAATGACATAGAGACAGGTATAGCTATACAAGGCAGGGCAATGTTAACAGCTAGACGTGAAGGAAGGCTGCATTACCTGCGTAGGAATAAAGTCCATCCGCTTGACAAACCAGAGTCTGAAGACTCTGCAGGGCTTTCTTGGTATCTTAAGGGATAATGGCATTGCTGGGTTGATATTAGTTCAAGAGAGGAAAGTCCCAGGCTGAGTCCCAAACCTAGGCCTGATTAGCCTATCTGAGCTGGAGCGCTGCAACTAGTCAGCTTGGGTTCACCACTCATATGACTTTACAGTGACTGCCACCAAAAAGCGTGCCCATAAAGTACATGGGCAGTCTCAGGAGTGATGCCCTCTGCAGTTGAACAGACCCACTGTCTAGTTTCAAATATGAAGAGTGACCACTTGGACTAGGCAGAAGGGCATCTAGGACCTACTGCCCAATGTAATTGCACCCCAGCAAGTCACTGCCTTCAGGACAGAAGAGTGGGGGTAAGTAAAAGAGTTGTGGAATGAAAGAGGTTGGTTACAGAATGAGATGCTCCAGGGGAATAAACGTTGGCAAACATGCAGCCTCCCAGTAGGAGGTGTCTGGAGATTCTTGGATTGCTGGATACACTCTGAACTCGTCATTCCTAATTGCTCCCAACTCTTGGATGAGTTTGTTGTGTGTCGACAGGCAAGTTCTTTAAGAGCTCAATTCAGATGCCAAAGGTGAAAGGTAGCTTAGACCCAAAGGAGGCCAGTCTAACTGAATGTTCAGTCGAAACGGAGGAAGAAGCAAAAGGAGGGAAAGCAAACGGGATTGCATACCTGGCCTGTTCACTCTGTGACCCCACTGCCCAAGGAGAATCGTCACCTTCAAACTGACGAGGGTTGTCAAAGAAATATGAGCGGGAAGCAAAGCTCTGACCGTTAATTATACCGGTCCCAGCCTGCAGGAAAGAACAAAATAAAACACATCAATCACACCCTCAGACATCACCACACAGTACAAATTAAAAGTCAATTTAAACAATCATTTTAATATCCCATGATTGTAGGCGACTTTATCCTGAACACCATCATCACATTTCAGGCAACCTCTCCACCATTGCTCCCACCACTGGGGAAGGAAAAGCTGCTTTAAGTCTGCTTCAAGAATACAGCTCAGATCGGGAGACAGACAAAACAGATCAGCTGCTTGCTCTTGGCACAGATCCCTACATTTCTCAGGTTCACACCAGCGGCAAGCACAGAATCACTGCACATTACATTATCAGTAATTTTATGCCCATCAAAATTAACAGAGGACTGGATCACCTGTTCAAGTGGATGTTAAAAATGCCAGGAGACTATTCCAATAAGAGCAGTGAATTCTCCTTGTGTGCCTGTGATTTTCTGGGACAAAAGCACCAGAGAGAACTTGGAAAATGTACCCCGTCAAAGGGTCATATGGCAGCGGTGCAATGAGGTCTTACTAGTGCCTAGCAAAGGCTCAGCATCATTTCTGCAGGCTGGTACTCCATTTACAGTTCTGATAACGGTGTCAAGCACGCACAAAAAATTGCATAGAGCTAACACTCTCAACTATGAGCCTGAAGACTGTGTTCATATCCCACTGCAGGACTTGCAAGCACATAACCTCGAGCTACTAAAGATCCCATGGCATCGCTGGAAGAAATGCACGGCATCCTACTAGCCTACGGTAATCCTTCAAATCACCAGAAACATATTACCTGGTCACTCAATCATTTTCTGTTGCCATGCACAAATTGGTTGCCGACATGTTTCTCTATTCATAACAGTGACTGACCTATGAAGTGCTCAAAGACGCAATGAACGACAAAGATTGATCAACAGGTGGAACAGTCTCCCAAGTGGGGTAGGGGGATGCTGAAATCCTGGATTCATTTAAGAAACCATGATGAGGGGGTGGGGTGGAGATGGAGGGAGAACTGCATATATGGGGAAGCTAGATAAATACGAGGGAGAAAGGAATAGAAGGATTATGCTGATGGGGTTAGATGAATTACAGTGGGAGGATGCTTGCATGGAGCATAAACACCAGCATGGACCTGTTGGGCCAAATGGCCTGTTTGTTAATGCTACGTAACTGCAGGCTTTTTCTAGATGGGCGAGCGGAGATAGATTGAACACCTCACTTGCATCAACCTTGTTACCAGAGGACATAAATGGAAGTTAGTGAACAACAGATCGCGGCTGTTCCTAGAATGGCCTCCGAAGCACCAGACCGCAGGTCACCCGTTCTCACTATAAAATCGGTGGGGGGGGGGGGGGGGGCGGGAAACGGCGGGGGATGTGACAATTCAACTTTCTGCTCTACTCACCAGGTCCTGAGCTGGTCTCCGAACACGAAAAAACAACACTAGCAGGGCTGTCGGCAACAGCTCCCAGAAGAACAGGATGCAGCCAAACACGAGGTAACCTTTGTCACCGAGATTCGACATCAGGTCAGCCTGTGAGAAACAAAAGCAAAATAAAAAATTGTTATTTTAAAAAAGGAAATACACGCCCTCACACAAAGGGACACACATGACAGCAAATCAGCAAAGTGCCTAAGTGTGTGTGGATCAGTGCAGGAATGTGGCACTCCAGCATTTTCACCCATTCACCAGCATGACTGGACTTATCAGCCATGCAGGAACAATAATTTTATCCCCATCCCGACAGCACTAACTCACCAGCACTTTCCCCCAGGGTTACAAGTTTGTGGGTTCAAGCCCCTGCTGTGTCATAAAGGTGGAGCAAACAGCAAAATCACATTCAGCAACAGATAAGATATAAAAGCTCCCACAGTTACCTGGTCAGAGACGTTGTACCACCCGTAATCAAAAGTGTCACAAGAGTCTGGTGAACACATTACAGCAACCAGGTTGTAACAGGCTCTGCTTGCGTATAGCAGGATTACCAACGCTCCCACAGCTGTGGTCTGATAGACCGAAGTCCCCTAAACAAAATAGCGGAAAAGTCAGTAAATCATTTTTTAAATTATTTCGGTCCCACGGATGACACAGGACATTTTAAGACCAGGAACAGCCCACTCCTTTTGACACATCAGCCTCACTTATCCGGCCTAGATTCAAAAACATATGCGTCAGTTTGAACCCCTTCAGTTCATATTCATATTCCAAAAATGAATGATCCCATCCAAGTTTTCATCCCCTTTAATCTTTCCTCTAATTCCAGATATCAGGAATTTAAGCTCTCTTCAGAAGATAACAAACTCCTTAAAAACTGGAAATATCTGCAGTAGATACGGCTAGAATTAGTAAGTGCGATACACCACTACATTTGGAACATTACAGGATACCCTGTTGCAGTTACAGGACATAGCTGGTTCTGGAGGTCAGGACTGTAAAGCCCTGAAATGAGCAATCATGCTCTACTGTCACCATCTAAGAGTTATCCCCACAGCTTGAGTCTACTATCCAGGGTCAATTAGTTTTGAACCTATTTGCTCCTGGAGTATTCACAGCACCTACATCAAGGGAAGACTGTTAACCCACCTACACCTGCACCCTCTCTCTTCCTCCTCCACCCCCACCTGAAGTTGCATGTCTCTTGACGGGGTACGACCCCATGGGGACTCTCTCCTATCTCACTGAAACGTTGTCAGCTGTGACTCAGTGGGTAGCACTCTCACCTCCGGGTCAGAAGGTTCTGGGCTCAAATCCCAGTGCGGAGACTTGAGTTTATAATCCAGGCTGACGTTCCTAGTGTTAGTAATTGGGAGTGACGTTAAACTGAGGCCCCTTCTGCCTTCTCAGGTGGACGTAATAGATTCCACGGCCACTATTCAAAGAAGAACAGGAGAGTTCTCCCCGTGTCCTGGCCAATATTTAATTCCTCAACCAATATTAAAACAGATGCATCCACGCTGCTAATTTACCAACTGCATTACCTTGGATTCCAAGTAGATGTTGGTGGAAGGCGACGTTTTAGCAATGATGTAGAGACAGGCCGCCAACGAGATGGCGCAGACAACAAAGAGGGAGTCGTTGATGATCACCCGCACCAAGACAACGGTTTTGGTCTCCGCATGCTGAATCTTCACGAGCAAGGCACAGGTCAAGTTCACAGTCAGAAATAGTAAGCTTGCAAATAAGAAAACTAATCGTATTGGAAGCCTGAAATTACAAACATTGGTTTTCAAAAAAAAGCCAGCAGAGAAGAAAAATTCTTCAACACTCTTCAATCTTATACAGGTCGTATTTAAAGAGCAGTGCTTTATCCAGCAACCCAGCACAGATTAAACTCGGCTAACCTTGCAATGGTAAACACAGCCTTTCTGGTACTTAGCCAGAGTGGCCAGGACGATCGAAGTTTGATCCCCTTTCAAAGGATAAATGCAAGTTCTATCTTTGTGCTGAGGCTGGAGTGAGGGGGGGGGGGGGGGGGGGGGGTTCAATGGGATGTTAATTTGCAGGGGTTGGGGGGCGGGAAGGAGAAGAATTCAGCCAGGGCTCTGATTCCCATCACTATCCAGTAACCTGCACTAGAATGTACAGAGCAGATGTTTTGTGGAGGACGAGAGCAAGCTCAGCAGCAACGTACTCCCACTTGGTATCTAAACTCAGTTTATTTGGAACTCTTGACTTCACTGATTTTGTTGTAAAGAAGAAAGTATTGGAGTAGGAACAGCATTAGGCACTTTCAGAGAAGGGAAGGAGGGATAAATGAAGAGGAGGGAGGTGGGAAAGAAAAACTTCTTCAGCAAAAAACACTACGCAACGATTGAGCACGATTACTGTGCTCGCACCCTGGGTGGAGAGGGAGGAAGAGAGGGCAAAGAGGGGGGAAAAAAAAGCACGCACCTTCCACAGATGGCACCAACAACTCGGATTTAATTTTTAATCAAACCAACATCAGTAGGAAATGGTTATTAGGAGTGTGTGGATGGAAGTGTTTAAATCATCACAGGGTTCAGAAGACAACAAATCACTTTTATGCTTTATTCTCCAGTGTTTTACCAAACCCATCTGAACCCGTGGGTGAGATTACAATGAAAATAATCGCACCCACCCACCACTACTCTGTATATAAAGCAATCAGCTCCCACCATTCCCCTTACTAGGCTTTTATCATACCACCCACCAGTTTAAAGAACTGATAATGGAATTCCCTCCTCAACAATTCCTACTGAAAAAAAAAAATCGCTTTTGCTGCAGGAATCCTGCCAACTGAGAAAGTTCCACGCTATTCAACGGGACAGTGAAAAGGGAATGTTTATAGAATGGCCAACAAAAACAGGAAGCTGCAAAAACTCAAAGATGAAAATGTTTGAGGACGCACAGGAAGTGGAAGGGAGAGTAAAAGGTTCATTTTCGAAATGATTTAAAAGCCACTCTGCTTATTTAATTTTTCTTTAAAAATTAACACCAGTAAGGTGAGATGGGAGAAGGAGAAAGGGAAGGGCTTCCAGCAATATTATTACTGCCCCTGGTTTGTGAATTCAGGAGAGGAGATTAAATGTCAGTTTGTATCTACTGGAAATGAAATGGCTATAAACAAGGCTTAGGGAGCTAGCAGGCGGAATAGATCCACTTTATCCTTTCTCCTCTGAGACCTGTCTCTAAATTCACCTAACCAATTGGATTGAAAATCTGCTTTCTCTGCCTGCTTTACAAGTCCGAGGTGAAATAAGTTTCAGCCAAACTTCAATCCAGATCTAAGTGAAACACGATAGCTCTGAGCTGCCATAAATCATTACAGCATTGGCAACCTCACTCTGACAGCTTGTGTGGGAAATGTAAATATCAGGCTGGTCCTGAAGGGAATATCTTCAGAGCTCGAGATTGGCGCACACGCACTACACAAGGTACTATAGCATGCGTTCAGCTTTATGAAGCCAAAAAGACAAATCAACCTGGATGTGACACTAGCATGCAAACTCACAGGACATCCTCTGGGTGAGTTTAGTGTTTTCCAGATGCCTGACCAGAGTGGGCAGCATCTCAATGACATTATAGTAAAACACTAGTGTTCCCCATACTGTAACCGGTCACAAAATCATATTCCCCAAAGCATAATCTTTCCGCACTCCCAGCCCCAGGACTTTGTGCTTAACGCAACAATGCTTTATCAAAGCTTCACCTGCTTCAGAGCTACAAGACATTAACTTTGGCCCGCAATACAAAATACGCCCCTAATTCAGCACAAGATGGTCAATCTCCCTCAAGAACCCAGAACGTAGCAGTTACTTTACTCTGCATCTAACCTTGCAACTGATTATCTTTATTAAAATTATGGATTTGGGCCTCAGCAGAGCTAAAGACAGAAGTTATCAGTGCAGGAGCTTACTATTGTGCAAAGAGGGAGAATACAAATGGAGACCAGATTTGTCATTTGTCTCAATTTTTCTCACCACTGGGCATCCTCCACTCATCCAAGTGGTTGTGCTGCATGCCAATCTAACAAGCTGTTCAACTGGGGAGGCATCACAGCCAAGCTCGATTATCTCAACCAGGTACTATTGGATACTGATTTGAAGGAATCGCGGCTGATTTCAGCCTCTCTAGTTAAAACCTAAGGGTCAGAAGCAAACCGTACTGCTCAGTTAACTCCGAAGAGATGCAATTACTCATCATCCGAAGGCCTTTATATTTCCCATTAACGCAGAGAAGATGGGAAGAGGGTTCTTGCGCAAGACTTGGATTCAGACAGCCATCATTGGAAACAACATGAAGTCCTTCCAGGCGACTGGCACACAGATTGGTCACAGACACAATGTCTTTCAGTGTCTCCAACAGTCCAAGTTGGAACCACAAAGTTTACTACACAATACTGGCTTGGCTGAGGTAATGGAAACACTGCTCTGTGCTGACACATTTCCACCAGCCTTCCTGTAAGCTGTTGGAGCTGACTCTGCATGACAAACAACCACTTTCTATAAAACTGCAGCTGCAAAATTCACATTAGAACTGAATTGGAGGGGGCGGGGTAAAGAGAAAGTCAAAGTAAAGCCTGCAGGGGAAAGGCAAAGCGAAAAACACAGCTTTGAAGAGTAATTTTAGCTGCCAAACGGAGCTGAACAAGTGAAACTAGAGATTTCATTAGAGCCCAAAAACTATTTGGGGGACTGAAACGGGGCAATGGGTCACTTTTGGGATTTAACCCAGACTGATGACTTGAAAATCTCTGCTCTCTGCAATGACCCTACATGAAATGGGTGGTCTTGTCTACAGTGGTAGACAGGAATCGTATTCAAGCCCTATCCATTTCCTGGGCTCCTGCTATCCCCACAACCTCAACTTCATCCCTAGCAACTTCCATATTCATCAGATCATCTTCCACCTACTAAAGGATCTAACACCAATCAACATTTTCCACTCCCTTACACTCTTTTAGAGTGACCAGCCCCTTCACAATATAACTCACTCTTCTATTGCCCGTACTTCCAGCAATCCACAGGAGAGACAACACTTGTCCATTTCTCTCCTTCACCCCATTATACAACGCCCCAAAACACACCTTCCATGACAGAGGAATTAACATATTCTTACTCCAATCTGGTATACTGTATTTGCTGACAATGGTGCAGTTTCCTCTGCACTGTAGAGATAAGTGCAGATTAGGTAACTATGTCATGTACATCTAAGTTCTGTCTGCTATCGCGACCACAATCACCCCAAGCTTCTCAACCTTAAGCGCTCTCCCATTCGCACACTGACCTCACAGTCTTTGATCACCAACACTGTTCCAATAAAGCTCAACCAAGCTTCAGGAATAGAATTGCTTCCTTTTGCTGGAACTCTGCTCTAAGCATTCTCATTTGCAATTTTCCTCCCCTTTTATTTCCCCTGGGAGTGCCTCTTGCAATCACTGGGTGCCCAAAACAGAAAATGTTCCATTTCTCCAGTAAACTATTTGGATACCAGTTGACCTTTTAATAGAAAGAAGTTTTGTACCACAGAACTTGAGTACTGCTGATAACAGACATTTTGTCGAAGCTTTTCGTCTTGCACTCATCAGGAGAATTCGCAAGAATACCAATGTAAGGGAAAGCAACAAATGAGTGCAAGATGAAAAGCTTCAACAAAATGTTTTCAGCAACACAAAAGTTTTGCCATAGGCAAGATGAGGTACATGCCAATGTGTCCACAATGTGCCAAACCCACATCTCCATCCTCAGACTGACAAAACATAAACTCTGTAACTTCACTACGAGTGGCCACAAAACAGAAAATGCCGCTTATTCAACACAAAATGGTCAATCTCTAACAGGAGACCAGAAGGCGGGAGTTGCTTTACTCTGCATCTAACCATACAACTGGTGGTCATCGCAGGGCACTGGTGCTTTACTGATGACGAGAGCTGAATCATTATCAATTACACCGAGCACACACTTATCGTTAAGCTGCTTTGTACTAGGGGTGCTGTACTCCTGTTGTGGTTTCTGTTCTGGCAGTGTGGGGCTCACACCCCAGTTCCACTCCATTGACACAGATTCAAATTAGAACCATGCCATACCCGAGCCAGGAGATGCTGAAACCGGAATGGAGCCATTCCCTAGCAGCGACAATTTTTCTTTTATAAATTCTCTAAATTTCCTGTGTGCTCTTTATTCTCAAGTTTATTACAGTAGAACTGTCACTTACAGCTTTTTAGTCATCTCGGGGAAATACTTTGCTTTTGTCTTGAAAACTACCTGGAATATAAAGAGTGTTCGGTTATTCATGGTATGTTCATGCATGGAAGTGTTTAAGCCTCATACAGGAACAATCCAGGCATGGGAGGGTAGGATAACCTTCTCCCACACTCGGAAAGTTACTGCCATTGACAGAAACGGAGAATGCCTACCCTCCCAATTAAGGAACAAAGTGGGAAAACAAATATCCCAATTATATAGGGAGCACAAAATTAACTTTACTTTCCTGCATTTTTTCTAGCGCTTGCTTGTATCTACGGAATATTCCTAGTCAGAATTAAATGCTGCGACTTCAAAACCACGGCACAGAAACAAAAAATATACATATTCAGCTTTTACCTGGTGACCAGTGCTCTGTGGTTTCCAACACAATATACACAGGTCGAGTTCACAAGTATTACATAGTGCAGCAAAAAAAGGCTTTCAGAAATTCAGTAAGGGTTATATGATGGACTCTATACGATGTTAAACAGATGCCATGACAACATTGCTCCAGTATTATTACGAACATAATATTCTTTAAAAATAAAGTATGCCATATGGAAAAACCAGGAAGATCCCAGGCTGCATTCCGCATTTACATCGAGTAAGCAGGATTCAGTTGAAATGACAGTGGGGCCACTACACAGGTCTCAGCACTTCTGGGTTAGAAAGCGAAAGCAAAAAGGGACAGACATCCCCACTCCTGATCTCTCTCTCTAGGAACCCGTGCTGGACTGTGCACACTTACAAGCCACAGATCAGTGATCTGCAAGGTAGCCTGCCATGTCACTGTCTAAAGTCTCAGCAAAAACACCCACAAAACTGGGGTGAAGTATCTGAGGACAACCAGCATCTGTGTAACTGTACCCCAGCAGAAAGACCAAGAAAAAAAAAATCACTTCTAAATAATTGATTACTCTGCCTATTCTCTGCAGACACTTGGAGTTAAACCACCATCCCAGCTCAGACCTCAAAATACTGCAACAACCCAGTTATTAACAACCAGACCAGAGGACTTTGCAAACACCAACACCCAACCACACAAGAAATAAGACAAAGCAAACTCTGATTCATCTCCACTCACATTAACAATTATAGCTGTAAACAACACAAAGGTGGGTTCTGCATTAAACCTGTCTGAAAGCTGCTGGACAGCTTGGTACTGCATTTTAGGACAAGCAGCTTGTCTTCTTCGACTCCTCCTGGACATGGTGATACCTTTCTAGAGTAGAGTTGCACATGTGCCGGTTACCCTCCAGTACTACGCCCAGTTGCTCTTTTAATAGGTGCACCAAGATGTTGAATGTCAGCAGCTATTTAACTACAAGGGGGCGTTACAACAGAGGCTCAACCCAGTACCCACATATTGGGGTATTCGCCCACCGTCACTAGGCAGTGATTAGAAGCAAGAAGCCTGACTGCACAGACTGGGAATAATGCCTGGGATCTGCTTATCTAAGTGAACTATTTACCCAAAACAAGCAGCAATCCAATTTTTCTCCTGTCAGCTGCAGCTCATCTCAGCATTGCATGCCGATCTTTGAACCCTTTGTTCTGACACTCAGCCATCAATCCCTAGCCAGTCACATTACAAAACTCTTGTAACATGCACAGAGCAGAAAAAAAAAGGCAAGGAGCCAGTGAGTCGTCAATAAAGTACAAGTTATTTTTCCCAGTGAGGGAAACCAAACATTAAGTCAGAACTCTCCATTAGCTTACCTCATGCTCACTTACAAAAATAATGCACTGGATTCTGCAGATTATTGCTGGCTCATTTGGTTTTTCTTTTAAGTGCACTACTCACTGTGGGGCATAGCGAACAGGCGGATCACAGTTCAAACCTCTGAATGGGAGGTTTCTGTGCCAATGATTCAGGAATCTGAGCTACTGCAATGGCCCTTGTTGTCCCTTGGCGGGGATGGAAGAGGAGAACATGAACCAGGATTCCTCATCACGAGGGTGTGACTGAGCATAACAGAGAACAAGGATGCAAAATGACAGTTTCATGAATGGAAGGGTGGGTGAATTAGAATAAAAATAGTAATAGAGTCAAATGCAGTGCAGGGGAGTTCTGCTCAATATTTATCCCTCAACCGACATCAATAAAACAGATTATCCAGTTATGTAACTCATTGTTGATTGTGGGAGCTTGTTGTGTGCAAACTGGCTGCCACGTTTCCTATATGATTACTCTCAAAAGTAATTCATTGACTGTAAAGCACTTTGAGGCATCCTGAGGTCACAAAATGTGCTATATAAATGCAAGTCTTTCTTTCTTCAGGTAAAGGAAAGGGGAAGAGTGGATTATCAAGTAGTGCTACAGCTGAGGGTTGAGGGGGGTAAACCACAAGAGTGAAACTCAAGCAGTCTGATCATCTGAACGTGAATTCTTCTAATGTGCAGCTGTTTTTAAAAAGATAAATACGGTTTGTGCATTTACATACATCAAATCTCTGAGAAACATCCAAGCGTTTCACACCAATGATTATTGAAGTGCTGTCACAACTGACAGCAAACCCAGTTAATTTATACTTAGCAAGACTCCACACAAAAAATGGACTGAAAGACTTTTTTTTTTAAAGTTGTCCAAGACTGGATAGGAGCCCTGCCATTCTTCAAAATGTGTCATGGAATCTTTTAACATCCATTTAAATAGAGCCAAGGCTTAAGATCGCTCTGTAAGATGGCACCTCCAATAATGTGCATTGTCTCAACACTAAGGTGAAATGACTAGGAGCAGTACCACAACCTTCAGACTCGAGGCAAGAGTGCTCCCAATTCAGCCAAGGCAACAAGAGATGATTTGGAACTTATTAAAATGAAGATCCCAGCTCAAAAATTAAAAACACAAATGCAACATTAGCCTCATAAATACATCTGCCAATATTGACACGCACAGCCTGAGGGAGACTGTGTTTACAAGTACGACAATCAGTTATCTGCCCTGGTCAGACAAAAGAAATCAATGCTCCTAATAGCAAGTTTTAAAGAGAGCTTATCGCACTCACCTGAGCAAAGTACATGTTCATGAGACTGAGGGTGAAGAACTGCAGGCAAACTGGGAAGCAGTAGAGCAGCCAGAAAGAAAAAGGGTCCAGAGTGTTGGCTTTGATTGTGTCTCGGAAGTAAAACGAGAAGAGTGTAGTCCTCAGGGCAGCCCACAGGAGACACAAAAAGAGAAAGACTGTCTGGTAGCTGAACTTCTTGTGCCTGTAATGCAGCACCAGCCAGAGCTGGACGTAGATCAGAAGAAAGAGGAGTCCATAAAGTGCAGTGTAGACGATCGTCAGTCCCAGAGTCACAGAGGGTGGAACAGCGGGCTTCAGGGGCTCGGGACTCACGGTGCTCAACTGAACATCTATTGCTTGAACATCTTCCATCTTCAGGTCTGGTACCGTGACTAGTCCAGGCACTGACCTGATCTTAGAACAGCCTACTGAAAGCAGAGAAATTTAATCAGGTTTAACCTTTAACTCGATTTACTAATCAGTCAGCTGATTACTAATAGATAACAGCCAGACACATCCAATAGGAGTGTTAAACATGCACTAGCTCTACAGTACAGCATCCTACCCCTAACCAAAGTTATTGGGAGAATTTGAAAATTGGCAATTGCTGGGGTGGGAAGGGAATTCAAAAGTCGAAGTTCGATAGATAAATTGAGAGAGCAAGGGAGAATAAAAAAATCAGCTGGGGTTCATGCCTCCACTCACTGTGCAGTAACTCCTAGAAAAAGCTGGCTGGGAATGTTAAGTGAGGACAGGATTGAGCTGTAATGCTCTCCACTCATCACTAAGGGTCAGACATGAAGAATATCCACTTAGTAAAGGTACTCACCGCTAACCAATACCAGCGGAACCGTATCCCAAAGTGAGCTGGCACCACCAGGGGAGGAAGCAGCGCTCAGCCTCTCAACTCTGAGTTTATAACTTCAAAGTGACATTTGAAGACATCCAGTTCTCATTTTGAGAAAAGCTATTTGGTCAACATGGATCTTCAGCACAAGACTGAGTCTCGAGAAGGTACTGTCAGCACAAAGCCTGGTACCTCAGAGTGACAGAATTGAGCTGCAATGTTTTGCCAGTCATGAATATTTACCCCTCCATGTTCTCTATCCGGTTGACAAATACTCCCTTTAAACAGGAGTCCAGCGCTCGACAATCAACATTTTTCCCATTTTGCACAACTAATTTAGAAGCAGAAACTCCTAGACCAGGCACAGCTTGGTTTGATGCAAAGTAAAAGTCTACTTGGAAAGCAACCAGCAGTATGATATTTTCCAACTGTCCGCGTCAGCTGTCCTGCGGCCTCAAGAGTGAAAGTGCTGACTGGGGTGAATTTGGGGACAGGTTTTGTGTTGTGGGCCAACGCTGACTCAGAACTGGATAGAGGTTGCTGAAACCTAATCAAAAAATGCTAACAGTCATCAACAATAAGCACACACATCTGGGCGTTTCCCCAGCACCTCCACAAGTGGTTGTATTGAATTGTCTTCCAGCCAAATGAAGGAAAATGGAAAATCTCTAGTATTTCAAAATTCTAAATAAGCATCAGATCCTAAACAGTGGATGAAAAACTCGACAGTTTAAACTTTGTAAAAAGTAAAATTATGTAGTCTCACATGAGTATCCAAGCCAATTTCAGTGCGATGAGATCGCAATTACTTACATTGGTCACACAGGAGTCTCCCAAAATGGTTTCTGTAAGCCTGAAATACTCAGAAGCCCTCAGAAATAGAGATGCATTTTTTAAAAAGTTGAATCCCTCTGGTTTCAGTGCTCGTCACCTCTGATCGAGAGCGAAGTGAAACTAAGGAGCGAGACAGGAAGCCCAAGCAGTGACAAGAGTCTTCAGTTTGTGAATAAAAAAGGTCCAGTTTGAAGATTAAGGAGGTCCATCTCCCAGTTCGAGCTTTTCTTTTTCTGTTGAGCTGAAACCAAACTCCGTTGCGAATGAGTCACTCGATTATAAAAAAAGGTGGAATTAAAATCTGCTGATACAAAAATTGGGTAATTCTTCTCCTTCACAGTTTAGATTGGTCTCCAGTTTCTACCCCTCCCACCCCCCCCGCCCCCAGTAAAAGGGTAGCAAAGCTGTTCCTTTGGTGGACTGCACCAATGTTAACAGTGTGTAACCTGGTCCCATCCCACTGCTGAGAAACAGTCATTAACCCGAAGCCAGAATCCTCCTCTTCCTCTCGAATGAACGGCGCAGGTGAGATTTTCCTAGAGTCCTTCAAAGCCACTTCTTATCAACCCAGCCAGAGCTCAGTTTAATCCAGCACGTAACCAGTCTTTAGCAATCAGCTGACAGATAGAACATTCCTCTTCTACCTGCTAAATAAAAGGAATGTGTTTTAAATAAAAACAGAAAGTGCTGGAAATACTCAGCAGATCAGGCAGCATCTATGGAGACAGAAGCAGAGTTAACGTTTCATTAAAGAGTTTTAAACCTCATCATAAACCCAAGTACAAGACAACAACAGTGTTCTCATGTACCAATATACTGCAGGGAAAAATATCTTCAAACAAGTACATCATTATATTGTGCAACACCCTTAATTCAAGACTGGACTGCTCCCAACATCCAGCAACACAATTCCAGGAATCAGTCTTAAATAAAAACAAGAAATGCTGGAACCACTCAGCAGGTCTGGCAGCATCTGTGGAAAGAGCAGAGTTAACGCTTCGGGTCAGTGACCCTTCTTCGGAAGGGTCTAGGCCAGCATTTATTGGCCATCCCTAATTGCTCGAGAAGGTGGTGGTGAGCTGCCTTCTTGAACCGCTGCAGTCCATGTGGGGTAGGTACACCAACAGTGCTGTTAGGAAGGGAGTTCCAGGATTTTGACCCAGTGACAGTGAAGGAACGGTGATATAGTTCCAAGTCAGGATGGTGTGTGGCTTGGAGGGGAACTTGCAGGTGGTGGTGTTCCCATGCATTCACTGCCCTTGTCCGTCTAGGTGGCAGAGGTCACAGTATGTAGGTAGACATCTATCTATAGGCAGCTAAACACAAGACTACCAGCATTGTCCCCCAGTAATCCAATGCAGATGCCATAATCACACGTTCAGATGAAATTCCTTTGACCATTATTTTAACTCGCCCACCTAATCAAGTCATTAAAAGGGCAGACAAAAGCTGCATAAATTACAAATAAATCTATTAACAGGTATGCATGCATTATTGGCTCAAAATGGACAGAAGTTAACTGGCTATCTAATCTGTGCTGTACCTGTCCTGGGAGTGTTTGATGGGGACAGTGTAGAGGGAGCTTTACTCTGTATCTAACCCCATGCTGTACCTGTCCTGGGAGTATTTGATGGGGGGACAGTGTAGAGAGAGCTTTACTCTGTATCTAACCCCCGTGCTGTACCTGTCCTGGGAGTGTTTGATGTGGACAGTGTAGAGGGAGCTTTACTCTGTATCTAACCCCCGTGCTGTACCTGTCCTGGGAGTATTTGATGGGGGGGACAGTGTAGAGGGAGCTTTACTCTGTATCTAACCCCATGCGGTACCTGTCCTGGGAGTGTTTGATGTGGACAGTGTAGAGGGAGCTTTACTCTGTATCTAACCCCCGTACTGTACCTGTCCTGGGAGTATTTGATGGGGACAGTGTAGAGGGAGCTTTACTCTGTATCTAACCCCAGTGCTGTACCTGTCCTGGAGTGTTTGATGGGGACAGTGTAGAGGGAGCTTTACTCTGTATCTAACCCCATGCTGTACCTGTCCTGGGAGTGTTTGATGGGGGACAGTGTAGAGGGAGCTTTACTCTGTATCTAACCCCCGTACTGTACCTGCCCTGGGAGTGTTTGATGGGGGACAGTGTAGAGGGAGCTTTACTCTGTATCTAACCCCATGCTGTACCTGTCCTGGGAGTATTTGATGGGGACACTGGATGGCTGAAATACAAAATATTTCACCCCCTCACTAATGAGGCCAAAAAAAAGTCAGACACACAAAAAAAACATACGGACAGCTTCAGATAATGGACTGGTCCTGATATGTTTTTGAAGGCTGACAATGTTATCTGAACTAACAAGATATTCTTGTAATGATTTCGACAGACTCATTATTCCCATTTAAAAATGCTGTTCTTTAACAAACATTGCCAGAACAGTGACTAGAGGAAGGAGCTTCCCCCACACAGGAGGGGCACATCACATTAGAAGCTGCTTTTAACATCGATGCAAGTTTTGTGCAAGTGCCTGGGTTCCCAATACCAGTGTCTCTGGAGTTGGCCACAACACCAACCTAGCTAGGGTCGCTAAGGATCTAAGAACCTTCCTTTCACAGCCGCCAGCCTTACCAACTGGGAAAGTTTATTTTGGTGTCTCCAGTTGCCGTATGAGACCCACACATCAGGAGGCAACAAGACAAGAAAGAAAAACTTTCACAACCTCAGTATGTCCCAAAGTGCTTTACAGCCAATTACATTCTTTTCTGGATGTGTAGTCACTGTTGTCATGTAGGAAATGCAGCAGTCAATTTGCACACAGCAAGCTCCCACAGGGAGCAATGAGATAATGACCAGATCATCTATTTTACTCATGCTGATTAAAGGATAAATATTATGCCCTGTACACTGGGGAGAACTCTTCAAAATAGTGGCCGCAAATCTTTTACATCCACCTGAGGGGGCAGAGGGGTCTTCGGTTTAACATCTTATCCGACAGACGGCACCTCAGACAGTGCAGTGCTCCCTCGGTACTGGAGTGGGAGTGTAGATTTTGTGTTCACGTTTCTGGAGTAGGGACTTGAGCCCACATCCTTCTGACCTCGGGAGGTGAGAGTGCCACACTGAGCCACAGCTAAACCAAGAGCAATGCTAAATGGGAAACTGCTCACAGGCAGCCCATCTCAGCATTGCAGTGATAACAACTGGTCAAGACAAGAATCAGTGACGTGTAAACAACCAGCCTGATCTCAGCATGTCTGCTGGCAGGTGGATGGAGTTAAGATGCACAGCAGCCATGACCTAACTGAATGTCAGAACAGAATCGAGGGACCGAATGGCCTCCTCCTGCTCCCATCAATTCCATAATAAACAACATCTTAAAGTTAGTATGGAACCATTACTTCCAGTGTCCTGGGCTAGGGAGAGGTGTGGGTAGGGGAACAGGGAGAGGGTGCAAATTTCAGCCAGGCTCTTTGCAGCTGACTGCTATTCTGTTGGGAAGCGCGTGCTTGTGGACATTTGAATCAGGCTCCACTACAGTGCCCTCCTTACCCAAGCTCACATGAAGAATGGCTATTTCAGCATAGAATCATAAAACCATTCCCCATCTGTGGCATCCTCTTGGTGTGACTAAAGGAATTTAATCTAACTTCAATTACTGAGAAACATAGCTGGGGAAAAAAAAAATCTAATATCGTCCATCTGAGTGCCCAGCAAGGCCTTGCAAATTGCAAGAAATTTAGAGGAAGGAAAATGCCAAGTGTTTAAGCCCTGCACTGCGACATGGCTCCCCTAACAAAAGAGTATTCCTTTCTGTAACAGAGCTGTTACTGTTCACTATGCAAGAATGGACATATCGGAATCTCCGGACCACACTGTTGCAGACAAAAGCAATCAAGAACATAAAGTCAGCATACCTTCAATTAAACTAACTGCAGAAAAAACTGCTAGCAGTCATTTAAAATAAATCAAGCAAAAATCTCGCCACCTCAGGGATGAATTTTTACAACAAAGTCACTGCTGCTCATTTCTCATTCCCTCAAAAAACTGAAGTTCGCGTGAGTCCCTGATCCAAAAGGGTACACATTTCACATTGACAGCACCAACCACCATACTGGGAACTAATGCCCCACCACCACAGCACCTCCCCCCCCCCCCCCCCGCCCCCAACCAACCCTTTAGATTGCTGAATGGACACCACCACATACAAGGTCCCGAGGGCTGTCACATTGCAAGTGTTAGACCATTACACAGGCAGGTTTCTGTGAAACTAATTTTTAAAAAGTGTACAGAGCAACTTTCTCCCAAAAATAAATTTAATTGGCTTCAGGAATCACACCCAGAGATACAGAAAGTAAGTCTGACCTCTAATTGACTCGGCAATCTAAGAGTAATTAACCTATAACTGGCCCTGAGGTACAGGAATTGCACCTTGTGGGGTTAATGGGAGAGTTACACATGAGCTGCACATTAGCAGAATACAATGTTATGTTATACAACTGCTGTCCTCAAGATATCACATCCCCCTGCCTTACTGTGAGATCTGCCTAATATTTCAATGACAAAATAATGCACTCCAGCTTCAAAGTAAATAAGCCACCTCAGTGCCATCCTACACCAGGGAAACTTAAAGTTAAAACTATATTCCTTCCCAACTGCTCCAGTCGGAATACTCCCCCTCCCACTTATACTTTGTTTATTTATCAAGATTCTCTTTCCCATCCACAACTTGCATAACAAGGCAACACTGGACGTGGGCATCAGCAATTCCAAAGCTAATGGTACAGAGGTACCCTCGATTTCCTGGGATGCTAATTTCTCTCCCCTCTCTCATTTCCCTCAGTTTTGATGCACTTGATATGCATCTACCCTTGAAAATTCAGCCTTGACAGCAGCTTCCCCGTATGGACAATCGAGTGTCAGCCAAGTGTCCATGCAGTGCTACAGCATTGCGACAGCATCTCTAGTTTGAATCGTCTGCAAGGAACATAGTAACTGCAAAGTGTCAACACAGCCAGCACACAGATTTAACTGATCCAGAAAAATCACACTTAACAACAAAGAACAATTTTTCAGCTTCAGTACCAATCTGTTTACCCCTCGATCTAACTCTCTGCCGAGCCCCTGTCTATCCAACACTTCAATTCTCTACCTCTCCTTGAACAAGAAGCTCCATTTTGGCAGGAAGAATCAAAAAAGCATATTATCTAAATGGCGAGAGATTGCAGAGCTCTGAGATAGAGGGATCTGGATGTCCTAGTGCATGAATCGCAAAAGGTTGGTATGCATAATTGCTCTAGAGAGAGTACAGAGGAGATATACAAAATTGTTACCAGGGTTTGAAAGTTTCAGCTATGAGGAAAGATTGGATAGGTGAGGGTTGTTTTTCCTTAGAACAGAGGAGACTGAGGGGAGACTTACTTGAGGTGTACAAAATTATGAGGGGCCTAGACAAGAGTAGACAGGAAGGACCCGTTTCCCCTAGCGGAGAGGTCAATTACCAGGGGGCACGGATTAAAGGTGATTGGTAGAAGGATTAGAGAGGACATGAGGAAAAACTTTTTCACCCAGAGAGTGGTGGGCGTCTGGAATTCACTGCCAGGAACGGTGGTGGAGACAGAAACCCTCAATTCTTTTAAAAGGTACCTGGACATGCACCTGAAGTGCTGTAACTTGCAAGACTATGGATCAGCTGCTGGAAGGTGGGATTAGATAGGGCAGCTAGTTTTTTTCTGGCCGGCACGGACACGTCAGGCTGAACGGCCTCCTTCTGTGCTGTAATTTTTCTATGGTTCTATGCAGGTACAGCAATTAATTAGGAAAGCTAAAAGAATGTTATCTTTTATTACGAGGGAAACTGAACACAAAAGTAGGGAGGTTATGCTTCAGTTATACATGGCATTGGTGAGAGCACATCTGGAATACTGTATACAGTCTTGGTCTCCTTATTTAAAGGAGGATGCAATGCGTTGGAAACAGTTCAGAGAAGGTGTACAAGACTAATACCTGGGTTGGTTGTCTTATGTGGAAAAGTTGGACAAGCTAGGCTTGTATCCACTGGAGTTTAGAAGAGTGACAGGCAACTTGATTGAAACATATAACATCCTGAGGGGTCTTGACAGGGTGGATGTGGAAAGGATGTTTCCTCTTGTGGAAGAATCTAGAACTAGGGGGTCACTGTTTAAAAATAAGGGGGCGCCCATTTAAGACAGAGATGAGGAAAATTATTTTCTCTCAGAGGGTCATGAGTCTTTGCAATTCTCTTCCTCAAAAGGCAGTGGAAGCAGAGTCTTGAAATATTTGAGATTCTTGATGAGCAAAGGGGTGAAAGGTTATTGGGGTAGGTGGGAATGTGGAGTTGAGGTTACAATCAGATCAACCATGATCTTGTTGAATGGCGCAGCGGGCTCGAGGGGCCAAGTGGCCTACTCCTGCTCCTAGTTCGTATGTTCACCAAATGGTAGGGGTTCCACTCACCTCCAACTTCATTCTCTTCATCACAACCATTCTCTATTTGACGATTATAACTATCGTTATTGCTCCTCTCGTTATTTCCAAGTTCTAAATACTCCGAATTGCATGCTTTCATCTCCCTGCACCCTCATCTCCAATCAACATAGTCTCCTCCCTTCAATGGGATTCTTTCCCCAGTCTAAAAACTCCTTAGCTCTTTCACTTTTCTGCCTATATTTACAGGATTATAAACCTCAAGCTCAAAAGCACCTGATCACTGCCTCTTGATTCATCTCATTGCCTCCTTTGTGCTTTTCCACTCTGGTGGTGCCCAGCACTATGAGAAACCCAGGTGAAAGGCCAGAGTCACATTTAGGACAGACTGGGTAAGGACAGCAGGTTTCCCAATAAAAAAAAGGGCACCGGTGAACCAGTTAGGTTTTAAAAGCAACAATTCAACAGCTTCGTGGTTACTTTTGCTGATACCAACTTTTTTTCTTTAAATATCCAGATGATTTAATCCAACACAGAGACACAAATACCTCAAACTGTACAAACGAGGAAGCATACTGCTTTTCAGTATTCCCATGCTCTTAAACACATGAACATGTTGGAAGAGACACTGGGCTTGGGTCAGCCTACATGAACATTTTAAAAGAGTGCTGAATCCCTCAGACGGTTAAGTTTAAATTAAGGTAACAGTGCAGAAGCCCAGCAAGCTGAGAAACATTAAAAGAAAAATTGAGCTGAAGTTTTAAAATCCTGTGAATTGGGGAACGGAGGGCTGACTGAAGGAGATGAGGAGCTGTACTCCTTTGCAGCCCTGGGAAATAAGTTGAATGCAGAGTCATTATTTGAACACCACTAATGTCACGAGGAGCAGGAAGATTGTGTTGAGCAGCTTAGGAGGAACTAAGGAAGAAAAATATGGCCATAGTTACATTATGAAAATAATTGCACAAAACTGTTAGCTCAAAAATTGAGAGAAAAATCACACAAACAGGGTTTCTTTTGTAATTTTTCCAAAAGCTGGTGAGAGATACCATCTCCCTGGATGTGGGAGACACTGGACGTTTATAGTTTCAAATAACTAGTCAAGGGTTGAGAAGAATGTTGGACAAAAGAGGAAACAGCTACGTGGAGTGGAGATTTGCAAGTCTTATGCAATTGGAGAGAGTGAGTAAAAATAAAAATCAAATCAGCTCATATTATTCAATTCTGTAAGCAATACTCAACATGAAGGAGCACTGGACAGACTTAGCTGCCTTACACAGTAACTCTTCTATTAACTGATGCTGGATCAAAATCCTGGAACTCCCTCCCTAACAGCACTTTGGGTATAGCTTAACCATACGGACTGCAGCGGTTCAAGAAAGCAACACACCACCACCTTCTCAGGCATCTAAGGATGGCCAATAAATGCTGGCCATGTCAGTGACACCCACATCCCTTGAACAAATAAATGAGCCCAAATATCTCAGAGGTTTGGGGCTGGAGATGAAAGATAGGGAGGGGTGACGCCAACGAGGGACTTGAAAATAAGGATGTGAATTTTTTTTTTTAAATCGAGGTATTGCTCAACTGGGAGCCAGTTTAAGTCAATAGGCACAGCCGTAACAGGCAAACAGGATTTGGTGCGAGTAGTTTTGGATGACCTCAAGTTTAAAGAGGGTAGAATGTGGGAAACCAGCCAGCAGTGCATTGGAACAGTGAGGTCTAGAGGTAACAAAGGCATGAATGAAGGTTTCAGCAGCAGATAAGCTGAGGCAAGGCCAAAGTGGGCAATGTTACAGAGGTGGAAATAGGTAGCCTTGGCAATGGCACAGACATGCGGTTGGAAACTCATCTCAAGGTCAAATACGACACTGAAGTTGCAAACAAAACGACTCTGTCTCTGACAGTTGCCTGGGAGGACCAAGTCATACATATCAGGAACATGCCAGTTTGAATCTCTGGCTTGCATTGAGTTAACTGATCTAGGGCAGTGGAAAGTTACAACTGGCCTTAGCGAGGAAGGGGAAAGGAATAATAATTTTTAAAAATCAGTCAGGCTCTTATAATTAGCTGGTGTCCCCTGGACATGTGGAAGTCAGGATCAACTCAAGCTGAAATGAGCTCCACATGATGAACTGCCTGCCCACACTGACTACCTCGCAAATGTCTATTGAATCATATGTCAGTGGAGAGTAAGCACCTCAAGGACAGGAGAGTGGAATGAGAAACATAAATTAAAACAAGAGGCTGCAGTCGGGGAAAGCGGGAGCGACAGAGAGAGACAGACAAAGAGAAAAACTGGAATAACTGTGAACTGAGGGAGCAGTGATGGACTTCAAAAGGACATAAGCAGGCTGGGAAAATAGGCAGATATGTGGCAGATGAAATTTAATGCAGAGAAGCATGAAATTATACATTTTGATTAGAATAATGAAGAAAGGCAATACAGAATAAAGGGCATAATTCTAAAGGGGGGTGCAGGAATAAACACACCTTGGGGTATATGTGCCAAAATCACTGAAGGTGGCAGGGTTTGAGGAAGTGGTTAAAAAGCCACAAGTGATTTATAAGTCGAGGCATAGAGTACAAAAGGAAGGAAGTTACAACAAACCTTTATAAAACTGGCTTGGCCTTAATCGGAGTATTGCACGCAATTTTGGGCACTGCACTTTAGCAAGGATTGAAGGCATTAGAAAGGTGCAGAAAAGATTTACGAGAATGGTTCTGGAGACGAGGGACTTCAGTGACGTGGATAGACTGGCAAAGGTGGGGCTGTTCCCCCCTCCCCGTTCCACCTCCTCCCCCTCCTCGCGTTCCCCCCTCCTCCTCCCCCTTCTCCCCTGCATTCCCCTTCCTCCTCCCCTCCGTTTCCCCCTCCTCCTCCTCCGTTTCCCCCCCTCCTCCCCCCGTTCCCCCCCTCCTCCCTTCCTCTCCTCCCTTCCTCTCCTCCCCCCTTCCTCTCCTCCCCCCCCTCCTCCCTTCCTCTCCTCCCCCCCCCTCTCCCTTCCTCTCCTCCCCCCCCCCTCCCTTCCTCTCCTCCCCCCTCCTCTCCTCCCCCCCTCCTCCCTTCCTCTCCTCCCCCCCCCTCCTCCCTTCCTCTCCTCCCCCCCCCTCCTCCCTTCCTCTCCTCCCCCCCCCCTCCTCCCTTCCTCTCCTCCCCCCCCCCTCCCCTCCTTCCCTTCCTCTCCTCCCCCCCTCCCCTCCCTCCCTCTCCTCCCCTCCTCCCCCTCCTCCCCCCCCTCCTCCCCCCTCCTCCCTCCTCTCCTCCCCCCCCCCTCCTCCCTTCCTCTCCTCCCCCCCCTCCTCCCTTCCTCTCCTCCCCCCCCTCCTCCCTTCCTCTCCTCCCCCCCTCCTCCCTTCCTCTCCTCCCCCCCTCCTCCCTTCCTCTCCTCCCCCCCTCCTCCCTTCCCCCTCCTCCGTTCCTCCCCCCTTCCTCTCCCCTCCGTTCCTCCCTTCCTCTCCTCCCCCCTCCTCCCTTCCTCTCTCCCCTTCCTCCTCCGTTCCTCTCCTCCCTTCCTCCCCCCCTCCGTTCCTCTCCTCCTCTCCTTCCTCCCCCCCTTCCTCTCCTCCCTTCCTCTCCTCCCTTCCTCTCCTCCCCCCCCCTCCTCCCTTCCTCTCCTCCCCCCCCCTCCTCCCTTCCTCTCCTCCCCCCTTCCTCTCCCCTCCTCCGTTCTTCTCCTCTCCTCCCCTCCTCTCCTCCGTCTACAGCTGAATCCTCGGCCCATTCCGGGCGGTGCGGCCGCCAGAAACCAGCCGGACAAACCTCGCCCGGAGACCGCCTCCTCCAACCCTCCCAGACCTACCCGGGCTGCCACGGAGAGGGAGGATCGGAGGTGGTGGCCGGAGTCCGCTGTCCACTCACCCGCGCTCGCCGTCAGCCGCTTCCATCTCAATCCGGGAGGCCGGACCCACCGCGCCTGCGCACAACCCGCCGGTAAACAGCGCGCCGCGCATGCGTGTCGGCACAGTCGCAAGGCACGACGGGGTTTGTAGTCCTTCAAATCCATTGGTAGTTTTAAAACGTACGGAACCGTTTTTTACCCCTTTCAAATCTCCAAAATAATTGTTATCCGAGCGGCAAAGCCTGAAGCAACTGAAACCAGTCGTTACGTTCTTTGGTAAAGTACTGAATCAACCATTACCCTCTTAGTCTCACTGCGCATGCCGGTTTCCCACAAAGCCTTATGGGATATGTAGTTCTCAAATCATTAAGTATTTGCAAACTAAAATAAAAGCAAAATACTGCGGATGCTGGAAATCTGAAATAAAGACAAGAAATGCTGTAACCTCTCAACAGGTCTGGCAGCATCTGTGGAAAGAGAAGCAGAGTTAACCTTTCGGGTCAGTGAACTGGTTCCGAAGAAGTAAAAACAAGAAATGCTGGAACCACTCAGCACGTCTGGCATCATCTGTGTAAAGAGAAGCAGAGTTAACGTTTCAGGTCAGTGACCCTTCCGATGACCCGAAACGTTAACTCTGCTTCTCTTTCCACAGATGCTGCCAGACCTGTTGAGAGGTTCCAGCATTTCTTGTTTTTATTTGCAAACTAAGTTCTGAAGAAGGGTCACTGACCCGAAACGTTAACTCTGCTTCTCTTTCCACAGATGCTGCCAGACCTGCTGAGAGGTTCCAGCATTTCTTGTTTTTATTTGCAAACTAAGTTCTGAAGAAGGGTCACTGACCCGAAACGTTAACTCTGCTTCTCTTTCCACAGATGCTGCCAGACCTGTTGAGAGGTTCCAGCATTTCTTGTTTTTATTTGCAAACTAAGTTCTGAAGAAGGGTCACTGACCCGAAACGTTAACTCTGCTTCTCTTTCCACAGATGCTGCCAGACCTGCTGAGAGGTTCCAGCATTTCTTGTTTTTATTTGTAAACTAAGTTCTGAAGAAGGGTCACTGACCCGAAACGTTAACTCTGCTTCTCTTTCCACAAATGCTGCCTGACCTGCTGAGTGGTTCCAGCATTTCTTGTTTTTATTTGCAAACTAAGGTTCAGGGATCCTGAGGCAGTTATATGTACATTGGTCTTATTGTTGATCCTGTATACTGGCAAATAATGCTTGGCATTGTTTTCCTTTGGTTACTGTCTTGCAAGAGCCTGGGCAGTCAGTTTTACCTGGCAGTATTAATGCTTGGAAGGAACCCCAGGAGGGTGTCAGTATTTGCAGGGAAGTTAGAACTGGAATATAAGACAATAAAATAGCAGCTGGCTCGGCCTTTTGAGCGTGCTCCAAAATTCAACAATGTCATGCCTGATCATCGACCATGACTCCGCTTTCCTGCACTATCTCCAAATCCCTTAATTCCCTTAGTGACAGCCCTCTGGGGTAGAGAATTCCAAAGATTCACAACCCTTTGGGTGAAGAAATTTCTTGTTGTCTCAGTCCTAAAATGGACGACCGCTTATTCTGAGACAGTGACCCCTAGTTTTAGACTGCCCAGCCAGGGGAAACATCCTCCAAGCATCTACCCTGTCAAGCCCCCTGAAGAAGATGTTAGAGATGTAACAGGTCTGTGATGGGGTGGAAGGCAGGCTAAATGACAAAAGGGACGGTGTTGCAAGGCAAAAAAAAAAATTTAATGGTGTGCTTGGAGTGCTTTGTGCTTTGCAGTCAACTCACACCCTCTCTGTACTAACGTTTTGTCTTTCAGCACACCATTAACATACCATTTGCCTTTGTTCCATGACCTTCTGGTCAGTTATTCTCTGTGACCTTGTCCTATCAACACCTCTTTTGTTATACTTTGCCCCACCTCCCGCTTTACTTGCTTAAAACCTTTTACATTTCTAATATCTGCCAGTTCTGAAGAAGAATCACTGAACTGTAACATTAACTCTGCTTCTCTCTCTCCACAGATGCTGCCAGACCTGCTGTGTATTTCCAGCATATCTTGTTTTTATTTCAGTTTTCCAGCATCTGCAGTATTTTGCTTTTATTTTCTTTTAAAAAAGGGGAAGTATTGGGACAAGTAAAGAAACAAAAGGGTCTAGAAGAGATTCAAGTGACAACAGCAGAATCATTACCATCACCTGCTGAGTGAAAAAATAGGAACAGTGGTTATGATCCAAATTTATTGAACTCAATGTTGTTCTGAAGTGCCGAAACGAAAGTTGAGGTGCTGTTCCTCGAGCTTACATAGAGCTTCACTGAAGCAATGTAGGAGGCCCAGGACAGAGAGGTCAGAGTAGAAATGGGATTGAGAATTAAAATGACAGATAACTGGAAGTTCAGAGGTCATGCTTGCAGACAGAACAAAGGTGTTCTGCAAAGCAGTCACTCGATCTGTGTTTGGTCTCTCCAGTGTAGAGGAGACCATATAGTGAATAATGAATACACTATAGTAAATTGAAAAAAGTGCAAGTATATCGCTGTTTCACCTGGAAGGATCCTGGACAGTGGCAGGGAGGAGGTAAAAGGACAGGTGTTGCATCCCCTGCACTTGCATGGGAAGGTGATGTGAATGGCGGAGTGGGTGTTGGGGGTGATTGAGGAGTGAACCAGGTTGTCATGGAGGGAATGGAAAGTGCTGAAAGGGAAGTGGAAGATGTGTTTGGAGGTGGCATCGTGCTGGAGGTGGTGGAAGTGCTGGAGGATGATCAGTTGAATGTGGAAGCTAGTGGGGTAGAAGGTGAAGACAAGGAGAACCCTATCAAAGTTCTGAGAGGGAAGGGGAGGGGTGAGAGCAGAAGTGTGGGAAATGGGACCGACAGGGTTGCAGACCATGTCAACCTTGGTGTAGGCGAGCACTTGGGTTGAGGAAAATGGAAGACATAATGAAAACACTGGCATGGAAGGTGGTATTGTCAGAACAGATGTGATGGAGAGGGAGAAATTGAAAGCAATGGGGTCTTTAAAAGAAGCGGGGTAGGATTAAGTGTAGTCAAGGTACCTGTGGGCTGAGAGTAGTTATTGGTTGATAGCCTATCCACAGAAATGAAGATAGAGATGTCAAGGAAAGAAAGACTGCATTTTTGTTGAAAAAAATTATATTAATAGAAAAAATCTTGTCTCAAAGGGGTTAACTTTCCAAGACTGAGTGTTGGATCAGTAACAGACAAATGGTGATTATATTGTGAGATGGGAAGTTTTCTTTGAGATCCATATGTACAAATCATTAGAGATGTCAGGCTTTTCACTTTGCTCAGACATTTTGTTCCTGGGACTTGGAAAGTATAGTCGCTTTGTGTAGACTGTGGGAGAAGCTCTTTAAAAAAATCAGAACACAGTTAACAAAAAGAGAGGAGCAGGCTGCAAGTGGAGGATCTCTGTCCTGGTCAGGGAGACTGAGGCTCTACTCTATGTTAAATAATGTGTTATTTGGGGCTCTGCTCCCGCTCTTGCCTCTGAATCAGATGTTTATGGGCTCAGCAATACACCAAGGCTCCTTAGACAGCACCTTCCAAACCCGCAACCTCTACCAACTAGAAGGACAAGGGCAGCAAATACATGGGAACACCACCACCTGCAAGTTCCCCTCCAAGTCACACACCATCCTGACTTGGAACTATATCGCTGTTCCTTCACTGTTGCTGGGTCAAAATCCTGGAACTCCCTTCCTAACAGCACTGTGGGTCTACCTACCCCAAATGGACTGCAGCGGTTCAAGAAGGCAGCTCACCACCACCTTCTCAAGGGCAATTAGGGATGGGCAATAAATGCTGGCATAGCCAGCAACGCCCACATCCCATGAATGAATAAAAAAAAAGGTCCCACACCAGAGACTAGACTAATGCTCCAGTGGCAGTACTGAGCATGTGCTGCACCGTCGGAGCATCCATGGCATTATTCTGAAGAAGAGCAGGGGAGTTCTCCCTCGTGTACTGGCCGATATTTATCCCACCAGAATGAATGAATCTTGTCATCGTTTCATTACTGTTTATGGGCAATTTGGCTGCCACTTTTCCTACATTACAACAGTGGCCAAACTTCAAAAATACTTAATTGGCCCGAAAGCGCTTTGAGGATGGAAAAGGCGCTATGTAAATGCAAGACTTTCTTTCTTTAAATCTCATCCATCCATTGTTAAATCTCACATGCAGTCAGTGGAACCATTAACTGGGGCTTTTGTGAAACCAGACCATAGCAGGGTGATAAGCTGGGATTTTTTTTTTGTAAAAGAGCATTTAACATGCTGCTGGTCAGATAGATTCTGAAAAAAAAGGCAGGTTCAAGTTTGGGATGACACCTGTCACTTGGTACACTACTTTTTTTTCCTTTTTATCTATAGTCAGGACTCAACAACAACTTGCATTTATGTACCACCTTTAACATAATAAAACATTCCAAAGAGCTTCACAGGAATGGTATAAAGCAAAATCTGACACCCAGCCACTTTAGAGAAGATGGCCAAAAGCTTGGTCAAAGAGTCTTAAGGAGCACCTTAAAGGAGGATACAGAGGTAGGAAGGTTTAGGGAGGGAATTCCAGAGCTCGGGCCTCGGCAGCTGAAGGCACGGCCGCTGATGGTGGAGGTATTGAATGAGGGATGCTCAAGAGGCTGGAATTAGAGGAGAGCAGATATCTCAGCGGAGGAGAGGCTGGAGGAGGTTACAGAGGTGGGGGGGTGGGGCAAGGAGACCATGGAGGAATTTGAAAACAAGGGTGATAATTTTATAACGGGAATCCAAAAGATTTCTATAGGCATATAAACAGTAAAAAGGTATAAGAAGAGGAGTGGTGCCAATTAAGGACCAAAAAGACCTACGCATGGAGGCAGAGGAAATGGCTGAGGTGCTAAATGAGTACTTTGCATCTGTCTTTACCAAGGAAGAAGAAGCTGTCAAAGTCATAGTGAAAAGGAGGTAGTTGAGATACTGGATGAGGTAAAAATTGATAAAGGGAAGGTACTAGAGAGGCTGGCTGGGTAGTTAAAGTTGATGAGTCACCAGGACAGGATGGGATGCAACCAAAGATACTGAGGGAAGTAAAGGTGGAAACGTCAGGGGCCATAATCTTCCAATCCTCCTTAGAACAAAGAACAGTACAGCACAGGAACAGGCCATTCGGCCCTCCAAGCCTGCGCCGATCTTGATGCCTGCCTAAACTAAAACCTTCTGCATTTCCGGGGACCGCATCCCTCTATTCCCATCCTATTCATGTATTTGTCAAGATGCCTCTTAAACTTCGCTCTCGTATCTGCTTCCACCACCTCCCCCGGCAGCAAGTTCCAGGCACTCACCACCCTCTGTGTAAAGAACTTGCCTTGCACATCCCCTCTAAACTTTGCCCCTCTCACCTTAAACCTATGTCCCCTAGTAACTGACTCTTCCACCCTGGGAAAAAGCTTCTGACTATCCACTTTGTCCATGCCGCTCATAACTTTGTAAACCTCTATCATGTCGCCCCTCCACCTCCATCGTTCCAGTGAAAACAATCCGAGTTTATACAACCTCTCCTCATAGCTAATGCCCTCCAGACCAGGCAACTACCTGGTAAACTTCATCTGTACCCTCTCCAAAGGCTCCACATCCTTCTGGTAGTGTGGCGACCAGAATTGCACGCAATATTCTAAGTGTGGCCTAACTAAAGTTCTGTACAGCTGCAGCATGACTTGCTAATTTTTATACTCTATGCCCCGACCAATGAAGGCAAGCATGCCTTATGCCTTCTTGAATACCTTATCCACCTGCGTTGCCACTTTCAGTGACCTGTGGACCTGTACGCCCAGATCTCTCTGCCTGTCAATACTCCTAAGGGTTCTGCCATTTACTGTATACCTCCCACCTGCATTAGACCTTCCAAAATGCATGACCTCACATTTGTCCAGATTAAACTCCATCTGCCATTTCTCCGCCCAAGTCTCCAACTGATCTATATCCTGCTGTATCCTCTGACAATCCTCATCACTATCCGCAACTCCACCAACCTTTGTGTCGTCCGCAAACTTACTAATCAGACCAGCTACATTTTCCTCCAAATCATTTATAGATACTACAAACAGCACAGATCCCTGTGGAACACCACTAGTCACATCCCTCCATTCAGAAAAGCACCCTTCCACTGCTACCCTCTGTCTTTTATGACTGAGCCAGTTCTGTATCCATCTTGCCAGCTCACCTCTGATCCCGTGTGACTTCACCTTTTGTACCAGTCTGCCATGAGGGACCTTGTCAAAGGCTTTACTGAAGTCCATATAGATAACATCCACTGCCCTTCCATCATCAATCATCTTTGTCACTTCCTCAAAAAACTCAATCAAGTTAGTGAGACACGACCTCCCCTTCACAAAACCATGCTGCCTCTCGCTAATAAGTTCATTTGTTTCCAAATGGGAGTAACTCCTGTCCCAAAGAATCCTCTCTAATAATTTCCCTACCACTGACGTAAGGCTCACCGGCCTATAATTTCCTGGATTATTCTTGCTACCCTTCTTAAACAAAGGAACAACATTGGCTATTCTCCAGTCCTCTGGGATCTCACCTGTAGCCAATGAGGATGCAAAGATTTCTGTCAAGGACCCAGCAATTTCTTCCCTTGCCTCCCTCAGTATTCTGGGGTAGATCCCATCAGGCCCTGGGGACTTATCTACCTTAATGCTTTGCAAGACACCCAACACCTCCTCTTTTTTGATAATGAGATGACTGAGACTATCTACACTCCCTTCCCTAGGCTCATCATCCACCAAGTCCTTCTCTTTGGTGAATACTGATGCAAAGTACTCATTTAGTACCTCGCCCATTTCCTCTGGCTCCACACATAGATTCCCTTCTCTGTCCTTGAGTGGACCAACCCTTTCCCTAGTTACCGTCTTGCTCTTTATATATGTATAAAAAGCCTTGGGATTTTCCTTAATCCTGTTTGCCAATGACTTTTCATGACCCCTTTTAGCCCTCCTGACTCCTTGCTTAAGTTCCTTCCTACTGTCTTTATATTCCTCAAGGGATTCGTCTGTTCCTAGCCTTCCAGCCCTTACGAATGCTTCCTTTTTCTTTCTGACTAGGCTCACAATATCCCGCGTTATCCAAGGTTCCCGAAACTTGCCAAATTTATCCTTCTTCCTCACAGGAACATGCTGGTCCTGGATTCTAATCAACTGACGTTTGAAAGACTCCCACATGTCAGATGTTGATTTACCCTCAAACAGCCGCCCCCAATCTAAATTCTTCAATTCCTGCCTAATATTGTTATAATTAGCCTTTCCCCAATTTAGCACCTTCACTCGAGGACTACTCTTATCCACAAGTACCTTAAAACTTATGGAATTATGGTCATTGTTCCCGACATGCTCCCCTACTGAAACTTTGACCACCTGGCCAGGCTCATTCCCCAATACCAGGTCCAGTACAGCCCCATCCCTAGTTGGACTATCTGCATATTGTTTCAAGAAGCCCTCCTGGATGCTCCTTACAAATTCTGCCCCATCCAAGCCCCTAGCACTAAGTGAGTCCCAGTCAATATAGTGGAAGTTAAAATCACCCACCACTACAACCCTGTTACCTTTACATCTTTCCAAAATCTGTCTACATATCTGCTCCTCTACCTCCCGCTGGCTGTTGGGAGGCCTGTAGAAAACCCCCAACATTGTGACTGCACCCTTCCTATTCCTGAGCTCCACCCATATTGCCTCGCTGCACGACCCCTCCGAGGTGTCCTCCCGCTGTACAGCTGCGATATTCTTCTTAACAAATAATGCAACTCCCCCACCCCTTTTACATCCCCCTCTACCCCGCCTGAAGCTTCTAAATCCTGGAACACTTAGCTGCTAATCCTGTCCTTCCTTCAACCAAGTCTCTGTAATAGCAACAACATCATAGTTCCAAGATACAGAGGTGGTGGTGGACTGGAGAATTGCAAATGTTACACCCTTGTTCAAAATAGGGGGAAAAAATTGTCTGACTACGGAGAAAGGAAAGGGGACTAAATTGCTCTTGCAGAGAGCTAACACTGACTTAAAGGGCTGAATAGCCTCCTTCTGTGCTGTAACCATTCTATACTTCTAACTCAAAATTCAAAAGGACATGGACAGGTTGGTGGAATGGGCGGACAAGTGGCAGATGTCATTTAATCCAGAGAAATGTGAAGTGATTCACTTTGGTAGGAAGAATGCGGAGAGATAATATAAAATAAAGTGAACAATTCTAAAAGGGTGCAGGAGCAGAGGGACCTGGGGATATATGTGCTCAAATCATTGAAGGTGGCAGGACAGGTTGAGGGAGTGGCTAATAGAATATAAAGCCTGGCTACCCGAGCCGAACCAGACCAAACCCGACTACATGTGTCGGGTTCAGGTCGGGTCGGGTCTATATTCTGTGTCCAGCATTCGGGCTCCGGTTCGGTTGGGTTCGGGTTAGCTGTGGTCGGATTTTGTTTTGTATTGTTTTCTTCTAAATCTACGTTTTGACACGATTTTTTTTCTGTACTTATAACATGTTTGATATTTTCGGGTCGGGTCGGGCATGAAAAAATATTGAAGGACTCAGACCTGGGTCGCGTCAGGCACAGGTCAGGTTTTAATTATATACCCGAACCAGGCTTTAATAGAACATACAGTATTCTAGGCTTCATTAATAGGGGCATGGAGTACAAAAACAAGTAATTTATGTTCGGCCTCAACTGGAGTATTGTGTCCAGTTCTGGGCGTCACACTTTAGGAAAGATGTGAATGCATTACAGCAAGTGCGAAAAGATTCACGAGACTGGTTCCAGGGATGAGGAACTTCAGTTACATGGACGACTGGGACTTTTTTTCCTCGGAGAGGAGATTTGATAGATGTGTTCAATATCATGATGGGTCTGGACAGAGTAGGTAGGGAAAAACTGTTCCCATTGGTGGAAGGATCGAGAACAAGAGGGCACAGATTTAAGATAATTGGCACAAAAAAAAAAGCAATGATGACCTGAGGAAAATCTTTTTCATACAGTGAGTGGTTAGGATCTGGAATGCAGTGCCTGAGAGTGTGGTCGAGGCATTCAATAGGGAATTGGATTATTATCTGAAAAGGGAGAATATGCAGGGCTACGGGAGAAGGCCGGAGAGTGGCACTCGGTAAACTGCTCTGTCAGAGAGCCAGCACAGACACGACGGGCTGTGCTGTAACAATTCTGGGATTGTGTGAACTCCTTCAAGACAGGATAGAACTCCAATAGTTTAAATTGGCCAGACATTATCAGACCAGTACCATGGCTGCGAATACAATGAACAATCTGCAATTGTTTTATTCAACAGTCAGCAATGATCTGAAAATAATGCATGGTGAAGGAAATGCCCTCCAGCTCTGTGCGGTTGAGGATTGTGCTTCTTAGCACTCTTCCACTGGATGGAGCAAACGAGCTGTGTAGGAAAATCACAGCCTTTGTTGTCCTTTGGTGGTGGAAACATCACTCTGCAGCACCCAGTGACTGTGGTGCCCGCAGCACCGGGCACTGAGATGTGTGAATCCATATAATGACACACTGGCCGAACACAATGCTACTGCACTGCACTTCGTAGTGTACCGAGTGTTCCAGATTTCCACTGCCCTTTGTGTGGAAAAAGTGCTTCCTGATTTAATTGAAAGTGTGAGGTTGGTCATCCACTTTGGACCTGAAGAGGATAGATCAGAGTATTTTCTGAATGGTGAGAAGCTGGGAACTGTGGAGGAGCAGAGAGATTTAGTGATCCAAGTGCAGAAATCGCTGAAAGCTAGTGGAAAGATTAAAAAAAACCCAACAAAACAGGCAATGGCATGTTAACCTTCATCTCAAGAGAGCTGGAACACACAAGAGATGGAAGTTACGTTACAAGCTACACAAAGCTCTGGTTAGACCCCATTCTGCAGTACTGCAATCAGTTCTGTTCACCACACCGCAGGAAGAATATACTGGCCTTGGAGGGGGAGCTGCAAAGATGCACCAAGAATGATACTGAGACAGGGGCGGCACAGTGGCGCAGTGGTCAGCACCGCAGCCTCACAGCTCCAGCAACCCGGGTTCAATTCTGGGTACTGCCTGTGTGGAGTTTGCAAGTTCTCCCTGTGTCTGCGTGGGTTTCCTCCGGGTGCTCCGGTTTCCTCCCACATGCCAAAGACTTGCAGGTTGATAGGTAAATTGGCCATTATAAATTGCCCCTAGTATAGGTAGGTGGTAGGGAAATACAGGGACAGGTGGGGATGTGGTAGGAATATGGGATTAGTGTAGGATTAGTATAAATGGGTCGTTGATGGTCGGCACAGACTCGGTGGGCCAAAGGGCCTGTTTCAGTGCTGTATCTCTAAACTAAACTAAACTAAACTAAAAGAGTTAAATTGTGAGGACAAGTTGAATAGACTAGGCTTATATTCCTTTGAGTATACAGGATTCAGGGGCGACCTAACAGAAGTGTTTAAGATAATTGAAGCATTTAATCGGGTCAAAAGGGAGAAACTATTTCCTCTGCTGGGAGGAGTCCAGAACAAGGGGGCCTCAACATTAAAATTACAGCCAGGCCGTTCAGGGGTGATGTCAGGAAGCACTTCTTCACACAAAGGGGAGTGGAAATCTGGAAAACTCTCCCCCAAAAACTTGAGGCTGGGGGAATCAATTGAAAATTTCAAAATGGAGATTGATAGATTTTCACAAAAGCTGGAAATCTGTCATAAAAAAGGAAAATGCTGGAAATACTCTGCAGGTCAGGCAGAATCTGTGGAGACTGAGACAGAGTTAATGGGCTGGATTTTCGTTATCGAGGTTAGGAAACAGGAACCAGGTTTTGGGTCAGAAACCCAGCTCTGGTGGGAATCAGATTCAGATTCAGATTTTTAAATGGGTAAGCCCTTAGCTAGTATGGAGACAGGTCTCTTGTCCAGAAAACCAGTGGGGCCGGGAATAGAGCTGGGACTCATGTGACACCCCACAGCAGTCATCACTGAGGATGCTGGTTGTCTCAAGGGAGAGATCTGCTGTTTGTGCCAATGCTTTTCCACTGCACCAAAGGGAAGCAAGATGCATAAGGGGAGCTTGACTTGGCACCTGGGGCAGGGTAGGGCAGCCCCTCGCTTCACTGATGCCGATCTGCATCTAATGCTGGAGGCCGTGGGGGGGTGGGGGAGGTCCCCTTCTCGGAGGGTGGCAGGAGAAGGTCACCTTATCATGCGGCAGGGGCCCCTCTCTGTTCAGTGTTATCCATCTCTGCCTCCTCTCTCACCTCCTGCTCCTCCCCTGATGAGCTGTCTCCTTCCAGGGCCTCACTGTCCTCAAGGTCCCCACTGCAGGGAAAATAAATGCCATGAAGTTGGTGGTGACTTTCACAAAATAAGGGAGGCAAAAACATTTTGGTTTAAGTGAAAGCTTCAATTTAAATTAATCTGAAGATACTTACATGAAAGGAAGGCTGCTGCTCCTTGAGGCTGCAAGCACAGAATGTTTTATATCTGGGTGATCATGGTGCTTGGAGCAGTGATGGCGGGTTCCACCAATGAAAGGCTGCCATCACCGCATGATCCCACATGTTCCCCGTCGCCGCGTGGCTAATTTAAATTCAAAATCACGTGAGAACCGGGATTTGTGGCAGGAGTGGAAGTTACAACAACTTCCGGTCCTGCCTTCGGGAACGCCGCAGCACTCATACGGGTCTGTCAGGGCAGTCCTGGAGGTAGAAGCGGTCTGTATGCGGGATTAGGGGACAATGAAGTTGGAGGGAAGACCTCCAGAGGAGATGAAGTCAGTGAGAGTCTTGGGACTGAGAGTCTCGGCTGTTCAGGAGTGAAACGAGGAAGCACTTTTTCACACAAAGGGTCATGGAAATCTGGAAGTCTCCACCCCAACAGGCTGTTCATACCAGGGGTCACTCAATCAAGATTTTCAAGACTGAAAGTGATAATTTTTTTTGGGGGGGGGGGTTGCTAAGTATATCAGGGATATGGGGTAAAGGCAGGTAAATAGGTCTGAGGTGCAGATCAGGCTTGAAGAGATGAATGGCCAACTCCTGTTCCTATAGGGCAAACCAGTAAAATAATCTTGAAATGCAGCAGTCTCGGAGTTTAAAAGGTTGAAGACGGTGGGAGGAAGTGGGGGGGGGGGGGGTGGTGGGGTGTTGGTCAGAGGAAGGTAAGAATTTTAATGTGGAATCCTTTCCAATTCCCACCTTCAGCTGGTGCAAACACTCATCAATTTAAATTTGAATTCATTACCATATCTTTAATTTGAGCTCCGTGCTGCTGCATGAGGAAACAAATTGGCCACTGGCTGCCTCACGCTCTGCTTTACCTCTGCCTTGTGGGTCCCACCAATGCTCTACCTCTCAGCGGGGTGCTCCAGGATATTTAAAACACCCCTATTGCTTCATTAAAATGATCCTCGATTAATGCATGGCACCAGCCTGCCTCCCAGCGGAACCCCTAATTAATGTGGGCGACCTGGAAGCTTCTTTCAAAGAGGGAAGAAAGTGTGTGTAGTTTGTACTCTTGTTATAAATCGGCAGATTTCTTCCCTGAACCTGTGCTCTGGGATAGAAAGCGGGAGTTTCTCCCTCAGAACCCTTTTGAAAAATGATCTCAACAATGGTCTTGCACAGAAACAGCGTGTACATGTTGCTCTGAGCAATGTGAGAGTGAGACTACAACAGCTGCATTTATCTCGTACCTTTAATGTAATAAAACGTCCCCAAGGCGCTTCACAGGAGTGAAAATCAAACAAAATCTGACATCGAGCAGCATAAGGTAGGTTCTCAGGAGTGACTTAAAGGAGGAGACAGAAAGGTTTAGGGATTCTCAAGCATAGGGCCCAGGGAGCTGAAGGCATGGCTGCCAATGGTGGAGCAATGACCTTGGAGTCTGTGCTTTACGGGCTGTTCCCAGGGACGCACACCGAGACAAACATCAACTGCTGCTGGAGGACTATCAATTCGGTGAAAGACGCCCTTTGGTCTGCCCGAAACTTGCTGGTCTTCCAGCGCAAAGAGTTGTCCACCACTGAATGTTGCAGACTGGCACATTCCAAGGTCCAGGACTACGTGCTGAGGGACGCACTAAAGCTTGGGGCAGCTGCAGCAAAGGCTCAATGGGGAAAGACCACAGTGTAAGGTCCCCCCACCAAGCTGAACTGAGGGGCTGGATTCATGGGAAACCCCTCGAACTGTATCGGGAAAATTTTGTGTGCTGTAAATATAAACATGTATATGGCACGACAATGAAATGGAAGGGTTGTGAGGCAACTCATGATTGTATAGAAGGAAACTTATCACCTTTGCACTGTTTGTATTTTTTGACTTGATGCTGTTTTAAACTGTTTGGGAATGCAACTTTTACAGATTTTTATGAATAAAGTATATTTTGGAAATAAAAAAAAAATGGGGTGAGGTTCTCGGCCTTTTGGCTAAGATCAAGTGTAGTATCTGTTCTTATCAGTGGCTTTTGATCCTGGGTAGGCTTTGAGTAAAATGGCTATAACCAATCTTCGAGCTTCAGGCCAGGGAGTGCGTAACACCGTTCGGGTGGTCGTGAAGGACAAGGAAGGAGATGCACCGGTCGATCGCACCTTCTTCATCAAGAAAATCCTCATTGATTGCTGTGGATTTCAGGCTACGGACATTCTTCTGCCTGCAGGATTTCCCCAGCAGTGGATACTTCGACGTGACGTTCCGGAACGTGGCGGGATGCATGAAGTTCCTGAAGGCGTTCAAGGAGAAAGGGGACCAGGCGCCACTGTCGATCCTCACAGCGGAGCCGCTCTTCACGTTTCCGTCACAACGTGACCGGGTGGTGACAATTCATATCTACAACCCCCATGTTCCGCTGGTGGATGTACTCACCTTTCTCACCAGGTACGTCGAGGTGGCCGGCAGCAGCACTGATGTCAAGGACCCCTTTGGGATTTGGACCAGCAAGCGGCAGATCAAGGTGACCTTGAAGGTTGATGCCGGTGGAACCATTATCCACCCTCCCTCCAGCTTCGCTATCAGGGGAAGTCGAGGCTTCTTGGTCTACGCTGGGCAGCCCAGAGTTTGTCGCACCTGTGGCAAATCTGGTCACGTGGCAGCTAACTGCAGCACGGTTGTTTGCAAGAACTTCAAGGAGGAAGGCCATCAGACCAAGGACTGTAAGCGGAATAAGTGTTGCAGTTTGTGCGGAGCGGCAGGCCATCTCTACAAGACCTGCCCCAAACGCTGCCTCAGTTATGCTCAGGCGGCAAGGTCCAAGGAAAGGCTGGGAGAAGGTTCGACGAAGGCGTCCGGTGCTGGAAAGGAGACAAGCAACCTTCTCCGCAGTGAGGAATTTCAACCTGAGAAGCAGAAGAAAGGGGAGGCAGCTGAAACCAGGACCCAGCACCTACCCTGCGCCCGGAAACCCCTCCTCCACAGACAGAATCAATGGAGGAGGAGGCAGCAGATGGATAAACAGGTCAGTGGCAAGTGGTGCAAAGGAAAACCACAAAGAAAAGACCTCCAAGAGCGGAACAGGCCACCACCCAAACCAGTGGCAAGAGGATGCTACCTTCTGAATCAGACTGCAACAGCTCCTCTTCACTGGACGGGGAAATGCTGGAACGACAGCCCCTTCAAAAGAGGCGGCAGAACTCCAAGGAGCTGGAAGATAAAGCCCCCCGGCACTGGAAGCTGTGATGGGCCTGGCGTGCCCCAACCCCAAAGCGCCACACCGAACGACACGGCCAGCGCATCCCAGCTCCAGGACACCGAGAGCAAAGACACGTCTGGCGCATCTCAGCTCCGGGAAGCCGGGAGCTGTGATGTTTTCGAGGAGGAACAGAGGGGAACAGCAGAGGATAGCCGAATCCTTGCTGCCTACAAGACCCCCTCGATGTCACCCCAGCGGAACAAACCCTGCATGAAAAACCAGGAGGGGTTTCTGAGCCCAACGAACGTGAAACAGCTTGCTCACACGATGGGTATGCAGGAACATCCCGAAGGACTGGGACTAGCAAGGACAAATGGTATGGGAAGCAACAACTAACTTTTAAAAAATGGGTATAAGGATTGCTTCAGTTAATGTGCGTAGCATTAAATCCACTACGCGATGTGTTTCAAACTTGGATTAGCTCGCCAAGGTCAAATCCGACCTACTGTTTCTGCAGGAGTGTGGAATACCACACCTCAGCACCTACAGGCAGTGGTCGCGATGGTGGTCCCACGGGCCATCGTTCTGGTCAGGGGGTAATGATTGCCGTTCCTCCAGCCTGGGTATTCTGCTGTGGGGAGGTAACTTCACCATCTCCGAAGTTAAGGAGGTGGTGGGCGGTCGCCTCCTTGCAGCAGATGTAATGTACAACAACGCTCCGCACCGGTTGATCGAAATATACGCCCCGGTTCAATGCAGCGAGCGGCTGACCGTCTTCCAGCAGCTCCCACTGCTGCTGGCGACGTCCAGGCCGGTCATCCGAGGCGGTGACTTCAACTGCATCATCGATGCAGCTGGACGATCCGGCAGAGATGACAGCAAACCGGACGCAACGTCCAGATTCCTAATAGAAACAGTAAAAGATGCCAACTTGGGTGGAAACAGGGCTCTCAGGAATCTCCACTCATCTTCCATTAGAGTTACTGAAACTAATTGGGAGAAACTCCAAAAAGATTCCCAGACGATGGCCGGAATTTTACAGTGGGCGGACGGGAGCCGGACTCCGACGTAAATGTCGGTGACGAACCCGCTTCCACCCAGCCTGGGGATCCGTCTCGTATTTTACGGATCCCCAGGCTTTAAGTGGCCCGAGGCGGGACTTCCACCCACTTGAGGGAGGAGGTCCTGCCTCAGTGAGCTGCCGGCCAATCAGCAGGCTGGCAGCTCTTAGTCTCAGCAGTGCCACCGGGAGCGGTGGCCATTGCTGGGACTTCAGCCCAGCCACGCCGTGGAGCTAAGAGAGTGGGTAAGTTTGGGTTGCCTCACCAGGGGGATCAGTTGTGCCCTGGTGAGGCTAGGGTGGTCGTTTGGGGGGAGGTGGGGGGGGGCGTCTTGGATCCCGAGGGTGGGTTGGGAGGCTGGGGCGGTCCTCAATCAGGCACCCTGTGCCCGACTGCCATGCCCCCTCCGGGGTGCGGAAAGGGCGGCAGCTATCGCTGGGTGGCCTGTCACATCCCCAGCACACCCGCCTGCCATGTGTAAAATACCAGTGGAGGTGGGTGAGGGCCCTTAAGTGGCCGTTAAGTGGCCACTGAAGGGTTTTGATTGGCCTCGGGCAGGCGGGCTGTTTCCCACCCCCTGCGCCCCCACCGGACGTCCGTAAACTTGTTCGGAGGCGGAATCGTGGGGGGTAGGCTTTCCGGAGCCTGCCCCTCAATTTTACGCTGTCCCCACTAACTAACCAGTTAGTTTTCATAAACGACAGAATGAGGGAAAAATAAAAGGTTTATTCTGCAAGTTACCTGCATGGGTTTGGCCAAGAAGCCCGTGGGCTGCGAGATGTCATTGCTGGGCAGAAATCCTGGAATATTGCGCGCAAACTCTTCGTACACAGCTAGTTGTTTGGGATGTACACCTCCCACCTAAGAAACAACAAAAAAATTAATACCTTATGCAAGACTCACATCCGCGTCTTCTGTCAGGAGTACGTGAAGGGGTCGACCAAGAGGCGGGAGACCGAGATCGGGCACCTTGAGAGGGAGTTGCGCGACTTGGAGTCCCGCCTCGGTCATGCCGTTGTGGACCCGGCCCTGTGGCAGGCGTACAAAGAGAAGAAGGGCGCGCTGAGGGACCTGCAGCTCATAGGGTCCCGAGGCGCGTACGTGAGGTCGCGGATCCAGATCCTGGAAGATTTGGACCGCGCCTCACCCTTCTACTTGCTGGAAAAATGGCGGGGGGTCCGTAAGCAGCTCGTTGAGCTGCTGGCCGACGACGGATCCTCCATCATAGATCCGGAGGGAATGGGCCTCCTGGTCCGTACTTATTACAGTGCGTTGTTCTCTCCGGATCCGTCCAGCGAGGATGCGCGCAGAGTTTTGTGGGAGGACCTGCCTCAGGTCAGCCCAGAGGGCGCCGAAGGATTGGAGGCTCCGCTCACGTTGGCGGAGCTGACTGGCGCCCTCCACCAGCTCTCAAGGGGCAAATCCCCAGGGCTGGATGGGTTGACCGTGGAGTTCCTCAGGGCGTTCTGGGATGTCCTGGGGGACGATTATGTGCGGGTCCTGGGGGAAAGCCTGGCGACCAGGGAGATGCCCCTCTCGTGGCGCAGGGCGGTCATCGTCCTGCTGCCGAAGAAGGGCGATCTCCGTCTGCTTAAAAACTGGCATCCGGTCTCCCTCCTCAGCACGGATTATAAGATCTTTGCCCGGGCTCTGTCCACCCGCCTGGGCTCCGTGCTGGCCCACATGATCCACCCCGACCAGTCCTGCACGGTCCCGGGCCGGTCCATCCAAGACAACATCCACCTGGTCCGGGACCTGATCCATCTTTCCCAGAGGACTGGTCAGTCGGTCGCCTTTCTCTCCCTCGATCAGGAGAAGGCGTTCGACAGGGTGGATCACGAATACCTTTTCGGGACTCTGCGCGCTTTCGGACTCGGGCCGCATTTCGTGGCCCGTGTCCGACTTTTATATGCCGCCGCAGGGTGTCTAGTCAAAGTTAACGGGTCCTTGACGGCGCCCCTTCGCTTTGGGAGAGGAGTGCGTCAGGGATGCCCCATGTCTGGCCAATTGTATACCATCTGCGTGGAGCCCTTCCTGTGCCTGCTTCGCAGGAGGTTGACGGGATTGGCTCTGCGCGAGCCCACCATGCGGGTCGTCCTCTCGGCTTACGCCGACGACGTGCTCCTCGCAATCACAGATCCCGTTGACTTGCGGAGGATGCGCGACTGCCAGCAGACCTTTTCTGCCGCGTCCTCCTCGAGGATCAATTGGGAGAAATGTTCCGGACTCCTGGTTGGTCAGTGGCGGTTGGACTCCCTGCCGGAGGAGATGACACCTTTTGCGTGGAGCACCACGCACCTCCTCTATCTGGGAGTCCGTCTTAGCCCCGCTGAGGAAGCCTGGCCGGCAAACTGGCAGGAGTTGGAGGTGAAAGTCACCGCTCGGCTGGGGTGCTGGACAGGACTGCTCCGAGTGCTTTCCTACAGGGGCCGTGCGTTGGTCATAAACCAACTGGTGGCCTCCATGTTGTGGTACTGGTTGGTCACTTTGGCCCCGCCCCCTGTATTTGCCGCCAAGATCCAGAAGAAACTCATCGATTTCTTCTGGGGCAAGAGGAAACACTGGGTCTCTGCCGCGGTCCTGAGTCTCCCGATTGAGGAGGGCGGTCAGTCGCTGGTGTGCGTCCGCACCCAGGCTGCGACTCTCCGCCTTCGGACCCTGCAGAGATACCTGTACGTCGAGCGTCCTCCCAGATGGTGTGCGCTGGCGACGTATTTTTTCCACCAGTGTCACTGCCTTCAAGATGACACGCAGCTCCCGGTGGAGTCCGTTAGCCGCGCCTCTCTGAGGGAGTTGCCTGTCTTTTACCGGGATCTATTCCGAGTCTGGAACATGGTCGCCTCCAGTCAGGGCGCTCCCCCGCCGGCGGAGGAGAGCGCCTCGGCTGTCCTGGCGGCCGACTCCGGGGACAGTCCGGCGGGCGGAGGAGTGGCCGAAACCCCCGGGACGCCCCTCACTGCGGGTGGCGAGGGGGCTCGGGAGTGCGGAGTGATCCCGGCCAAGCTGACCCCTGCTCGGCCGGAACTGCTCATCGGACCCAGGCCCCGAAACCCTCCTCGGGAGCCGGTCCCGCACAACCCGAGCCGCCTCTCGGAAATGCCCTCCGTGCCATTCCAATCGGCGCAGAGGGGTTTCCTGTACGGGCTGCTCCTGCACACTCTCCACTTCCTTGCCCTCGTCAGCTGGCCGGACACGCCCTGGCGGTCCGCGTTGCCATCTGGCGGCGAGGGGAAACCCCGATGGAGGTCTCTCTGCGCGGGAGTCTTCCCCCTTTACATCGGGGACCTGGGGTGGAGGGTGCTGCACAGAGCAGTCCCGTGCAATAGACATTTAAGTAGGTTCACGGACTCCCAGGCCGTCTGTACTTTCTGCGGCCTGGACGAGTCCGTGTTCCACATTTATACGGAGTGTGCGAGGTTGCAGCCCCTATTTGAGTATCTGAAGGGGCTGCTCCTCAAATTCTGGCTGCACTTCAGTCCCACGCTCCTGATCTTTGGGCACCCGGAGCGGAGGGGCTTGGGCCGGGAGGAGGATCTCCTCGTCGGTCTGCTCCTGGGCCTGGCCAAGGTGGCAATTTACAGGTCCAAGTTGCGGGCCGTCGGGGGTTCCGTCCTCCCCGATTGCCTGCCCCTCTCCCGTGGTTACGTTCGCGCCCAGGTGTCCCTGGAGAAGAAGCATGTGG